>NC_086446.1:99707380-100034630 GCF_028390025.1 Pseudophryne corroboree
TGCCACTGGAGGCACAAAAAAGGGGTTTGTATATGCAATACTCCCTTGACAAACTTCTGGACTTCAGGAACTGAAGCCAATTCTTTCTGGAAGAAAATTTACAGGGCCGAATTTGAACCTTAATGGACCCCAATTTGAGGCCCATAGACACTCCTGTTTGCAGGAAATGCAGGAAACAACCGAGTTGAAATTTCTTTGTGGGGCCTTCCTGGCCTCACACCACGCAACATATTTTCGCCACACGTGGTGATAATGTTGTGCGGTCACCTCCTTTCTGGCTTTGACCAGGGTAGGAATGACCTCTTCCGGAATGCCTTTTTTCCCTTAGGATCCAGCTTTCCATCGCCATGCCGACAAACGCAGCTGCGGTAAGTCTTGGAACAGACATGGTACTTGCTGAAGCAAGTCCCTTCTTAGCGGCAGAGGCCATAAGACCTCTGTAAGCATCTCTTGAAGTTCCGGGTACCAAGTCCTTCTTGGCCAATCCGGAGCCATGAGTATAGTTCTTACTCCTCTACGTCTTATAATTCTCAGCACCTTAGGTATGAGAAGCAGAGGAGGGAACACATACACCGACTGGTACACCCACGGTGTTACCAGAACGTCCACATCTATTGCCTGAGGGTCTCTTGACCTGGCGCAATACCTGTCCCGTTTTTTGTTCAGACGGGACGCCATCATGTCCACCTTTGGTAATTCCCAACGGTTTACAATCATGTGGAAAAAACTTCTCAATGAAGTTTCCACTCTCCCGGGTGGAGGTCGTGCTGAGGAAGTCTGCTTCCCAGTTTCCATTCCCGGGATGAAAAACTGCTGACAGTGTTATCACATGATTTTCCGCCCAGCGAAAAGTCCTTGCAGTTTCTGCCATTGCCCTCCTGCTTCTTGTGTCGCCCTGTCTGTTTACGTGGGCGACTGCCGTGATGTTTTTCCCACTGGATCAATACCGGCTGACCTTGAAGCAGAGGTCTTGCCAAGCTTAGAGCATTATAAATTTACCCTTAGCTCCAGTATATTTATGTGGAGAAAAGTCTCCATACTTGATCACACTCCCTGGAAATTTTTCCCTTGTGTGACTGCTCCCCAGCCTCTCAGGCTGGGCTCCGTGGTTACCAGCATCCAATCCTGAATGCCGAATCTGCGGCCCTCTAGAAGATGAGCACTCTATAACCACCACAGGAGAGACACCCTTGTCCTTGGATATTGGGTTATCCGCTGATGCATCTGAAGATGCGATCCGGACCATTTGTCCAGCAGATCCCACTGAAAAGTTCTTACGTGAAATCTGCCGAATGGAATTGCTTCGTAGGAAGCCACCATTTTTACCAGGACCCTTGTGCAATGATGCACTGTTTTTAGGAGGTTCCTGACTTGCTCGGATAACTCCCTGGCTTTCTCTTCCGGGAGAAACACCTTTTTCTGGACTGTGTCCAGAATCATCCCTAGGCACAGCAGACGTGTCGTCGGGATCAGCTGCGATTTTGGAATATTTAGAATCCACCCGTGCTGATTGTAGCAGTATCCGAGATAGTGCTACTCCGACCTCCAACTGTTCCCTGGACTATGCCCCTATCAGGAGATCGTCCAAGTAAGGGATAATTAAGACGCCTTTTCTTCGAAGAAGAATCATCAATTCGGCCATTACCTTGGTAAAGACCCCGGGGTGCCGTGGACAATCCAAACGGCAGCGTCTGAAACTGATAGTGACAGTTCTGCACCACGAACCTGAGGTACCCTTAGTGAGAAGGGCAAATTTGGGACATAGAGGTAAGCATCCCTGATGTCCCGGGACACTATATAGTCCCCTTCTTCCTGGTTCGTTATCACTGCTCTGAGTGACTTCATCTTAATTTGAACCTTTGTAAGTGTTCAAAAAAATTTTTTAGAATAAGTCTCACCTAGCCTTCTGGCTTCAGTACCACAATATAGTGTGGAATAATACCCCTTTTCTGTAGTAGGAGGGGTAATTTAATTATCACCTGCTGGGAATACAGCTTGTGAATTTTTTCCCATACTACCTCCTTGTCGGAGGGAGACTTGGTAAAGCAGACTTCAGGAGCCTGCGAAGGGGAAACGTCTCGACATTCCCATCTGTACCCCCGGGATACTACTTGTAGGATCCAGGGGTCCTGTACGGTCTCAGCGCCATGCTGAGAACTTGTCAGACGCGGTGGAACGCTTCTGTTCCTGGGAATGGGCTGCCTGCTGCAGTCTTCTTCCCTTTCCTCTATCCCTGGGCAGATATGATCTTATAGGGACGAGAGGACTGAGGCTGAAAAGACGGTGTCTTTTTCTGCAGAGATGTGACTTAGGGTAAAAAACGGTGGATTTTCCAGCAGTTGCCGTGACCACCAGGTCCGATGGACCGACCCCAAACAAGTCCTCTTCCTTTATACGGCCATACTGTGCCGTTTGGAATCTGCATCACCTGACCACTGTCGTGTCCATAACATCTTCTGGCAGTTATGGACATCGCGTTTATTCATGATGCCAGAGTGCAAATATCCCTCTGTGCATCTCGCATATATAGAAATGCTCTATAGTCAATAAAATACTGTCCCTGTCAAGGGTATCAATATTTTTAGTCAGGGAATCCGACCAAGCCACCCTAGCTCTGCACATCCAGGCTGAGGCGATCGCTGGCCGCAGTATAACACCAGTATGTGTGTATATACTTTTTATTATATTTTCCAGCCTTGTCAGCTGGTCCTTGAGGACGGCCCTATCTATAGACGGTACCGCCACTTGTTTTGATAAGCGTGTGAGCGCCTTATCCACCTTAAGGGGTGTTTCCCAACGCGCCCTAACTTCTGGCGGGAAAGGGTATACCGCCCATAATTTTCTATCGGGGGGAACCCACGCATCATCACACACTTTAATTAATTTATCTGATTCAGGAAAAACTATGGTAGTTTTTTCACATCCCACATAATACCCTCTTTTGTGGTACTTGTAGTATCAGAAATACGTAACACCTCCTTCATTGCCTTTAACGTGTGGCCCTAATAAGGAATACGTTTGTTTATTCACCGTCGACACTGGATTCAGTGTCCCTGTCTGTGTCTGTGTCGACCGACTAAAGTAAACGGGCGTCTTAAAACCCTTGACGGTGTTTTTGAGACGTCTGGACCGTACTAATTGTTTGTCGGCCGTCTCATGTCGTCAACCGACTTTGCAGCGTGTTGACATTATCACGTAATTTCCTAAATAAGCCATCCATTCCGGTGTCGACTCCCTAGAGAGTGACATCACCATTACAGGCAATTGCTCCGCCTCCTCACCAACATCGTCCTCCTACCTGTCGACACACACGTACCGACACACAGCACACACACAGGGAATGCTCTGATAGAGGACAGGACCCACTAGCCCTTTGGAGAGACAGAGGGAGAGTTTGCCAGCACACACCAAAAACGCTATAATTATATAGGGACAACCTTATATAAGTGTTTTCCCTTATAGCATCTTAATATATATATAAGCATATCGCCAAATTAGTGCCCCCCCTCTCTGTTTTAACCCTGTTTCTGTAGTGCAGTGCAGGGGAGAGCCTGGGAGCCTTCCCTCCAGCCTTTCTGTGAGGGAAAATGGCGCTGTGTGCTGAGGAGATAGGCCCCGCCCCTTTTTCGGCGGCCTCGTCTCCCGCTCTTAACGGATTCTGGCAGGGGTTAAATATCTCCATATAGCCTCCGGAGGCTATATGTGAGGTATTTTTAGCCAAAATAGGTATTCATTTGCCTCCCAGGGCGCCCCCCTCCCAGCGCCCTGCACCCTCAGTGACTGCCGTGTGAAGTGTGCTGAGAGGAAAATGGCGCACAGCTGCAGTGCTGTGCGCTACCTTTAGAAGACTGAGGAGTCTTCTGCCGCCGATTCTGGACCTCTTCTTACTTCAGCATCTGCAAGGGGGCCGGCGGCAAGGCTCCGGTGACCATCCAGGCTGTACCTGTGATCGTCCCTCTGGAGCTGATGTCCAGTAGCCAAGAAGCCAATCCATCCTGCACGCAGGTGAGTTCACTTCTTCTCCCCTAAGTCCCTCGTTGCAGTGATCCTGTTGCCAGCAGGACTCACTGTAAAATAAAAAACCTAAGCTAAACTTTCCTAAGCAGCTCTTTAAGAGAGCCACCTAGATTGCACCCTTCTCGGCCGGGCACAAAAATCTAACTGGCTTGGAGGAGGGTCATAGGGGGAGGAGCCAGTGCACACCACCTGATCCTAAAGCTTTACTTTTTGTGCCCTGTCTCCTGCGGAGCCGCTATTCCCCATGGTCCTTTCAGGAACCCCAGCATCCACTAGGACGATAGAGAAATATTTAATAACTTTGTGTAATAAACAAAGTTTGTGTACATTGAGCCATCAAAAAACAAAAGTTTCACTATCTCACTCAAAAAGTCCGTATTTCGGAATATTCCGTATTTCGGATATTTGGATATGGGATACTCAACCTGTAGTACAATTTGTTTTTAAAACATGTGTTTCCCTTTTATGTAGAATCTTCCATATATTTAGTCCAAGACAAGCCAGCTTCTCATTTACATCTTGTATTGGAGGTATGGGACTATGCAAGAGTTCTGCTCTAGAACCAGCAGTATCCAGCTCCCTGGAGGTCACACTCCACCACACTAAGGGGTCTATTCATGAAGCAGTGTAAAGGGTGGAGAAGTGAGACTGTGGAGAAGTTGCACATGGCAACCAATCAGCTGCTCCGTACAATTGTAGAGTATGCAAATTATAAATGTTACTTAAATGCGGATTGGTTGCCATGGGCAACTTCTCCACTGGATCACTTCTCCACTCTTTTCACTGCTTCTTGAATAGACCCCTAATCTCTCTTCTTCACTGTGTAGCACTTGCAAAATCGAGTCATCAGGTCCAAAATCTTAGTGGACATGGCAACAGGTATTTGTTGAGCCCTGCATTAAACTTTTTGCAGCCACATGTAACTTACATAAAAAGGAGAACTTCTGCCAGAGGTATAAGGGAGTTAAATGCACTTTGGTTCAAAGAGGCGTTCTCCAATCTGCGTGAGGATGAAGTTGGATTAAGAAGGAAACCAGCCTTCCGTTGCAAAGTAGCCTCTTTATGTCATATTAATCAGGAGATTGTGTTCTCATTATTTTATCCTCACCAAGCCTACAAGGAAGAGGAACGCCTTCATACCTTGGATATGGGGGTCATTCCGAGTTGATCGCTAGCAGATTTCGGTCGCTGCGCAGCGATCAGGCAAAAAAATCAGCACTTCTGCGCATGCGTATGCAGCGCAATGCGCACGCACGTCGTACTATTACAACGAACAATGTAGTTTCACACGAGGTCTAGCGAAGCTTTTCAGTCACACTGCTGGCCGCAGAGTGATTGACAGGAAGAGGGCGTTTCTGGGTGTCAATTGACCATTTTCAGGGAGTGTTTGGAAAAACGCAGGCGTGCCAGAAAATAACGCAGGCATGGCTGGGCGAACGCAGGGCGTGTTTGTGACGTCAAAACAGGAACTGAAGAGTCTGAAGTGATCGCAAGCTAGGAGTAGGTCTGAAGCTACTCTGAAACTGCACAAAATTATTTTGTAGCCGCTCTGTGATCCTTTCGTTCGCACTTCTGCTAAGCTAAAATACACTTCCAGTGGGAGACGGCACAGTGTTTGCACGGCGCTAAAAGCAGCTAGCGAGCGAACAACTCGGAATGACCACCATGGTCAGGTCAATTTTACTACTTATCTGTCAAGAACCAGACATTAGGAAAACTGACAATCTTTTTGTCCTGCAGGAAAGAGCTTGTAAAGATCAAGTACCTTCTAAGGATACAATTGCCAGGTGGGTTGAGGAGCTCATCCAGGCCTCTAGGAGGAATGAGCAAGAGGTGCCAGAAGTTACAAGGGCTTACGAGACAGGAGGAATGGCAACTTTGCGGTAACTGGTCCTCACCTCACATATTTGTCATGTCATGCTCAGAGCAAAGGGCTCCCAGTTCCAAATATTTCATTTGCAGAACAACTTCTATTGGTGTTACTAGAGCCCACCCTTTTCTGGACATAGCGATGGATACATCCTATTAGTTTGGGCTGCCAAGGGCTCTGAGGAGGAAAGCGGCAAAGATACCTGCCCATGCGCTGTACTGTTTAATTACAGTTTGGGAAGTCAACTAAAAAGGGGAGGAGTCAAGTGCTGGAATTCGGTTCTCGTCTCTGTTTGTGATGTCACACAGCCAGCACGGACAACAGTCCGGACATGTCTCAATTGTTCGTCCGGACCGCCCCCCCAACGCCCTTAAAAATCTGTGAACACACCCCGCAATACTCGCAGATGCATCATATTCATATAGAGCGCTGACTTCAATGTATACAAAATCACCTCTTACCGAGTGATGTGAGGGGCCAATGATTCTCCATTATCACGTCCTTGTACAGATCCCTGCGTTCCTCTGCATACTCCCACTCCTCCATGGAGAGATAGACAGCGACATCCTGACACCTTATAGGAACCTGACACACACAATGACACAGCAGTCACCTCTCCAGTCATCACCCAGACATCTGCCCTGGTGTTACTGTATAATGCCCCATTCCCAGCAGTCACCTCTCCAGTCATCACCCAGTCACCTCCCCTGGTGTTACTGTATAATGCCCCATTCCCAGCAGTCACCTCTCCAGTCATCAGCCAGACACCTCCCCTGGTGTTACTGTATAATGCCCCATTCCCAGCAGTCACCTCTCCAGTCATCACCCAGACACCTCCTCTGGTGTAACTGTATAATGCCCCATTCCCAGCAGTCACCTCTCCAGTCAGCAGATGAATGATCTTGTTGGTGAGTTCCAGAATCTTCTGCTCATTGTCTCTCTCATGTATCAGTGAGTGAGGTGGAGGCTCCATGATTGGGCTCTGGCTCCTGCTCCCTCCTCCTGACACACAGGGATGGCTGGTGATGGGTGTCACACGCTCTCTGGAGTTCTTCCTCACTATTGTGCAGTCCTGTGTTGTGAAAAGAACTGGTTTATGAATAATCTTTATTTACATACTGTACCTGTATATACATACTACTGTATATAAAACACCTGCTAAAGACAATTGCATGGGATTTCTGCATGTACTGTTTAGTACTAAAAATAAATAAAACAAAATAACCCATGCATCGCAACACCTGTCACTTGCAACGTACCAGGTTAAAAAAGCCATACAGCTCACCTCATGGGTGTGGTATATATTGTAGACATACATCATGTCAATATTCATAACCACATCAACTGCTACGGCGCTGTGTTCCAGGCATGGCAGTCAAGTGATGAAGACTTCCGGCATATCCATCCAGTGGATGGGTGGACCTAACCCTAACTCTATAACTAATCTTACTCTTAACCCTTTCCCCTTGTGAATAACCCTAACCTCCTCTTCCACAGCCTAACCCTAAATCTCCCCCATTGTCTTAACCTAACCTCCCATAGACTAATCCTATCCTCCCTCCTGTAGACTAACTCTTTCACTAGTGTCTAACCTTCCCTCCTGCAGCCTAACCCTCAACCTAGTGCCTAACACTAACCTCCCCTCCCATAGACTAACCCTACTCGAAGTGCCTAACCATAACCTCCCCTCCCATAGACTAACCCTACTCGTAGTGCCTAACTCTAACCTCCCCTCCCAGAGACTAACCCTACTCGTAGTGCCTAACCCTAATCTCCCCTCCCATAGACTAACCCTTCCCCTAGTGCCTAATCCTAACCCTCCCCCTACTGCCTAACCTGTCCCTCCTGAAGCCTTACCCTAACCTCCCCTCCCGCAGCCTAACCTCCTCCTAGTGCCTAATCCTGACCCTCTCCTGAGCTAAGGACACTGACCATCAGCTCTGGATCCACCTGGTATCTCCGGTAATAATTGGACTCTTGCCCCTATTGGACACTACAAGCCCACTGCAACCTGGAATCATTCCCCTGCTGCTAACTGGATTCTCACCTGCTAAATTGAGATCCTGGGGACAACATCCATAAGGACTGGGTAACTACTATTATCTCAAGTGAACCAAGAAATAATGAGGAGGGAGTCCTAACCGGAGACTGTGTACATATAATATTTACCATGAGTGGGATCCAATTGGTCCTAATTAACATCTTCTAACATCATCTGTTTCTGATTTAGGAACAGATAAAGATAGTGTGATTACATCTGATTTATTCATTTAATCATTTTATATGTTTATTAAAAATGTGTGATTTTTTATCTTAAAATATCGTCCCTTATTGGGTTTTACAGCCGGCGCCAGTACATATTTCCATATTGTTGCTCTTCTTGACTAACCTTGACAATCCCCTCCCACAACCTAACCCTAACCTCCCCTCCCACATACTAACCCCAATACTAGTGCCTAACCCTAACTCTCTCCTATAGACTCAGACTAACCCTCCTCTCCCACAACTTAACCTCCCCTCCAGTTGACTAACCCTAACCCTCCCCTCCCGCAGCCTAACCCAACCACCCCTCCAGTAGACTAACCTTAAACCTCTCCTTCCACAGCCTAACCCTAACCTCTCCTCCCACAGGCTAACCCTAACACTAGTGCCTAACCCTAACCTCCCTCTCCTGTAGACTAACCATAACCCCTTCACTCCTGAAGCCTTTCCCTTACCTCCCATCCCCAGCCTAACCCTCCCACTAGTGCCTATCCTTAACCCTCCCCTCCCACAGCCTAACCTTAAACTCCCCCCCTCCACAGACTAACCCTAACACTAGTGCCTAACCTCCCTCTCCTCTAGATTAACCCTTACCCACCCCTCCCGCAGCCTAAACCTAACCCGACTCTCCCGAACTTAACGTTGCCCTCCGATAGCCTAATCCTCCCCTCCTGTAGCCTTACCCTAATCTCCCTTCCCGCAGCCTAACCCACCCCCTAGTGCCTAACCGTAACCCTCTCCTCAACTAACCTTGACCATCCCATCCAACAGCCTAACCCTAACCTCCCCTCCCAGATACTAACTCTGACACTATTGCCTAACCCTATCCCTCTCCTGTAGACTCAGACTAACCCTCCTCGACCGCAACTAAACCTACCCTCCAGTTGACTAACCCTAACCCTCCCCTCCCGCAGCCTAAACCTAACCTTCCCTCCAGTAGACGAACCTTAAACCTCCCCTTCCACAGCCTAACCCTAACCTCTCCTCCCACAAACTAACCCTAACACAAGTGCCTAACCCTAACCTCCCTCTCCTGTAGACTAACCATAACCCTCCCCCTACTGCCTAATCCTTCCCTCCTGAAGCCTTACCCTAACCTACCCTCACTGGTCTAACCCTAACCCTAACCTCCCTTTCCACAGACTAACCCTAACACTAGTGCCTAACCCTAACCTCCCTCTCCTGTAGACTAACCCTCCAGTAGACTAAACCCTAACCCTCCCTTCCTGCAGCCTAAACCTAACCTCCCACAACCTACCCCTAGCCCTCCTCTCCCGAGCTTAATGTTCCCCTCCCATTGCCTAATCCTCCTCTCCCATAGCTCAACCCTAACCTCCCCTCCAGCAGCCTAAACCTAACCTCTCATAACCTACCCCTAACCCTCCTCTCCCGAACCTAATGTTCCCCTCCCATAGGTTAACCGTCCCCTCCCATAGCCGAACCCTAACTTCCCCTCCTGCAGACTAACCCTAAATTCCCCCTACTGCCTAAGCCTAACCCTCCCATAGCCTGACTCTCCCCTCTTGTAGCCCAAAACTAAACACCTGATGTTAACAATGTAAATATGTTGTTACCATTTTAACATTGACATTGTGACTGTCAACATTATATCCTAAGTACACACGTATGTAACCTCAACACATTATGTACTATAATCACACTGTGGCACTACAGGTATGACAGCGCTTCAGTATGCCACCATTGGCAACCTTTGAGCCATACAATAATTCCCATACTTTTCTTTAAAGTCAAACACCCAGTCATGGATGCCAGTGAATGCCACCACTTCCAGACAACGTTGGCCAATTTGGTAAATAAATAAGATGGCCAGTCCTCGAGTGTTGGTCATACAGTAATTATGTGTCACAGACATATTTACGGGAGAACATATCCCATCAGAAAGCTTACAGGCATTATTGATGAAATAGGAACTTTATCTGGAAGAAGACACAGAGCCATGGGAGAAGGGCAAGCACAGTGCAGAGACAGAGCCAGGTACGTGAAGACCGGCTTCAGCACTATATACAGAGAACGTTGTTGTATACTGCATGTTCCCTGTTGTACTCCTGGCTGTTAGTGAGCTGTATGGCAGGGCTGCTGAGGGGTTATGGCTTCCACTAGACTGACTGGAGGAATGCAAAGCTCAACCAGTCGTCCTTAATCTGGGTGTCTACTGGTCTTGTGGATCCGTGTCCGCTGAAAGCGGACTGACAGGATCAGCGACACAGGTAATTATCCATCATGCAATAAAATCAGGGAGGCGTTTGCTCCAAATTTATTCTGCTGCAGGACAACAACCCCAAACATACAGCCAATGTCATTAAGAACGATCTTCAATGTAAAGAAGAACAAAGAGGATGTAGCTGGGATCCCGGCAGTCATAATGCAGATGCCGGAATGCCGACACCTGTTAGAATACCGATGCCGGCATCCCGACAGCCGGGACCTTGAACTTAAGTATCTCAGGGAGGTTAGGGTTAGGCTGCTGGGAGGCTAGGTTTAGGCTGCGGGAGGGAGGGTTAGGTTTAGGCTGCGGAAAGGAGGGTTAGAAAGGCTGCGGCCAGGGGAGGTTAGGTTTAAGCTGCGGGGAGGTTAGGTTTAGGCTGCAGGAGGGAGGGTTAGGTTTAGGCTGCAGGAGGGGGGGTTAGGTTTAGGCTGCGGAAGGGAGGGTTAGAGACAGGCTGCGGCCAGGGGAGGTTAGGTTTAAGCTGCGGGGAGGTTAGGTTTAGGCTGCGGAAGGGAAGGTTAGAGTCAGGCTGCGGCCAGGGGAGGTTAGGTTTAGGCTACAGGGAGGAAGGTTTAGGTTTATGCTGCGGGGCGGGAGGGTTAGGGGTAGGGAGAGGATTAGGGTTAGCTGCCTCCTGCTCCCCTGTTGGGATTTCAAACAGTCGGGATGCTGGTGCCAGTATTCTGGCAGCCGGCATACCGTACCAAACTTGAACAAAGAGTCCTGGACCCCACGGTGCCCTGATCAAGTCTGCCTAGGGTTACATGAGACAGAAGGATTTAAGCATGCCTACATCCACAGAAGATCTGTGATTAGTTCTCCAATATGTTAAGAACAACCACCCTGCCGAATTCCTTCAAAAACTATGTGCAACTGTACCTAGAAGAATTGATTGTGTTTTGGTAAGTAAAATAAAAATATAGTAAAAGAATAGCTGCACTACAACTACAGGGTTATGTGGAATAAAAAAAAAAAGTCAGTTTTGTAAGTTCAAATCATGTGACCAAGTGCTGCTCTTTGGTTGGCTGAGAATAAACACAGTGCATATCATTTATTACAGACAGCCTTCCTAAATTTAGATTTCTCTCCCTCACAGATTTTCCAAGAATTCAGTGAAACATGGCATCCATGCATTTGATGTTTATCACAATTTAAATGATCTTTTCAGGGTGCAATCACCTATGGGCACAAAAATAGGATTTTAATTAACTACCGGTAAATCCTTTTCTCGTAGTCCGTAGAGGATGCTGGGGCCCACATTAGTACCATGGGGTATAGACGGGTCCCGTGGGAGCCATGGGCACTTTTAAGAGTTTAATAGGGTGGGCTAGCTCCTCCCTCTATGCCCCTCCTACAAGACTCAGTCTAGAAACTGTGCCCGAGGAGACAGACAAACTTCGAGAGAAGGAAATACACAGATACTGGTGAGATTCACACCAGCTCACACATAACAAGGCAAACTAGGCTAACCTGCCTGAACAACTTCAGCAACAGCTGAACAACAGTACTTAGCCAAGTAACAATGCAATACTTAACCAAGTAACAAGGCAGTACTGAACTAAGTAACAACTGCAGGAAAACGAAGCGCTGGGCGGGTGCCCAGCATCCTCTACGGACTACGAGAAACGGATTTACCGGTAAGTAATTAAAATCCTATTTTCTATTACGTCTTAGAGGATGCTGGGGCCCACATTAGTACCATGGGGTATAGATGGGTCCCGTGGGAGCCATGGGCACTTTAAGAGTTTAATAGTGTGGGCTAGCTCCTCCCTCTATGCCCCTCCTACCAGACTCAGTCTAGAAACTGTGCCCAAGGAGACAGACAAACTTCGAGAGTAGGAAATACACAGATAGTGGTGAGATTCACACCAGCTCACACATAATAAGATTTTAAACCTACCGGTAAATCTTTTTCTCCTAGTCCGTAAAGGATGCTGGGGACTATAAAGAACTTTTAGTATGGGTGTGCACTGGCTCCTCCCTCTATGCCCCTCCACCAGACCTCAGTTAGAGAACTGTGCCCAGAGGAGATGGACAATACGAGGAAAGGATTTAGTTAATCTAAGGGCAAGATTCATACCAGCCCACACCAATCATACCATATAACTTGGAATACACGTAACCAGTTAACAGTATGAACAAAGAACAGTATCAGCCAAAAACTGATCTTAACTGTAACATAACCCTTATGTAAGCAACAACTATATACAAGCCTTGCATATTTAGTCCGCACTGGGACGGGCGCCCAGCATCCTCTACGGACTAGGAGAAAAAAATTTACCGGTAGGTTTAAAATCTTATTTTTTCTTACGTCCTAGAGGATGCTGGGGACTCCGTAAGGACCATGGGGTTTATACCAAAGCTCCAAACCGGGCAGGAGAGTGCGGATGACTCTGCAGCACCGATTGAGCAAACGCGAGGTCCTCCTCAGCCAGGGTATCAAACTTGTAGAACTTCGCAAAGGTGTTTGAACCCGACCAAGTAGCTGCTCGGCATAACTGCAAAGCCGAGACGCCTCGGGCAGTCGCCCAAGAAGAGCCCACCTTCCTAGTGGAATGGGCCTTTACCGAATTTGGTAACGGCAATCCAGCCGTAGAATAAGCCTGTTGAATCGTGTTACAGATCCAGCGTGCAATAGTCTGTTTCGAAGCAGGCGCGCCAATCTTGTTGGCTGCATACAGGACAAACAGAGCCTCTGTTTTCCTAATCCTAGCCGTCCTGGCTACATAAATCTTTAATGCCCTGACTACATCCAGGGACCTGGAGTCCTCCAAGTCACTTGTAGCTACAGGCACCACGATAGGTTGGTTCATATGAAATGAAGACACCACCTTAGGCAAAAACTGAGGACGAGTCCTCAATTCCGCTCTATCCTCATGGAAAATCAAGTAGGGGCTCTTGTGAGACAAGGCCGCCAATTCTGACACCCGCCTTGCCGAAGCCAAGGCTAATAACATAACCACCTTCCAGGTGAGAAATTTCAATTCAACCGTTTGAAGGGGTTCAAACCAGTGTGATTTAAGGAACTGTTACGCCACGTTCAGGTCCCATGGTGCCACTGGGGTCACAAAAGGAGGCTGGATGTGCAACACTCCCTTCACAAAAGTCTGGACTTCTGGGAGAGAAGCCAATTCCTTCTGAAAGAATACAGATAGGTTCCATTAAGGTACAGATTTCGACCCTAACTTCAGGCCCATATCCACTCCTGTCTGTAGGAAGTGGAGAAAACGGCCCAGATGGAAATCTTCCGTAGAAGCATTCTTGGTTTCACACCAAGAGACATACTTCCTCCAGATACGGTGATAATGTTTCGCAGTCACCTCCTTCCTAGCTTTTATCAGAGTAGGTATGACCTCCTCCGGAATACCTTTCCCAGCTAGGATCCGGCGTTCAACCGCCATGCCGTCAAACGTAACCGCGGTAAGTCTTGAACACGCAGGGCCCTTGCTGCAACAGGTCCTCCCTGAGAGGAAGAGGCCAAGGATCTTCTGTGAGCATGACCTGAAGATCTGAGTACCAGGCCCTTCAAGGCCAATCTGGAACAATGAGTATTGTCTGTACTCTTTTTTGTCTTATGATCCTCAAAACCTTTGCGATGAGAGGGAGAGGAGAAAACACATAGACCGACTGAAACACCCATGGTGTTACCAGGGCGTCTATTGCTATTGCCTGAGGGTCCCGGGACCTGGCACAATACCTCCGAAGCTTCTTGTTGAGGCGTGACGCCATCATGTCTATTTGAGGAATTCCCCAGAGACCCGTTATCTCTGCAAAGACTTCTTGATGAAGTCCCCACTCTCCTGGATGGAGATCGTGTCTGCTGAGGAAGTCCGCTTCCCAGTTGTCCACTCCCGGAATGAAGACAGCTGACAGATCGTTTACGTGATTTTCCGCCCAGCGAAGAATCCTGGTGGCTTCCGCCATTGCGACTCTGCTCCTTGTCCCGCCTTGGCGGTTCACATGAGCCACGGCTGTGACATTGTCTGATTGAATCAGAACCGGTAGGTCGCGAAGAAGACTCTCCGCTTGTCGAAGGCCGTTGTATATGGCCCTTAATTCCAGCACGTTGATGTGCAGACAAGACTCCTGGCTTGACCATAGTCCCTGAAAATTTCTTCCTTGGGTGACTGCTCCCCATCCTCGGAGGCTCGCGTCCGTGGTTACCAGAACCCAGTCCTGAATCCCGAACTTGCGACCCTCTAGAAGGCGAGCACTTTGCAGCCACCATAGGAGAGACGCCCTGGCCCTGGGGGACAGTGTTATTTTCTGATGTATTAGTAGATGGGACCCGAACCACTTGTCCAGAAGGTCCCACTGAACTGTCCTGGCATGAAACCTGCCGAAGTGAATGGCCTCGTAGGAGGCCACCATTTTTCCCAGACCTCGAGCGCATTGATGAACTGACACTCTTTTTGGCTTTAGCAGGTCTCTGACCATGTTCTGGAGGTCCTGGGCTTTTTCCAATGGGAGAAAAACCTTCTTTTGTTCCGTGTCCAGTATTATGCCTAGGAACGATAGTCGAGTTGTTGGAACCAACTGTGACTTTGGCAGATTGAGAATCCAACCATGCTGCTGGAGCACTCTCAGGGAGAGCGACAAGTTCTTCAACAATTGATCTCTTGATCTCGCCTTTATCAGGAGATCGTCCAAGTATGGGATAATTGTGACTCCCTGCCTGCGCAGGAGCACCATCATTTCCGCCATTACCTTGATGAAAATCCTCGGGGCCGTGGAAAGCCCAAACGGCAACGTCTGAAACTGGTAATGACAATCCTGTACAGCGAATCTCAGGTACTCCTGATGAGAGGGATATATGGGGACATGAAGGTAAGCATCCTTTATGTCTAGCGACACCATAAAATCCCCCCCTTCCAGGCTGGATAATACAGCTCGGAGCGATTCCATCTTGAATTTGAATTTTTTCAAGTACAGGTTTAGAGATTTTAGATTTAAAATGGGTCTGATCGAACCATCCGGCTTCGGGACCACAAACAGGGACGAATAATATCCTTTTCCCTGTTGGACCAGGGTAACCCTGACAATCACTTGCTGTTGACACAGCGTTTGAATTGCAGATAACACTACTTCCCTCTCTGGGGAAGAAGCTGGTAAGGCCGACTTGAAAAACCGGCGCGGGGGCACCTCCTCGAATTCCAGCTTGTAGCCCTGGGAAACAATATCCATCGCCCAAGGATCCACGTCTGACCGAACCCAGACTTGGCTGAAGAGTCGAAGGTGCGCCGCCACCGGTGCGGACTCCCGTAGGGGAGCCCCAGCGTCATGCGGTGGACTTAGTAGAAGCCGGGGAGGACTTCTGCTCCTGGGAACTAGCCGAAGCAGGCGTTCTCTTTCCTCTACCCTTACCTCTGGCAAGGAAAGAGGAGCCCCGTCCTCTTCTGGACTTATGCGACCGAAAGGACTGCATCTGATACTGTGGAGTTTTCTTTTGCTGTTGGGGAACAAAAGGTAAAAAAGGTAGATTTACCCGCTGTAGCTGTGGAAACCAGGTCCGCGAGACCGTCCCCAAACAACACGTCACCCTTGTAAGGTAAAACCTCCATATGCTTTTTTGAGTCCGCATCACCGGTCCATTGTCGGGTCCATAAGGATCGTCTCGCAGAAATAGCCATGGCATTGGCTCTGGAACCCAGCAATCCAATGTCTCTTTGAGCGTCTCTCATATATAAGACCGCGTCCTTAATATGGGCTAAAGTTAACAAAATGGTATCCCTATCTAGGGTATCAAGGTCAGCTGACAGGGTATCTGTCCAAGCTGCAACTGTGCTACATACCCATGCCGACGCAATTGCCGGTCTGAGCAAGGTACCAGTATGTGTATAAATAGACTTTAACGTAGTCTCCTGCCTGCGGTCCGCGGGATCCTTGAGGGCCGCCGTGTCAGGAGACGGCAGCGCCACGTTCTTGGACAGGCGTGTTAAAGCCTTGTCCACGCTGGGAGAGGATTCCCAACATACCCTGTCCTGCGTAGGGAAAGGGTATGTCATAAGAACCTTTTTGTGAATCTGCAGTTTCTTATCTGGAGTTTCCCAAGCTTTTTCAAACAACTCGTTAAGTTCATGAGATGGGGAAAAGGTTACGACTTGCTTCTTTTCCTTAAACATGTGTACCCTCGTGCCGGGAACAGAGGGTTCATCGGTGATATGCAAAACATCCTTTATTGCAATAATCATACACTGAATACTTTTTGTCACCCTAGGGTGCAATCTTGTTTCATCATTGTCGACACTGGAGTCAGAGTCCGTGTCGGTATCCGTGTCTACTATTTGTGACAAGGGACGTTTCTGAGACCCTGAAGGGCCCTGTGAGTCGGACCAATCCGTGGATTGACCCCCTGTAGTCTCCCTGGACTCTGCTTTGTCCAGTCTCTTATGTAAGGATGCTACACTTGCATTTAACATATGCCACATATCCATCCATTCTTGAGTCGGCACCACCGACGGGGACTCACCAATCATCTGCTCCACCTCCTCCTTGGACGAGCCTTCCGCTTCAAACATGCCGACACACACGTACCGACACCCCACACACACCGGGATATAACTATAAGGGGTCAAATCCCCAACCAGGCCCTTTGGAGAGACAGAGAGAGAGTATGCCAGCACACACCCAGCGCCAAACTGACACTGGAATAAACCCAGATAGCGCTTTTATTATATTAATGATTTTCCCACTCACTACGTTAATAATTGTGCCCCCCTCCTCTTTTTCAGCCCTCTGATCCGTGTTCTGCAGGGGAGAGTCCGGGGAGCCAGCGTCTCTGCAGCTTCTGTGGAGAAAATGGCGCTGGTTAGTGCTGAGGGATCAAGCTCCGCCCCCTCCAGCGGCGGGCTTCGGTCCCGCTGTGATTTATAAAAAATGGCGGGGGTTTATTTATTTACTGCCTCCGCAGCCTAATATTGTCTAATATGCCATCCTTGAGGTTTATTGCTGCCCAGGGCGCCCCCCCTGCGCCCTGCACCCATCTGTGCCTGCTCTGTGTGTGTTGTGTGGGAGCAATGGCCTCAGTGAAGATCTGAAGTCTTCTTTCGCCTTGAAGTCTTCTTTTCTTCTAATACTCACCCGGCTTCTTTCTTCCGGCTCTGCGAGGAGGACGGCGGCGCGGCTCCGGGACGAACTGCAGGGTGAGACCTGCGTTCCGACTCCCTCTGTAGCTAATTGTGTCCAGTAGCCTAAGAAGCAGAGCCTATCATTTAAGTAGGTCTGCTTCTCTCTCCTCAATCCCACGATGCAGGGAGCCTGTTGCCAGCAGTGCTCCCTGAAAATAAAAAACCTAACAAAATTCTTTATACAGAGAAACTCAGGAGAGCTCCCTGTAATGCACCCTATCTCCTCTGGGCACAAGATCTAACGGAGGTCTGTAGGAGGGGCATAGAGGGAGGAGCCAGTGCACACCCATACTAAAAGTTCTTTATAGTGCCCATGTCTCCTGCGGAGCCCGTCTATACCCCATGGTCCTTACGGAGTCCCCAGCATCCTCTAGGACGTAAGAGAAAACAAGGCAAACCAGGCTAACCTGCCTGAGCAACTTCAGCAACAGCTGAACAACAGTACTTAACCAAGTAACAAGGCAGTACTGAACTAAGTAACTACTGCAAGAAAACGAAGCGCTGGGCGGGCGCCCAGCATCCTCTACGGACTACGAGAAAAGGATTTACCGGTAGGTAATTAAAATCCTATTTTCTATTACGTCTTAGAGGATGCTGGAGTCCACATTAGTACCATGGGGATGTACCAAAGCTCCCAGTACGAGAGGGAGAGTGCGGAGGCTCCTGCAGAACTGATTGACCAAATTTTACGTCCTCAGAGGCCAAAGTATCGAACTTGCAGAAGTTAGCAAACGTGTTCGAACCTGACCAAGTAGCCGCTCAGAAAAGCTGTAAAGCCGAGACAGCCCGGGCAGCCGCCCAGGAAGAACCCACCTTACGAGTAGAGTTTTGGACACGGCAAACCTGCCATAGAATAAGCATGCTGAATAGTAAACCTGATCCAGCGAGAAATCGTCTGCTTAGAAGCAGGACACCCAATCTTGTTGGGATCATACAGGACAAACAGAGTGTCTGACTTCCTGTGACGCACAGTCCTCTTCACATATATCTTCAAAGCACTCACAACATCCAAGGACTTTGAGGTAATTGAGGAGTCAGTAGCCACTGGCGCCACAATAGGTTGGTTGATATGAAAAGCCGACACAACCTTTGGAAGAAACTGCTGACGCGTCCTGAGCTCATGGTAATGTTTTGACGTTACTCCTTTCCTAGCCTGTATCAGGGTAGGAATATCCTTGTTCAGAATGCCCTTCCGAGCTAAGATCTGGCGTTCAACCTCTATGCCGTCAAACGTAGCCGTGGTAAGTCTTGATAAGCGAACGGCCCCTGTTGCAGAAGGTCATCTCGAAGAGGAAGAGGCCTCAGGTCTTCCAGCAGTAACTCCAGAAGATCCGCGTACCATACTCTTCTTGGCCAGTCCGGAGCAATGAGGATCGCCTGAACTCTTGCTTTCTTTATGAGAGTTTTAGAATTCTTGGGATGAGTGGAAGCGGAGGGAACACTTATACGGACTTGAACACCCATGGAGTTACCAGGGTGTCCACCGCCACTACCTGTGGATCCTGCCACCTGGAACAGTACCTCCGGAGCTTCTTGTTGAGGCGGGAGGCCATCATGTCTATTTGAGGTACACGCCAAAGATTTGTTACCTCCGTGAACACCTACGGATGGAGGACCCACTCTCCCGGATGGAGATCGTGTCCACTGAGGAAGTCCGCTTCCCAGTTTTCCACTCCCGGAATGAAGATTGCTGAAAGTACCACTGCGTGCTTTTCTGCCCAAAGGAGGATCCTTGTTACCTCCGACATTGCAGCCCTGCTCTTCGTTCCGCCCTGTCAGTTTATGTATACCACAGTTACATTGTCCGACTGCACCTGAATGGCTTGATCTTGTAGAAGATGTGCCGCTTGTAGAAGACCGTTGTAAACGGCCCTTAGTTCCAGAATATTTATTGGTAGAATGGATTCCAGACTTGACCACCTTCCTTGGAAGGTTTACCCTTGGGTGACAGCGCCCCAACCTCTGAGACTTGCATCCGTGGTTAGAAGGATCCAGTTCTGAATCCCGAACTTGCGGCCTTCGAGAAGGTGAGGCATTTGTAGCCACCATAGGAGCGAAATCCTGGCTTTCAGCGACAGCCGTATTCTCTGGTGCATGTGCAGGTGAGATCCCGACCACTTGTCCTGGAGATCTAGTTGGAAGGACCGTGCATGAAATCTTCCGTACTGCAGAGCCTCGTAGGAGGCAACCATCTTCCCCAGAAGGCGAATGCACTGATGAACCGATACCCGAGCAGGCTTCAAGACACCCTGGACCATTGTTTGTATCACCAACGCCTTCCGTGTCGAGGATCATCCCCAGGAAAGACAATCTCCTTGTCGGCTCCAAATGTGACTTTGGAAGATTCAGGATCCATCCATGATACCTGAGCAGTCGAGTCGTGAGAGCAATGGACTGAAAAAACCTCTCCCTGGACGATGCCTTTATCAGCTTATCATCCAGATATGGAATTATGTTCACTCCCCGCCTGCGGAGTAGCGCCATCATCTCTGCCATCACCTTGGTGAACACCCTCGGTGCTGTGGAGAGGCCGAATGGCAGTGCCTGGAACTGATAAAGACAGTCCAGCAGTGCAAATCTTAGATAAGCCTGGTGAGGCGGCCAAATTGGAATATGAAGGTACACATCCTTGATATCCAGGGATACCAGGAATTCCACCTCCTCCAGACCTGAGATCACCGCTCTCAGAGACTCCATTTTGAACTTGAATTCCCTCAAATAAGAGTTCAGGTTCAAAATTGGTCTGACCGAACCATCCGGTTTCAGTACCACAAATAGGTTTGAATAGTAACCCTTGCTTTCCAGATGAGGTGGAACCGGAACAATGACATTTGCCCTTTCCAATTTTTGAATGGCTTCCTGTAGGATAGCCCTTTCCGTCAGCAAAGCTGGTAAGCCTAATTTGAAGAATCTGTGAGGTGGGAGCTCTTGAAATTCCAGTCTGTGCCCCTGGGACACAATGGGCCTAATTCAGAGTTGATCGCAGCAGCCAATTTATTAGCAGTTGGTCAAACCCATGTGCACTGCAGGGGTAGGGGGGAGGGGGGGGGGACACAGATGTAACATGTGCAGAGAGAGTTAGATTTGGGTGGGGTATGTTCAAACTGAAATCTAAATTGCAGTGTAAAAATAAAGCAGCCAGTATTTACCCTGCACAGAAACAAAATAACCCACCCAAATCCAACTCTCTCTGCAAATATTATATCTGCCCCCCCTGCAGTGCACATGGTTTTGCCCAATTGCTAACAAACTTGCTGCTGCGATCAACTCAGATTTACCCCCAATATCCTGTACCCAAGGATCCAGGCCGGATGATACCCAGACGTGGCTGAAAAGTCTGAGTCTCGCTCCCACCTACCCGCTCTCCAGGCTGAGAGGTCCACCGTCATGCTGAGGATTTTGAGGAAACAGAGCCAGGCTTCTGTTCCTGGGAACCTGCAGGAGCAGGTTTTCTGGATTTTCCCCGACCACCTCTGAAGAAAGTGGTAGGGATTTTGGACTTCTTAACCTTCGCGGTCTGAAAGGACTGCATTGTAGATGCAGAAAAAGATTTCTTTGGTGTCTGAGTGGCTGAGGGAAGAAAGGTTGACTTGCCCGCAGTTGCCGTGGAGATCCATGCATCCAAAGCTTTCCCAAAGAGAGCCTGACCTGTGAAGGGGAGGTTCTCCACACTTCTCTTGTATTCCGTGTCTGCTGACCATTGACGCAGCCAGAGTCCCCCTGCGTGCCGAGACAGCCATGGAAGATGTCCTTGCAGTCTGATGACCCAGGTCCTTCATGGCCTTCACCATGAAACCTGCAGAATCCTGTATGTGACGTAAAAACATTTCAATGTCATTTCTATCCATAGAATCTAATTCCTCTAGTAATGTGCCTGATCACTTTACTATGGCTTTAGAAATCCATGCACAGGCAATAGTAGGCCTTAACGCCACGCCTGAAGCAGTGTATATGGATTTGAGCGTAGTCTCAATCTTGCGGTCTGCCAGTTCTTTCAAAGCGGTAGACCCAGGGACTGGTAAAACCACCTTTTTAGACAGTCTACTGTCACAACAGGGTGTTTCTGTGGATCTGTTGGACTTTGACCAACCGTAGGAGCAGATGCCCCAGAGTGCTGGAAGCAAGGAGGACGAAGATAATTCCTTCTCATATATTTATTAAAGATAACGGATAAGAATGAGACTAGTAGGAAGACGGAGCCTAAAGAGAGTTCTGGATTGGTAAACAGCCGGAAAGGAAGTCACTGAATGATGCGAGGCCAAGACTGAAGAAGAATGATGAATATCCTTAGTTGGTACAAGACGTGGCTGAAGAATCGTGGTATTGAGTTGTTGAGTGATACGAAGGCGAAGCTGAAGAACTGAGAAGATTGTGTGCCGGATAATATGAAGACGTGGTTGTGGAACTTGCGAAGACTGGTTGCTGGACGGTGCGAGGACGTGAATGAAGAACTGTGAAGATTGGTGACTGGATGATGCAAAGACGTGGAAGAAGGACTGTGAGGACTGGTTGCTGGATGATGCGAAGACGTGGATGAAGGACTGAGAACTGGTTGCTGGATGATGCGAAGATGCAGATGAAGAGCACAGGCTGAACCGCGAGAACCCCTGCGGGAATCCTACTGTATCTGAAGGCACCTGGTGGGAGAGCGGGTGACCGTGCCACGCTCTGGAGACCTGGCGAGAACCTTGCAGCGGGAGATGGTGGGCAATCACTGAGAGCGGAGATAGGACCAAGCAGCTGGAGAAGCACAGATATAATCTGTAGGAGCACAGAGCTAGGGTACCGAGTATCTACAACAAAGCCCTGGCACAGAATGCAAAATTCCCAGCCTATTTATAGGCCACAAGAACATAGGATTGGCTTACACTCACCCATAGACGCTCATTGGTGCACACTTGGTCTCCAACATGGCCGCTCCCATGCCACAGACACACAGGAGTGCTGCAGGCCACTAGATCCCCACACTCCCGGGTCCCTGAAGCCACGTCATGCCCGCCGACGATCGCGCCGCGTACCCCCGCGGGCGCACAGGATCCCAAGCAGCCGCACCGGTAGCGGACGGACCTGGGGACCCGCAGCGGTAAGCAACAGCTACGTGACATCTAGATACAGAAGCTTCTACTATAGAGGGGTTTTCCCACTTTTTCCTATTCTCCTCAGTAAAGAGAAAAGTCACCACAACCCTCTTTGGGATCTGGATTTTTTTTCCCCGGGTTTTCCCAGGATTTTTCAAATAATGCGTTCAATTCCTTAGACGCAGGAAAAGTCAGGGAGGCTTTCTTATTGTCTGTAAAGTAAGCCTCCTCGACCTGCTCAGGTGCTTTGTGAGTAATGTGTAACACATCCCTAATGGCCTCAATCATGAGCTGCACCCCCTTTTTGCAAGGGATGCCTCACCCCCCCGCATATCCCCCTCACCGTCTCCCATATCAGAGTTGGTATCCGTGTCGTCTTGCATCATTTGGGCAAGAGCATACTTCCTTGGGCATATACCAGGGGAGTTTGAGGAGGCTGTGGGAACAGAACCAGACAAAACCTCTACAGATTTTCTCAAAACCTGCGTTTCAGTCTCATTATGAGTTATCCTAGATGAAATCTGGGATATCATTCCCTTAAGTGAAGCCACCCACAACGGTTTGGAATCAGAAGGCTGAGACATGGTATTACATTCCTGAGTACATGGAATGGATTCCTCTGGGGAAGATACATACTGTGCAGCACAAGACACAGAGTCCCTGGACATGGTAATGTGAGAAAATTTACACACACACACACACACACACACACACACACACAGGAAAATGTCAGACACAGTTTCCCCCAAGTACCTTCAGAGAGATACAGAGTTAATGGAGCCAGCACCCACACAGCGCCCCAGTAGGCAGTTATATCATAAAAGCCTGGCGCTGAATGTGCAACATTAATAGACTACACAGTTAAAATTGTGAATAACAACTCTTCCCCCCTGCTATAACCCCCTGGTACCGCACAGGATAGCTGGAGATATGTGGAGGGTCAGCGCTCCCTGTCAGTGTCTCTGTGTGCTGATCTGTAGGGAGAAAATGGCGCTGGTGAGCTGCTGGATCCGCTCTGAGGAGAAGCTCCGCCCCCTGTCATGGCACGTCTTCCCGCACTCTATGATTATACTGGACTGAGGTAAATTACACAGCTGGCAGTAGAACACATTCCCTGATAGCCCAGTGACCAGTTTTAAGGGTGTTGCACTGGCCCAGGGCGCCCCTCACAGCGCCGCACCGTAGTACCGCTGAGCCCTGCACTCCTACCCTGATGACGCCATTCACACCGGCTCCCCGCTTGTCGGGTCGCCGGTAATCTACTCACCACCGACGTCTTCTGGCTCTGTTAGGGGGTGGCGGCATGCTGCGGGAGTGAGCAGTCGCCTCGGGGGCTAGCGATCATCACCCTCAGGAGCTCAGTGTCTTGTCAGCGGAGATAGTGGCCATTAACCTCAGGGGGTTGGACACTACTCCCCCCTAAGTCCATTAAAGCAGGGAGGCTGTTGCCAGCAGCCTCCCTGTGCCTAACTCTATTTAAAATAATAAAACTAGAAAAACTCCTATGGAGCTCCCCTAGCTGTGACCGGCTCCTCCGGGCACATTTTCTAAACCGAGTCTGGTAGGAAGGGCATAAGGGAGGAACCAGCCCACACTATTAAACTCTTAAAGTGCCCATGGCTCCCAAGAGACCAACCTATACCCCATGGTACTAATGTGGACCCCAGCATCTTCTAGGACGTAAGAGAATTCCCAGAATCCTTCGCTTCTCCAGTGATGTCACTGTTACATATCCATTATCCTTTAACCCTGCAGTTCTTGTTTTAGGCCTAGAAATAACAGTGATGTCACTGACTTTCCTAGAATCCTTCACCTCCCCAGTCAGGTCCCTGCGTTAGTAATAGAGATAAGAGTGATATCATTGTGACACACTTAGACCCCCTCACCTCCCTAGTCAGGTCCCTGTGTTAGTAACAGAAATAAGAGTGATGTCACTGTGACACTCCCAGACGCCCTCACCTCCCCAGTCATGTATCTGTGTTAGTAATACCACTTTTAGACTAATATCGCGGGTCGCAGCCGGGAGCCTGACACGGGTGCTACCCGGCGGCGACCCGCATCATCCCCCTTTCCCACCGCAGTTACCAGTCCGGCATATTGCCGGGTTGGTGACACTGCCTGTGACGTGGCGCATGGAGATCACATGATGTCCAAGCACCGCCCGTACATTCACTGTAAACAGGAAAACGGGTCGATGCGATCTAGCTACCGTTTACACTGCACATTTTGCCGGGTTGAATAAGTTTTCAACCCTGCAAACTTCCTGAGTTGGAATGCCGGATCACTCGACCCGGATTATTCCAACTCGGTCCTTTTACACCGAGCAGCAACACGGGTTATGCACGCATGCTGGCGGTGTAAAAGGGGTATAATAGAGATAAGAGTGACATCACTGTGACACTCCCAGACTCCCCCATCTCCCCAGTCAGGTCCCTGTGTTAGTAATAGAGAAAAGAGTGATGTCACTGTGACACTCCCACACTCCCTCACCTCTCCTGTCAGCAGGTAGATGATTTCCAGGGTGAGGTTTAGTATCCTCTCAGTTATGTGACTCCTGTCCTTGTCCATGCTCATTGACACCGTGATGATGTAGACTGGACTTTTCTGTCCAAAAGACAGCTTTCACCCCCACATTACCTCACAGCTCAATCTACAAATAAAGAATAAACAATAAATGTAAAATAAAACTTAATTTGAAGTGAAACCTCGTCACACCCAGATGTAAACTAGAAATTGTTGGCTCCTATCTGGCTATAGAACTTTATATAGTGTCTGTAGGGGTTTTGCTAGTCTGCTGTAAGAGCTCACCAACTATTGAACTTCACTACAATACACTGCATAATAATCCTTACATAATACAACAGCGTGGAGGAGTGGCATAGCAGCAAGTAGTGTTCATTATACCACCCTGCACCTAACACAACCCATGCAGTTCCTCTTTCCTGCCTGGGGTGTCTCTCTCTCGCTCTGCTCTGGTGCTTCTAGCACACTCTGGTTTGTATCTCAGCACTAAGATACAGGCCAAAGTGTGCTAGAAGCACCAGAGCAGAGAGCGACACCCCAGGCAGGAAATAGGAACTGCACAGTTTGTGACAGGTGCAGGGGGTTAGAATAAACACTAAGCAAGTCACTGGTGTGGGATAAAGTTACAGGTAATAATACAATATATCTATAGGACAGGACTAGTAGGCGATGTTGGGTGACGCAGGGTGTGGGATAAAGTTACAGATAATAATACATATAGGACTAGTAGGTGACACTGGGTGTGGGATAAAATGACAGGTAATATAAAATATATCTATAGGACAGGACTAGTAGGTGATGTTGGGTGACGCAGGGTGTGGGATAAAGTTACAGATAATAATACATATAGGACTAGTAGGTGACACTGGGTGTGGGATAAAATGACAGGTAATATAAAATATATCTATAGGACAGGACTAGTAGGTGATGTTGGGTGACGCAGGGTGTGGGATAAAGTTACAGATAATAATACGTATAGCATGCCTCCCAACATGACCCTCTCCAGGAGGGACACAATGCTCTGCTTCTGGCTTCCCTCTTAATCTATGATTGCCGTCACCTGTGTTGAACAGGTTAATGGATAAGAAAGGTGTTTCAGCACAGGTGCTGGCAATCATAAATTAAGAGGGAAGTTCAGTAGAGCATTCTGTTCCTCCTGCAGAGGGTCATGTTGGGAGGTATGGTATAGGACTAATAGGTGACGCTGGGTGTGGGATAAAATGACAGGTAATATACAATATATCTATAGGACAGGACTAGTAGGTGATGTTGGGTGACGCAGGGTGTGGGATAAATTTACAGATAATAAAACATTTTGACGCTGGGCGTGGGATAAAGTTACAGATAATACATTATATCTATAGAACAGGACTAGTAGGTGACACCGAGTGTCACGGGGTTTGGGATAAAGTTACAGGTATACAATATATAGGACCGGACTAGTTGAATCTATTCACCCTTCGTTGAAATGTCCCGGACGTGACAACGGGTTAGGGCGGAAATTCTCTTTTGCCCTTACAGCATTTCTATCTCTCCTCTTTGCCTTTTGTTCCTGATTTCTGACCCGGAACCATTTGTGCGTTCCACAGACTTACCGATTGAGACTCATAGAAAGAACGCACAACCAGGAAGTCAGGTGGAACGCCCAACCAGGAAGTCAAGTGAAACGCACAACCAGAAAGTCAGGTGAAACGCACAATTATACTATAATCACAGCCAGGTGGAACGCATAGTAACCCGGATTACACTTGTGTTAGGGCACCATGTTTGTTTTCAGTTCCGGGACTCTGTGCATCAAAGAGAGCAGACTCTGGTTTGGTATGATTCGTAATACATTAATTGCAATTTACACCCTAATAGTCTAATTATATAAATGTGATCTCTACAAGATTGTGTGCCCGCTAGACACAGTGGGAAAGTTATTTCAATTACTCTATGTAGGTGGGTGTGGTGATGTTTTGGTCTTACTGATAGCCTTCATTTATATATGTAGCTGGTTATTTTGTCAGTGACACACACTCTTGAGCTAGATACTTTCAGTCACATTTTTTTTCTTCACATATACATTGGAGCCGGTTATTTTCCTCTGGGTCATATTGTATTCACATCTCACACATAATACACATTGCATACCTCCCAACATGACCCTCTCCAGGAGGGACAGAATGCTCTGCTCCTGGACTTCCCTCTTGCTGTATGATTGCCATCACCTGTGCTGAAACACCTTTCTTATCCATTAACCTGTTCAACACAGGTGCCGGCAATTATACATTAAGAGAAAAGTCCAGAAGCAGAGCATTGTGTCCCTCCTGGAGAGGGTCATGTTGGGAGGTATGACATTGTATCCTGTTATTAGCCTCTCAGTCACACTCTATTCACATACTGCATAATACACATTGTAGTCTTATAATAGCCTCTCAGTCACACACTATTTACGTATTACACATTGTAGTCTAATATTAGCCTCTCAGTCACACACTTCACATATAATACACATTGTAGCCTAATAATAGCTTCTCAGTCACACACTATCCACCTATAATACACATTGTAGTATTAGCCTCTCAGTCACACACTATTCACATATAATATACATTGTAGCCTAATATTTTCCTCTCGGTCACACGCTATTCACATATAATACAAACTGTAGCCTAATATTAGCCTTGCAGTCACACGCTATTCACATATAATACACGTTGAAGCCTAATAATAGCCTTTCAGTCACGCACTATTCACATATAATACACATTGTAGCCTGTTATTAGCCTCTCGGTCACATACTATTCACATATAATACACATTGTAGCCCAATAAGTCACACACTATTCACATTTCTCTGACGTCCTAAGTGGATGCTGGGACTCCGTAAGGACCATGGGGAATAGCGGCTCCGCAGGAGACTGGGCACAACTAAAAAAAAGCTTTAGACTACTGGTGTGCACTGGCTCCTCCCACTATGACCCTCCTCCAGACTTCAGTTAGAATCTTGTGCCCGGCTGAGCTGGATGCACACTAGGGGCTCTCCTGAGCTCCTAGAAAGAAAGTATATTTAGGTTTTTTATTTTACAGTGAGATCTGCTGGCAACAGACTCACTGCAGCGAGGGACTAAGGGGAGAAGAAGCGAACCTACCTGACTGGAGGTAGCTTGGGCTTCTTAGGCTACTGGACACCATTAGCTCCAGAGGGATCGAACACAGGACCCGACCTCGATCGTTCGGTCCCGGAGCCGCGCCGCCGGCCCCCTTACAGAGCCAGAAGCAAGAAGTGTTCCGGAAAATCGGCGGCAGAAGACTTCCGTCTTCAACAAGGTAGCGCACAGCACTGCAGCTGTGCGCCATTGCTCCTCATGCACACCTCACACTCCGGTCACTGATGGGTGCAGGGCGCTGGGGGGGGGGGCGCCCTGAGGGCAATATAATACACCTTGGCTGGCAAATCTACACCATATATAGTCAGGAAGGCTATATAGGTGTAAAAATACCCCTGCCAGAATTCCAGAAAAAGCGGGAGAAGTCTGCCGGAAAAGGGGCGGGGCTATCTCCCTCAGCACACTGGCGCCATTTTTCCCTCACAGCTCCGCTGGAAGGACGCTCCCTGGCTCTCCCCTGCAGTGTCAAGCTACATAAGGGTAAAGGCGCAGTATATATAATATAAGCAGCTATAAGGGAAAAAACACTCATTTATAGTGGGATCCCTGTGTTATATAGCGCTCTGGTGTGTGCTGGCATACTCTCTCTCTGTCTCCCCAAAGGGCTTTGTGGGGTCCTGTCCTCTGTCAGAGAGCATTCCCTGTGTGTATGCGGTGTGTCGGTACGGCTGTGTCGACATGTTTGATGAGGAGGCTTATGTGGAGGCGGAGCAGATGCATATAAATGTGATGTCACCCCCTGCGGGGCCGACACCTGAGTGGATGGTTATGTGGAAGGAACTACGTGACAGTGTCGACTCCTTACATAAAAGGTTTGACGACATACCAAATATGGGACAGCCGGCTTCTCAGCCTGTGCCTGCCCAGGCGTCTCAAAAGCCATCAGGGGCTCTAAAACGCCCGCTACCTCAGATGGCAGACACAGATGTCGACACGGATACTGACTCCAGTGTCGACGACGATGAGACTAATGTAACTTCCAATAGGGCCACACGTTACATGATTGAGGCAATGAAAACTGTGTTGCACATTTCTGATGTTACCCCCGGTACCACAAAAAAGGGTATTATGTTTGGAGAGAAAAAACTACCAGTAGTTTTGAGGAATTAAATGAAGTGTGTGAAGAAGCGTGGGCTTCCCCCGATAAGAAACTGGTAATTTCTAAAAGGTTTCTAATGACGTACCCTTTCCCGCCAGAGGATAGGTGATGTTGGGAAACATCCCCTAGGGTGGATAAAGCGCTCACACGCTTGTCAAAGAAGGTGGCACTACCGTCTCCGGATACGGCCGCCCTAAAGGAACCTGCTGATAGAAAGCAGGAGGCTATCCTGAAGTCTGTATATACACACACAGGTATTATACTGAGACCAGCTATTGCTTCAGCATGGATGTGCAGTGCTGCAGCTGCGTGGTCAGATTCCCTGTCGGAAAATATTGATACCCTAGACAGGGACACTATATTGCTAACCATAGAGCATATTAAATACGCAGTCTTATACATGAGAGATGCACAGAGGGATATTTGCCGGCTGGCATCTAAAATAAGTGCAATGTCCATTTCTGCCAGGAGAGGATTATGGACTCGGCAGTGGACAGGTGATGCAGACTCAAAAAGGCACATGGAAGTTTTGCCTTATAAAGGTGAGGAGTTGTTCGGGGATGGTCTCTCGGACCTCGTTTCCACAGCAACTGCTGGGAAGTCTGCATTTTTACCCCATGTTCCCTCACAGCCAAAGAAAGCACCGTATTATCAGGTACAGTCCTTTCGGCTCCATAAGGGCAAGCGGGTTAAAGGCGCGTCCTTTCTGCCCAGAGGCAGAGGTAGAGGGAAAAAGCTACAGCATACAGCCAGTTCCCAGGAGCAAAAGTCCTCCCCCGCTTCCTCTAAGTCCACAGCATGACGCTGGGGCTCCACAGGCGGAGCCAGGTACGGTGGGGGCCCGTCTCAAAAATTTCAGCGATCAGTGGGCTCGCTCACGGGTGGATCCCTGGATCTTTCAAGTAGTATCTCAGGGGTACAAGCTGGAATTCGAGACGTCTCCCCCCCCCCCGCCGTTTCCTCAAATCTGCCTTGCCAACAACTCCCTCAGGCAGGAAGGCAGTGATAGAGGCAATTCACAAGCTGTATTCCCAGCAGGTGATAGTAAAGGTGCCCCTACTTCAACAAGGACGGGGTTACTATTCCACAATGTTTGTGGTACCGAAACCGGACGGTTCGGTCAGACCCATTTTAAATTTGAAATCCTTGAACACATATATAAAAAAATTCTAGTTCAAGATGGAATCGCTCAGGGCGGTTATTGCAAGCCTGGACGAGGGGGATTACATGGTATCACTGGACATCAAGGATGCTTACCTGCATGTCCCCATTTACCATCCTCACCAGGAGTACCTCAGATTTGTGGTACAGGATTGTCATTACCAATTCCAGACGTTGCCGTTCGGTCTGTCCACGGCTCCGAGGGTCTTTACCAAGGTAATGGGCGAAATGATGATACTCCTTCGAAAGAAGGTAGTTTTAATTATCCCGTACTTGGACGATCTCCTGATAAAGGCGAGGTCCAGGGAGCAGTTGTTGGTCGGGGTAGCACTATCTCGGGAGGTGCTACAACAGCACGGCTGGATTCTAAATATTCCAAAGTCACAGCTGGTCCCTACGACACGTCTACTGTTCCTGGGGATGGTTCGGGACACAGAACAGAAAAAAGTGTTTCTCCCGGAGGAGAAGGCCAAGGAGCTGTCATCTCTAGTCAGAGGCCTCCTAAAACCAAAACAGGTGTCGGTGCATCACTGCACGCGGATCCTGGCAAAGATGGTAGCTTCCTACGAAGCAATTCCATTCGGCAGGTTCCATGCAAGAACCTTTCAGTGGGACCTGTTGGACAAGTGGTCCGGATCGCATCTTCAGATGCATCGGCGGATAACCCTGTCTCCAAGGACCAGGGTGTCTCTGCTGTGGTGGCTGCAGAGTGCTCATCTTCAAGAGGGTCGCAGGTTCGGCATACAGGACTGGGTCCTGGTGACCACGGATGCCAGCCTTCGAGGCTGGGGGGCAGTCACACAGGGAAGAAACTTCCAAGGACTATGGTCAAGTCAGGAGACTTCCCTACACATAAATATTCTGGAACTGAGGGCCATTTACAATGCACTAAGTCAGGCAAAACCCCTGCTTCAAAACCAGCCGGTACTGATCCAGTCAGACAACATCACGGCGGTCGCCCATGTAAACCGACAGGGCGGCAGGAGAAGCAGGACGGCGATGGCAGAAGCCACAAGGATTCTCCGATGGGCGGAAAATCACATGTTAGCACTGTCAGCAGTGTTCATTCCGGGAGTGGACAACTGGGAAGCAGACTTCCTCAGCAGGCACGACCTCCACCCGGGAGAGTGGGGACTTCATCCAGAAGTCTTCCAACTGATTGTAAACCGTTGGGAAAGGCCACAGGTGGACATGATGGCGTCCCGCCTAAACAAAAAGCTAGAAAGATATTGCGCCAGGTCAAGGGACCCGCAGGCGATAGCTGTGGACGCTCTAGTGACACCGTGGGTGTACCGGTCGGTTTATGTGTTCCCTCCTCTTCCTCTCATACCAAAGGTACTGAGGATAATAAGGAGGAGTAAGAACTATACTCATTGTTCCGGATTGGCCAAGAAGAGCTTGGTACCCGGAACTTCAAGAAATGATCTCAGAGGACCCATGGCCTCTGCCGCTCAGACAGGACCTGCTGCAGCAGGGGCCCTGTCTGTTCCAAGACTTACCGCGGCTGCGTTTGACGGCATGGCGGTTGAACACCGGATCCTGAAGGAAAAGGGCATTCCGGAGGAAGTCATTCCTACGCTGATTAAAGCTAGGAAAGAAGTAACCGCAAACCATTATCCCCGCATATGGCGAAAATATGTTGCGTGGTGTGAGGCCAGGAAGGCCCCAACGGAGGAATTTCCGCTGGGCCGTTTCCTGCACTTCCTACAGTCAGGGGTGACTATGGGCCTATTAAGGTCCAGATTTCGGCTCTATCGATTTTCTTCCAGAGAGAACTGGCTTCACTACCTGAAGTTCAAACTTTTGTTAAGGGAGTGCTGCATATTCAGCCCCCTTTTGTGCCTCCAGTGGCACCTTGGGATCTCAACGTGGTGTTGGATTTCCTAAAGTCACATTGGTTTGAGCCACTTAAAACCGTGGAATTGAAGTATCTAACGTGGAAAGTGGTCATGTTGTTGGCCTTGGCTTCAGCCAGGCGTGTATCAGAATTGGCGGCTTTGTCATGTAAAAGTCCTTATCTGATTTTCCATATGGATAGGGCAGAATTGAGTACTCGTCCCCAATTTCTCCCTAAGGTGGTATCAGCCTTTCATCTGAACCAACCTATCGTGGTGCCTGCGGCTACTAAAGACTTGGAGGCTTCCAAGTTGTTGGACGTAGTCAGGGCCCTGAAAATGTATGTTTCCAGGACAGCTGGAGTCAAAAAGACTGACTCGCTATTTATCTTGTAAGCGCCCAACAAGTTGGGTGCACCTGCTTCAAAGCAGACTATTGCTCGCTGGATCTGTAGTACGATTCAACTTGCACATTCTGTGGCTGGACTGCCGCATCCTAAATCAGTGAAAGCCCATTCCACGAGGAAGGTGGGCTCTTCTTGGGCGGCTGCCCGAGGGGTCTCGGCTCTACAACTTTGCCGAGCAGCTACTTGGTCGGGGTCAAACACATTTGCTAAATTCTACAAGTTTGACACCCTGGCTGAGGAGGACCTAGAGTTTGCCCATTCGGTGCTGCAGAGTCATCCGCACTCTCCCGCCCGTTTGGGAGCTTTGGTATAATCCCCATGGTCCTTACGGAGTCCCAGCATCCACTTAGGACGTCAGAGAAAATAAGAATTTACTCACCGGTAATTCTATTTCTCGTAGTCCGTAGTGGATGCTGGGTGCCCATCCCAAGTGCGGATTGTCTGCAATACTTGTATATAGTTATTGTTTAACTAAAGGGTTATTGTTGAGCCATCTGTTGAGAGGCTCAGTTGTTATCATACTGTTAACTGGGTATTGTATCACGAGTTATACGGTGTGATTGGTGTGGCTGGTATGAGTCTTACCCGGGATTCAAAATCCTTCCTTATTGTGTCAGCTCTTCCGGGCACAGTATCCTGTCTGGAGGAGGGTCATAGTGGGAGGAGCCAGTGCACACCAGTAGTCTAAAGCTTTTTTTTAGTTGTGCCCAGTCTCCTGCGGAGCCGCTATTCCCCATGGTCCTTACGGAGTCCCAGCATCCACTACGGACTACGAGAAATAGAATTACCGGTGAGTAAATTCTTATTATTGTTATGCACACCAGTGCCAGCAGGAATGTACTGGTGTCTGAACGGTGAGGGATGCAAAACAAATGAACTCACAGACAGACTGGGGAATATGACATTACATACACAGAAGGTGATAGGGTAACAAAATAAACACAAAGTGAACAGAGAAGCCCAAAGGCTAAGAAACTGGGTGTCTCCCTAATATTAGGAATGCTCAGATGGAAAGAAGCAAGATGTAGTGATTTAATACGTAGAGAACCCGAAATGCTGTTGCTAAGGGCAACAGCAAAACTCTAAAGGGTTACCAACGGGTGTGGCAGTAAACTCCTTGGTCAGAGATGGAATAATAGACACAAGGAGAGTCTCCACAATCCTAGTCCTCACTTGCAGTGCACTGGTTCAGCTTACTGCCACTAAACTGACACCTGAACACCTTGCACAGTGAGAAAGGATTTTGTCAGGCAAGTCTGAGAATACAGCCGCAAACTTGCTAGGTTCACAGAGTAGCAAAAGAACCCCAGCAGGTTAAACGACTGACTCCAGTCTTACTGCTAGGTCTGGATTGGCAGAGTGTAATACCAAATCCCAAGGCCTATTTGCAGTAAGCAACAAACAAATACAAAGTTTACACAGTACTAGCTAGCTTTCAGGAACTGACTAACCAACAAAGATTCAGCAGCATCTGCCTAACCTGAGAAGAGGGTTTATATAGCAGGTGCTGTCCACGCCCCACTCAGACCTCACAGACTGTGAGCACAAAAACCAGCACCGGATCCCCTGCCGTGCACAGAGCCTGTAACCACTGCACAGCAAAAGACCCGAACCGGAGTATCAGCTACGCTCAGGTTACTCCGCTAGCACTTGTCTCCCGGTTGCCATGACGACGTGGCAGCACAGAGCAGGAGACCCTAACAGTACCCCCCCCCTCTGACGAGGGGTCAAAGAACCCCTACCACCGGGTTTATCGGGGAACTGCGAGAGGAAAGAGCATAACAGTCTGGGGGCATGAAGATCACAACTGCGCACCCACGACCGCTCCTCCGGGCCATACCCCTTCCAGTGCACCAAAAATGACAGCCGACCCCGAACCATCTTGGAGTCAAGAATCCTTTCAACAACAAACTCCCTCTGGCCACGTATCAGAAGAGGGGAAGGTCTTCCACTGGAAGAAGGATTACTAATCGCCCGTTTTAAAAGGGAACAATTAAATGTTTTATTGATACCCAAAGAACGGGGTAGATCTAACTGAAATGCCACCGGATTGATAACCCTAGTGATCTTATAAGGACCGATGAACCGGGGGCCTAACTTATGAGATGGCTGTCTCAACTTCAAATTCTTGGTAGACAATTAGACAAAGTCCCCTAATTTGAAGCTGCAGGGTCTTTTCCGCTTATCAAAAACCCTTTTGGTCACTAATGACACAGACACAAGGGCTTTCTTCACTTTCCTCCAAATACCTCTAAGGACCGAAACCACAGAGGAACCACCAGGTGTGGAGTCCAGGGGGTCAAAAGAATTGGATGATGCCCATACACACAAAGGAAGGGAGAGATCCCTGTAGCAGAGTGAGCCGCGTTGTTATAGGCAAACTCCGCCATGGACAGATGAGCAACCCAGTCAGTCTGACACTTGGAGACATAACACCTGAGGAACTGCTCCAAGGACTGGTTCACCCTTTCAGTCTGCCCATTAGACTGCGGATGGTAGCCTGATGACAAACTGACAGAAATCTGGAGATCGGAACAAAATGCCCTCCAGAATTTGGCCACAAACTGGGATCCGCGGTCAGAGACCACATCAAGTGGCAACCCGTGGAGGCGCACAACATGCAGCATAAATAATTCAGACAGGCGTCTGGCCGATGGCAGCCCAACCAATGGAACGAAGTGCGCCATCTTCGAAAACCTGTCAACGACAACCCAGATGGCTGTCATCCCCGAGGATTTGGGCAAGTCCACCACAAAATCCATTGAAATGTGGGTCCATGGCTTAGATGGAATAGAGAGTGGATGTAATGGGCCAACAGGAACCCCTCTAGGAGTCTTATTTCGGGCACAGATGTCACATACCCGAACCCACTGATTCACATCCCTAGCCACCGAGGGCCACCACACCGCCCTAGATAGCAACTCCCGAGTTCTGGCAATACCCGGGTGACCTGCCGACTTCTTGGCATGGAATTCCAGGAACACTCGCTGCCTTAACCTAGGAGGCACAAACAAAAGACCTACCGGAAGGTCTGGAGGAGCCTGCTCCTGTGCTCTAAGGACTAATGACAAGAGGTCCTGAGTAATGCCCACTTTAATACATGATGGGGACACAATGGGCAATGGCTCCTCGGTGGTCTCCTGGATTGGAGCAAAACTCCGCGAGAGCGCATCAGCCTTGATGTTTTTTGACCCAGGGCGATATGTTATCAAAAAATTAAAGCGAGCAAAAAACAAAGCCCATCGTGCCTGCCTGGCATTGAGGTGCTTCGCTGACTCTAAATATGCCAAATTCTTATGGTTGGTCTGAATTGAGACCACAAACTTAGCCCCCTCAAGCCAGTGTCTCCACTCTTCGAGTGCATCCTTAATAGCCAAAAATTCCCGGTTACCCACGTCATAATTCATCTCGGCAGGCGAAAATTTACGGGAAAAGTAAGCACAGGGATGAAGGCGATTATCAGACACCCCCATCTGAGAGAGCACTGCCCCAATACCCATCTCAGAGGCATCCACCTCCACCACAAAAGGACGCTCTGGATCTGGGTGTCGCAGCACCTTGGCCGAGACAAATGCCCTTTTGAGACGGGCAAAAGCCGCTTTGGCCTCACAAGACCAGTGAGCAACATCCGCCCCTTTCTTAGTGAGTGCCATCAAGGGCGCCACTATAGACGAAAATCCAGCGATAAATCGTCTATAAAAATTCGCAAAGCCCAGAAAACGCTGAAGCGCCTTCAAACTAGTGGGCTGCACCCAATCCAGGACTGCCTGTACCTTGGAACCCTCCATTTGGAAACCTTCTGGGGAGATAATATATCCTAGAAATGCGATTTGCTGAACTTCAAATTCGCACTTCTCCAGCTTCGCCCCAAGCCGGTGGTCTCTGAGTTTCTGGAGGACTAAGCGTACATGCTTCCGATGTTCCTCCAGGGAATGGGAGAAGATTAGGATGTCATCTAAGTATACAACTAAGAATCTATCCAAATATTCCCTGAGCACATCGTTCATGAAGTCCTGGAAGACTGCCGGGGCATTACAGAGCCCAAAAGGCATCACCAAATATTCATAATGCCCTGAGTGGGTATTAAAGGCAGTCTTCCATTCATCCCCCTCTCTTATTCGGATTAGATTGTACGCACCGCGTAGGTCAATCTTAGAAAAAATGGTGGCAGTACGAAGCTGGTCAAACAAGACCGAAATGAGAGGCAGTGGGTATGAGTTTTTAATCGTGATACGGTTCAATTCCCTGAAGTCGATGCAGGGTCGCAACGAACCGTCCTTTTTACCCACGAAGAAGAACCCCGACCCAACTGGAGACTGTGAAGGTCTGATAAATCCCTTAGCCAAGTTCTCCTGAATGTACTCTGCCATAGCCTGAGTCTCAGGACGTGACAGGGAGTACAACCTGCTCTTGGGAAGCTTAGCATTCGGCAACAAATCAATGGCACAGTCATAGGGGCGATGGGGAGGTAGTACCTCTGCAACTCTTTTGGAGAACACGTCCGCAAAATCTGCATAACATCCTGGCAATCCTGGCAAAGTTAGCTGCGAAAGCCTGACTGGAAGGCTCAAACAACTCCTGAAACAATCAGTACCCCAACTAAGAATCTCCCCAGAGACCCAGTCAAATTGAGGATTGTGGGCCCTTAACCAGGGTAACCCCAACACCAATGGGGCAAAAGTACAGACAGTCACATAAAAGGACAATTTTTCAGAGTGTGTGGCTCCAATAGACAAAGAAATCTGGCTAGTGCAAGAGGTAATTTTACCCTGGGATAATGGTTCCCCGTTTAACCCACAAATCTCAATTTCCGATGCCAAGGGTACTAAGGGAACAGAGTGTTTCAGGGCGAATTGGCGGTCCATAAAAACCCCGTCGGCCCCACTGTCCACAAAGGCCTCAGTCTTGACAGTTTGACCGAGGATCTTCAAGGTCACCGGAATGATAAAAGTCTTCTTGGGAAATTCTGACTTCTGGCCTGACAGGATATTTCCCATCACCCTCAGGCCCTGAAGTTTTCCGGCTTTTCTGGGCATGATACTACCACATGACCTTTATTCCCACAGTACAAACATAACCCCTGCTGTCTCCTCCGCGTCTTCTCATGCGAGGAGAGGCGGGTAGCCCCAATCTGCATAGGCTCCTCGGAAAATTCCTCAGAGTCTGAGGTTCCCTGGGGAAAGAAGGAAACCTCGGTCTCCCTTTCAAGCCTGCGCTCTCTCAGCCGTCTATCCACCCGAATGGATAACTGCATGAGCTGATCCAAGCTATCAGGCAAGGGATATTGTACCAGTTGGTCTTTTAACTGGTTAGAAAGACCTCTTCGGTACTGGTGTCTCAGGGCTGGGTCATTCCACTGGGTATCATGGGCAAACCTCCGAAACTCCGTACAATAAACCTCAACTGGCCTTCGCCCTTGCTTAAGGATTGAAATCTGAGCCTCGGCTGAGGCCGTCTTGTCAGGGTCATCATACAACATGCCCAGTGCCGTAAAAAAAGCATCAACACTTTTAAGCGACGGACAGTCAGGCTGCAACCCATATGCCCAGACCTGTGGGTCTCCTTGTAGCAGGGAAATCACTATGCCCACCCGCTGAATCTCCGACCCAGAAGACTGAGGCCTAAGCTGGAAATATAGCTTGCAGCTCTCCTTGAAACAAAAGAACTGCGAGCGATCTCCAGAAAAACGATTCGGGAGATTTACTTTCGGCTCCTTAACCCCTGAAGGTACTGCTGCTGCGGGAGCTCCGCCAGCGGCCTGCGAGGTGTGCATTTTAATGGACAAATCATTAAATTGTCGAGTCAGGACCTGCACCTGATCGACCACCTGTTGCAAAGTATTTTGAGGGGTATGCTCCATATTCCCACAAAATTTCAACAGGAGTATTAGGCTGCTGAATATGTTATGCACACCAGTGCCAGCAGGAATGTACTGGTGTCTGAACGGTGAGGGATGCAAAACAAATGAACTCACAGACAGACTGGGGAATATGACATTACATACACAGAAGGTGATAGGGTAACAAAATAAACACAAAGTGAACAGAGAAGCCCAAAGGCTAAGAAACTGGGTGTCTCCCTAATATTAGGAATGCTCAGATGGAAAGAAGCAAGATGTAGTGATTTAATACGTAGAGAACCCGAAATGCTGTTGCTAAGGGCAACAGCAAAACCCTAAAGGGTTACCAACGGGTGTGGCAGTAAACTCCTTGGTCAGAGATGGAATAATAGACACAAAGAGAGTCTCCACAATCCTAGTCCTCACTTGCAGTGCACTGGTTCAGTTTACTGCCACTAAACTGACACCTGAACACCTTGCACAGTGAGAAAGGATTTTGGCAGGCAAGTCTGAGAATACAGCCGCAAACTTGCTAGGTTCACAGAGTAGCAAAAGAACCCCAGCAGGTTAAATGACTGACTCCAGTCTTACTGCTAGGTCTGGATTGGCAGAGTGTAATACCAAATCCCAAGACCTATTTGCAGTAAGCAACAAACAAATACAAAGTTTACACAGTACTAGCTAGCTTTCAGGAACTGACTAACCAACAAGGATTCAGCAGCATCTGCCTAACCTGAGAAGAGGGTTTATATAGCAGGTGCTGTCCACTCCCCACTCAGACCTCACAGACTGTGAGCACAAAAACCAGCACCGGATCCCCTGCCGTGCACAGAGCCTGTAACCACTGCACAGCAAAAGACCCGAACCGGAGTATCAGCTACGCTCAGGTTACTCCGCTAGCACTTGTCTCCCGGTTGCCATGACGACGTGGCAGCACAGAGCAGGAGACCCTAACAATTATAAGACACATTGTAGCCTGTTATTAGCCTCTCAGTCACACGCTATTCACATATAATACACACTGTAACCCAGTGGCGTAAGTTCGTCACAGTCGCCCGGAGGCAAGATAAATATTGGTGCCCCCCTATTTCCTATATTAAGATAAATATATGTATGTATGTATGTGTGTGTGTGTGTGTGTGTGTGTGTGTGTGTGTGTATGGAGTGTTCTGAAAAAAAAATTATATACTGTACTTATACATTTAATTATCTTTTATTTTAAATCACACATTTCTTAGCAGTCATACCCAGGATTAGAACCCATGACCTGTTACACTAACAGCAGACACTTTACTGATGGAGTTATTTGCTCCTGTAGAGGAAGCATGAGAATTCTAACTATATGAAGTTACGTGTAATTGTCAGAGAAGTAGCTTCATATAGTTAGAATTGTCATATTTCCTATACAGGAGCAAACAGCTTCATCAGTAAGGTGCCGCATCCAGTGTAATAGGTTGTGGTTTCTAATCCTGGGTATGACACTTGTAAAATGTGTATATTCAGTATAATAAAGTGGGTGTGATTTGTAAGGTGCAGGGACCAGTGAGGAAGTCGGCCCCTGAAAAGATAGCAGCAGCTATCAAATAACTTAATTCAATGGTGTCACAGAATGGGAGGAGAGGTGCCCCTATTCAGAGCAGGAGGCCGGCGGCAGATGACTCCGTTGCCTCCCAGAGTTCTGCCTCTGCTGTAACCTAATATTAGCCTCTCAGTCACACGCTATTCACATATAATACACGTTGTAGCCTAATAATAGCCTCTCTGTCATACGCTATTCACATATAATACACATTGTAGCCTGTTATTAGCCTCTCAGTCACATACTATTCACATATAATACACAATGTAGACTAATATTAACCTCTGTCACACACTATTTACATAAAACACATTGTAGCCTGTTATTAGCCTCTCAGTCACACACTATTCACATATAATACACGTTGTAGCCTAATATTTGCCTCTCAGTCACACACTATTCACATATAGTACACATTGTAGCCTGTTATTAGCCTCTCAGTCACACACTATTCACATATAATACACATTGTAGCCTAATAATAGCCTTTCTGTCATACGCTATTCACATATAATACACATTGTAGTCTAATATTAGCCTCTCAGTGACATCATGGGGTGCATCAAGCTTTGCATTATGCATCCGACACTCAACATAAGCATAACTGTGTTTAGTAACGCTGTATGCTTGAGGTAGATAACAAAAGACAGCACTTCAAGCAATTTTAGCTTTGCTGCATCCAGCCCACAGTCCCATTTGTCGGGCGTGCTGAAGCCAGTGACTGTCCTTGACAGCAACGAGTGGTGTGCGTGTAGACGGCCTATTGCATACCTTATATAACCACCAAGCCAGCGCATGACACATGACGTACTTCATGGGCTACGCGATGCTGACGTCCGATGTAGGAGGTAGTCAGAGTAATGTGACTCGACCGTGTATTTGTTCTGGTGCTAGATGCCCAATGGTTTTTTTGCATGTTGCCAAATAGACTGATTTATACACGTAAAGCAGCTAAATCCATCTTAACTATTGGTCAGGAAAAGCTAAACTTTTCACACAGTTCGGCTCGCTACCTTGGGGAGGGGGGGGGGGGGGGGCAGGCATCCACGGTAATCATGCCCAATCAGAATAGCAATTGACTTACTCCGTCGGGTGCAGGGCGCCCAAGGAGCAGTTGAATTCCCCCATGGTAACAAGTTTCAATGCTGTCCCCAACATAAAATACAAACTATAGGCATTGTGGGAATTGTGTATAATGTGCACCTGACACGAATATTACCAGCTCCCATGTGTATTATATATCTGTAATGTGTATTATATGTGTCTGACCGGAATATAACCAGCTCACAGGTGTATTGTGTGTGAGTAACAGGAATATAACCATTATGCACATGGGAGCTGGTTATATTCCTGTCAGTCACACATAATACACATTTCTCTGACGTCCTAGTGGATGCTGGGAACTCCGTAAGGACCATGGGGAATAGACGGGCTCCGCAGGAGACTGGGCACTCTAAAAGAAAGATTAGGTACTATTTGGTGTGCACTGGCTCCTCCCTCTATGCCCCTCCTCCAGACCTCAGTTAGAATCTGTGCCCGGCCAGAGCTGGGTGCTCCTAGTGGGCTCTCCTGAGCTTGCTAGAAAGAAAGTATTTGTTAGGTTTTTTATTTTCAGTGAGATCTGCTGGCAACAGACTCACTGCTACGTGGGACTGAGGGGAGAGAAGCAAACCTACCTGCTTGCAGCTAGCTTGTGCTTCTTAGGCTACTGGACACCATTAGCTCCAGAGGGTTCGAACACAGGGCCTGACCTCGATCGTCCGTTCCCGGAGCCGTGCCGCCGTCCCCCTTGCAGAGACAGAAGAGAAGCGATGAAATCGGCGGCAGAAGACTCCTGTCTTCATTAAGGTAGCGCACAGCACCGCAGCTGTGCGCCATTGCTCCCACAGCACACCACACACTCCGGTCACTGTAGGGTGCAGGGCGCGGGGGGGGGGGGGCGCCCTGGGCAGCAATAAAAATACCTTTGCATAAAAATACATATAATACAGTCTGTGACTGTATATGTGTAAAACCCCCGCCATTTTTAGTCAGAAACAGGACAGAAGCCCGCCGCTGAAGGGGCGGGGCCTTCTTCCTCAGCACACCAGCGCCATTTTCTCTTCACAGCTGCGCTGGAAGGAGCTCCCCAGGCTTTCCCCTGCAGTATCCTGGTACACAAAGGGTGAAAAGAGAGGGGGGGGGGGCACAAAAATTTAGGCGCAAAAATTGTATATACAGCAGCTACTGGGTAAACACTGAGTTGTAGTGTAATCCCTAGGTTATATAGCGCTGGGGTGTGTGCTGGCATACTCTCTCTCTCTGTCTCTCCAAAGGGCCTTGTGGGGGAACTGTCCTCAAATAGAGCATCCCCTGTGTGTGTGGTGTGTCGGTACGCGTTTGTCGACATGTCTGAGGTAAAAGGCTCCTCTAAGGATGTGATAGAGCGGATATGTGTGTGTGAGGGTGTCTCTGTCGACAACGCCGACACCTGTTTGGATATGTGTAAGTGCTAAGGTGAATTTATTGCACAAATGGTTAGGGAACAGACAGGAAATCTACCCATGTCTGTCCCTATGTCACAGAGACCTTCAGAGTCTCACAATGCTCACTATCCAAAATAACAAACACTTGTATCGACACAGAGTTTAACTCCACTGTCGACTACGATAATGCAAAGTTACAGCCAAGATGGCTAGAAGGTATTCAATATATGATTATTGAAATAAAAGATGATTTGCATATCACTGATGACTCATCTGTCCCTGACACGAGAGTACACATGTTTCAGGGGAAGAATGCTGAGGTAAATTTCCCTCCTCTCATGAGGAAAAAGAGCGGGAATCTCCAGACAAGAGACGGCAGCTTCCCACAAGAGAATTCTCAGGCTGTATCCTTTCCCCACTAGGGCCAGGATGTGTTGAGAATCTTCCCCTAGGGTGTCCTGTTTGCACAGACGGTAGCACTTGCTATTCTCAGGGATCCTGCAGATAGCGTGCACATTCTAGTATACTACCCAGACCGGCGATTGTGTCGGCTTGGGTTTATAGCGCTGTGGCAGCGTGGACAGGTACCTTATCAGCAGAGATTGAGACCCTAGTAAATATATTAAAGATGCTGTCTTAAGTGATAGATATATAGTTATAAAGCATGCCCAAAGAGACATGAGTATACTGGGTCCTAGAGTCAAAGCTATGTCGATCTCTGCTTGACGTGTCCTGTAGAATATACATTGGACAGATGATGCCGACTTAAGAGGCATATGGAAGGCTGAGGATTATATGGAGAAGGGTTCTCGGGCCTGGTCTCCACAGCTATAGCTGGTAATTCTGCTAGTTTGCCTTATATTCCTGCACAGCCTAAGAAAGCACGACATTATTAAATGCAGCCTTTCGAATAAAGAAACAAGAAAGTCTGAGGTGCGTCCTTTCTTGTCAGAGCCGGGATCAACACAGCTAGTTCCCAGGAACAGAAGTCCTCCCCGGCCCCTACAAAAATCCACCTATGCCGCTGGGGCTCCACAGGCAGAGCTAGGCCCGGTGGGGACACGCCTTCGTAAGTTCAGCCACAAGTGGGTTCACTCCCTGTTAGGTCCCTGGGCAATAGATATTGTGTCTCAGGGATACAAGCTGGACTGTGAGAAGATGCCCCCTCACCGACGGCCCTGCGGGCTTCCCCCCAAGAGAGGGAGCCAGTGTTAACTGCAATTTACAAATTGTATCTTTAACAGGTGGTGGTCAAGGGTCCCCTCCTTCAACAAGAGGGTGTTATTATTCGACCATGTTGTAATCCCGAAACCAGACGGTTCGGTCAGACCCATATTGAATTAAAAATCCCTGAACATATACCTGAGAAGGTTCAAGTTCAAGATGGAATCGCTAAGAGCGGTCAGGGCGAGCCTAAAAAGAGGGAGACTTTATCGTGAATCGGGTCATAAGGGATGCATACCTTCATGTCCCCATTTATCTACCTCATTAGGCGTACCTCAGAATTGCGGTACGGCATTGTCATAACCAAGGTAATGGCGGATATGATTGTGCTCCTGCGGAAGCAAGGTGTCACTATTATCACGTACTTGGTCGATCTCCTCATACAAGCGAGATCAAGAGAGCAGTTGCTGAACAGCGTATCACTTTCTCCTGAAGTGTAACGGCAACACGGCTGGATTCTATATATTCCAAAGTCGCAGTTGGTTCCTACAGCTCATCTGCCTCTCCTAGGCACGATCCTAGACACAGACCAGAAAAGGGTTTATCTCCCGATAGAGAGAGCTCATGACACTGGTCAGGAATCTATTAAAACCAAAACAGGTGTCAGTGCATCACTGCACTCGAGTCCTGGGAAGGATGGTGGCATCATACGAGGCCATCCCCTTAGGCAGGTTCCATGCGAGGACCTTCCAATGGGACTTACTGGACAAGTGGTCCGGATCACCTCTTCAGATGCATCGGTTAATCACCCTATCCCCCAGGGCCAGGGTGTCTCTCCTGTGGTGGCTGCAGAGTGCTCACCTTCTCGAGGGCCGCAGATTCGGCATTCAGGACTGGATCCTGGTGACCACGGATGCAAGCCTCCGAGGGTGGGGGGCAGTTACACAGGGAAGAAATTTCCAAGGTCTGTCGTCAAGTCAACAGACTTGCCTCCACATCAATATCCTGGAACTAAGGGCCATATACAACGCCCTAAGTCAAGCGGAGATCCTGCTTCGCGACCAACCGGTTCTGATCCAGTCAGACCGCAGGGGTTCATGTAAACCGCCAAGGCGGCACAAGGAGCAGGGTGGCGAGGGTAGAAGCCACCAGAATTCTTCGCGGGGCGGAGAATCAAGTAAGCGCACTGTCAGCAGTGTTCATTCCGGGAGTGGACAACTGGGAAGCAGACTTCCTCAGCAGGCACGACCTCCACCCGGGAAAGTGGGGACTTCATCAGGAAGTCTTCACGCAGTTTGCAAATTGATGGGAACTGCCTCAGGTGGACTAGATGGCGTCCCACCTCAATAAAAAGCTAAAAAAGGTTTTACGCCGGGTCAAGGGACCCTCAGGTGATGGGTGTAGTACGGGTGACCGGCGGTCTCCTGACCGCCGGTCACCTTACCGACGCCGGGATCCCGGCAGCATACAGACGCCGGGATCCCGGCGGGGAGGGGCGAGTGCAGCAAGCCCCTTGCGGGCTCGCCACACTGCGGGCTCGGTGGCGACCTGCGGTCGCCACGGGTTCTATTCCCACTCTATGGGTGTCGTGGACACCCACGAGTGGAAATAGTCCCTGTTGGTTGGCATGCCGACCATCGGGATAGTGAGCCGTCGGGCTCACGGAGGAGGTCATGTGACTGTCGGTCAGCCGACCGGCGGTCACATGACTACCACCCCAGGTGATAGCTGTGGTCGCACTAGTAACACCGTGGGTGTTCCAGTCGGTCTATGTATTCCCTCCTCTTCCTCTCATACCCAAGGGCTGAGAATTGTAATAAAAGGAGGAGTGAGAACAATATTCTTTGCTCCGAATTGGCCAAGAAGGACTCGGTACCCGGAGCTGCAAGAAATGCTCTCAGAGGACTCAGGGCTTCTGCCTCTCAGACAGGACATGTTGCAACAGGAGCCCTGTCTGTTCCAAGACTTACCGCGGCTGCATTTGACGGCATGGCGGTTGAACGCCGGATCATAGCGGAAAAGGGCATTCCGGATGCAGTTATTCCTACGCTGATAAAGGCTAGGAAAGACGTGACAGCAAGACTTTTTCACTGTATATAGCGAAAATAGGTTGCTTGGTGTGAGGCCGGGAAGGCCCTACAGAGGAATTCCAGCGGGGTCAATTCCTGCACTTCCTACAGTCAGGAGTGACTATGGGCCTAAAATTAGGATCCATAAAGGTCAAGATTTCGGCCCTATCCATTTTCTCTCAAAAAGAACTGGCTTCACTGCCTGAAGTTCAGACGTTGTTCCGGGGGTGCTGCATATTCAGCCTCCTTTTGGGCCACCGGTGGCACCTTGGGATCTTAACGTTGTGTTGGATTTCCTGAAATCCCACTGGTTTGAGCCACTTAAGACCGTGGAGCTAAAATCTCACGTGGAAAGTGGTCATGCTATTGGCCTTAGCTTCGGCTAGGCGTGTGTCAGAATTGGCGGTTTTGTCATGTAAAAGCCCTTATCTGATCTTCCATATGGACAGGGTAGAATTGAGGACTCGTCTCCAATTTCTCCCTAGGGTGGTATCATCGTTTCATTTGAACCAGCCTATTGTGGTGCCTGCGGCTACTAGGGACTTGGAGGATTCCAAGTTGCTGGACGTAGTCCGGGCTTTGAAAATGAATGTTTCCGGAACGGCGGGAGTCAGAAAGTCTGACTCGCTGTTTATTCTGTATGCAGCCAACAAGGTTGGCGCTCCTGCTTCAAAGCAGACTATTGCTCGCTGGATCTATAGCACGATTCAGCTGGTTCACTCTGCGGCTGGATTGCCGCATCCAAAATGGTAAAAGCCCATTCCACAAGGAAGGTGGGCTCTTCTTGGGCGGCTGACCGAGGGGTCTCGGCTTTACAGCTTTGCCGAGCTACTACTTGGTCGGGGTCAAACAAGTTTGCTAAGTTCTACAAGTTTGAGGAGGACCTTGAGTTTGCTCATGCGGTGCTGCAGAGTCATCCGCGCTCTCCCGCCCGTTTGGGAGCTTTAATATAATCCCCATGGTCCTTACGGAGTCCCCAGCATCCACTAGGACGTCAGAGAAAATAAGAATTTACTCACCGGTAATTCTATTTCTCGTAGTCCGTAGTGGATGCTGGGCGCCCGTCCCAAGTGCGGACTCTCTGCAATACATGTATATAGTTATTGCTTAACTAAAGGGTTATTGTTATGAGCCATCCGTTAAATGAGGCTCAGTTGTTGTTCATACTGTTAACTGGGTATGGTTATCACAAGTTGTACAGTGTGATTGGTGTGGCTGGTATGAGTCTTACCCTGGATTCCAAATCCTTTCCTTGTTGTGTCAGCTCTTCCGGGCACAGTTTCCCTAACTGAGGTCTGGAGGAGGGGCATAGAGGGAGGAGCCAGTGCACACCAGATAGTACCTAATCTTTCTTTTAGAGTGCCCAGTCTCCTGCGGAGCCCGTCTATTCCCCATGGTCCTTACGGAGTTCCCAGCATCCACTACGGACTACGAGAAATAGAATTACTGGTGAGTAAATTCTTATTTATACACATGGAAGCTGGTTATATTCCTGTCAGACACATATAATACATGAGAGCTGGTTATATTCCTGTCAGACACGTAGAATACACATGGGAGCTGGTTATATTCCTGTCAGACAAATGATACACATGGGAGTTGGTTATATTCCTGTCAGACACACACATTACACATTATGCACATGGGAGCTGGTTATATTCCTTTCGGCACTCATATAATTCACACTATACACATGGGGGCTGGTTATATTCCTGTCAGATACATACAATACACATTATACACATGGGAACTGGTTATATTCCTGTCAGACACACATTATAAACATGGGAGCTTGTTATATTCCTGTTGGACACATATAATACACATTATACACATGGGAGTTGGTTATATTCCTATCAGACACACATAATACACATTATGCACATGGGAGCTGGTTATATTCCTATCAGACACACATAATACACATTATACACATGGGAGGTGGTTATATTCCTGTCAGACACATATTATACACATGGAAGGTGGTTATATTCCTGTCAGACACATATAATACACATTATACACATGGGAGCTTGGCTCGCTACATTCCTTTCAGTCACACATAATACACATTATGCCAGTGGTTTCCAAACTTTTTTGAATCACGGCGCCCTAGAATATCAGAATTTTTTACACGGCACCCCTAGGCCAAAAATTTCTTATTGAGAAATTTAGAAAGAAATATTACATTAAGTAGATCGCGTTTATATGTCATCCTTAGGGTCAGTTGTGTGGTGAGGGACAAGATTTGCTTCTGTTTGGCCACATATTTTATGACTGGCAGCCACCAGCGCTGGTTTTGCCTATTATATTGACCATGAATAATTTGAATTGGTCCTGGACCACCAATCCTGGGCACCCCTGCAAGTGTCCCGAGGCACCCCAGGGAGCCACGGCACACAGTTTGGGAACCCCTGCATTATGCACATGAAAGCTGGTTATATTCCTGTCAGGCAGATATAATTCACATTATAAACATGGGAGCTTGTTATATTCCTGTCGGACACATATAATACACATTATACACATGGGAGCTGGTTATATTCCTGCAGAAACATAATACACATTATACACATGGCAGCAGATTATATTCCTGTCGGACACATATGATACACATTATAAACATGGGAGCTGGTTATATTCCTGTCGGACACATATAATACACATTATGCACATGGGAGCTAGTTATATTCCTGCAGAAACATAATACACATTATACACATGGCAGCAGATTATATTTCTGTCGGACACATATGATACACATTATAAACATGGGAGCTGGTTATATTCCTGTCATTCACACACACTACACATTATGCACATGGGAGCTGGTTTTATTCCTGTCAGTCACACATAATACACATTATGCACATGGAAGCTGGTTATATTCCTGTCAGACACACATAATACACATTATGCACATGGGAGTTGGTTTTATTCCTGTCAGTCACACATAATACACATTATGCACATGGAAGCTGGTTATATTCCTGTCAGACACACATAATACACATTGGGGGTCATTCCGACCCGATCGCTCGCTGCAGTTTGTCGCAGCGCAGCGTTCGGGTCAGAACTGCGCATGCGGCGCCGGCACAATGCAGCTTTCGTTACCTAGCGATCGCCTCTGAGGCAGAGGCGGTCGCTAGGCGAGAGGGGCCTGAACGGCGGCATTAAGACGCCGTTTAGGAGGAGCGGTCCGGCCAACGCAGGCATGGCCGGACCGTTGGGCGAGCCGTGGTGGCTGCGTGACGTCTCACGCAGCCGCTGCGGCCAGCGGGTGCGACGAGCAACTCCCGGCCTGCCGCAGGAGCTGCGCTGACCGGGAGTTACTCCTCAAATACAAAGACATCGCCTCTGTGCGATGCTTTTGCATTTGTGTGGGGGGGCCGGCACTGACATGCGGGGCGGACTAGCCCTGTGCTGGGCGTCCCCCCGCATGTCTGAGTTAATGATCGTAGCTGTGCTAAACTTAGCACAGCTACGATCAACTCGGAATGACCCCCCCCCATTATGCACATGGGAGCCGGTTATATTCCTGTCAGACACACATAATACACATTATACACATGGGAGCTGGTTATATTCCTGCAGACACATAATACGCATTATACACATAGGAGCAGGTTATATTCTTGTCGGACACATATGATACACATTATAAACGTGGGAGCTGGTTATATTCCTGTCAGTCACACATAATACACATTATGCACATGGGAGCTGGTTATATTCCTGTCAGTCACACATAATACACATTATACACATGGGAGCTGGTTATATTCCTGCAGACACATAATACGCATTATACACATAGGAGCAGGTTATATTCTTGTCGGACACATATGATACACATTATAAACGTGGGAGCTGGTTATATTCCGGTCAGTCACACATAATACACATTATGCACATGGGAGCTGGTTATATTCCTGTCAGTCACACATAATACACATTATGCACATGGGAGCTGGTTATATTCCTGTCAGTGGCACATAATACACATTATGCACATGGGAGCTGGTTATATTTCTGTCAGTCACACATTATGCACATGGGAGCTGGTTATATTTTTGTCGGACACATATAATTCATATAATTCACATTATACACATGGGAGGTGGTTATATTCCTGTTGGACACATATAATACACATTATACAAATGGGCGCTGGTTATATTCCTGTCAGATACATAATAAACATTATACACATGGGAGTTGGTTATATTTCTGTCAGTCACACATTATGCACATGGGAGCTGGTTATATTCCTGTCAGACACACATTATGCGCATGGGAACTGGTTATATTCCTGTCGGACACATATAATTCACATTATAAACATGGGAGCTTGTTATATTCCTGTCGGACACATATAATACACATTGTACACATGGGAGCTGGTTATATTCCTGTCGGACACATAGTATACACATTATAAACGTGGGAGCTGGTTATGTTCCTGTCAGTCAGACATAATACACAATATATACATGGGAGCTGGTTATATTCCTGTCAGACACATATAATACACATTGTACACATGGGAGCAGGTTATATTCCTGTCAGACACACATTATGCACATGGGAGTTGGTTATATTCCTGTCGGACACACATAATTCACATTATAAACATGGGAGCTTGTTATATTCCTGTCGGACACATATAATACACATTGTACATATGGGAGTTGGTTATATTCCTGTCGGACACACATAATACACATGGGAGCTGGTTATATTCCTGTCGGACACACATAATACACATGGGAGCTGGTTATATTCCTGTCAGACACATAATACACATTACGCACATGGTATCTTGTTATATTCCTGTCAGAAACATAATACACATTATGCACATGGGAGCAGGTTATATTCCTGTTGGACACATATAATACACATTATACACATGGGAGCTAGTTATATTCCTGTCAGAGAGATGTAATACCCATTATACACCTAGTAGCTGGTTGTGTTCCCATCAGACACACTGTAGTGTTATTTTTATTTCTCTTAGTAAATTATAATGCTACATACATTGCAGCTAGTTTTATACTTGACATTCAGACATAATACTCATTGTACACATTGGGGGGAATTCACTTGATATTGCTGCAGTGGCGATATTCAGTTGATCGGTTTTCTCACTGATCATGCCCATTAGTGTCAGGTTTAGCGGCACAAAGCATCTAAACCCGACTAAAGTAATGCTGGGTACACACTAGACGATAAAGTGGACGATGTGATGATACACATCGTTCACGATATTGGGGGTAATTGAGATCTGATCGCTAGACAGCTATTTTTGCAGTCCTGCGATCAGATAGTCGCAGCCTACAAGGGGAGTGTAGCTTAGCTGTGCAAGTGCGCGAACGCATGTTTAGCAGAGCTGCACAAACTGATTTTGTGCAGTCTCTGCACAGCCCAGGACTTACTCAGCTACTGCGATCACATCAGCCTGTCCGGGACCGGATTTGACGTCAGACACCCACCCTGCAAACGCATGGACACTCCTGCGTTTTTCCAAACACTCCCTGAAAACGGTCAGTTGCCACCCACAAACGCCCTCTTCCCGTCAATCTCCTTGCGAAGGCACGTGCAAATTGATCCTTCCCACAAACCCGTCGCTGACCGGCGATCCCCTTTGTAGCAGTCCATTGCGCCCGCGCATTGCGGTGCATACGCAGTTTGGATCTGATCGCCCGCTGTGTGAAAACGTTCAGCAGCGATCAAATCTGAATTGCCCCCATTGTCCAGTGTGTATGCACTTTGTCGCTGATGATGCACTGCCGATACCTGTCCCGCCACTGGGTCCCATCATGCAAGATGTTGCCAGGTACACTCATCGTGTAGTGCAGGCATGTCAAATTCATGGTCATCCAGCTGTTGTGAATCTACAAGTCCCAGCATGCTTTACCAGCTGATCAGTTAAAGGTATGCTGGCAAAGCATGCTGGGACTTGTAGTTTCACAACAGCTGGAGGGCTACGAGTTTGACATGCCTGGAGTAGTGTGTACCCAGCTTTATGGGTGTGACATAAAATGTACCCTTTGAGCGCTCAAACGGGTCACTTTTCGCACTTCTCAGCTAGCCAGCCTGGGGAAGGGGGGGTGAGCTGAAATACTGGCGCTGGCAGCCGAATGGAGCTACAATTGAATAGCTCCATTGGGCACCATCAGCTGGCTGCCAGCAAAAATAACAATTGAATTCTCCCCATTGTTGCTTATTGTATTTCTGACAGTCACATATAATACACATTGGACCGATGGTAATGCCCCGAACCTGTACTGTGCATGTGCAGTACCAGTCTGCGACGTAGGTTGCACTACGGCACCAGACAGTGATTGCCAGTTTGATGCCATTTGAGGGCGGGGAGAGGGCAGTGACGGCCATTGGTTGAGGAGGGACGAGTCCATGACCTCCGTCAGAGGACAGAGATTTCCTTGCCCCTAGGTAGGACCTGCGCCGGCCAGTCTGCGTGACCCCATGGGCCACATAGCCGTCCGATGGTGTCGCAGATGATCCGATACTACATACTAGGATGCAGTATCGGATCAGTAATACATGCAGAAGGCGTGATGCCACCTGCTGCATTACCATATTAGTGCTATCGCTGCTGCTTCCATGTTAAGCCTGAGCGATAGCCTCTCCATCCACATCTGAATCAGGCCCTTTGTGCATTGATATATACAAGCTTGTATCTCCTCTCATATCCAGGATTTTCTTTTCTCCCTCCTATACAGGTATACTGTGAGGAATGTGAAAGTGAATGCCTGTCAGAAACGTTGTGTGGAGAAGAGACCTGCCAACATAAAAGCATCCTATGTAGACCATTCGACAGAGTTCATGAAAATGGACAGGAAGCGGAGTCACATGACTGAGACTATATTAAATCTGACCCTGAAGATAATCCACCTTCTTACTGGAAAGGTGAGAGATTCTGGGAATGTCACACTGACAGGTACTCTCAAAGTTCCATATCTGTATAGTTACAATCATTCATGTTCCTTGAATAAATAGGATTACGTTGCTGAGAAGGAGTGCTGTGTGTGTGCAGCATCCAGCAGCAGCCGCCCCAGTGTGTCAGGAGGACAGACAAGGACCCAGAGCCCCATCACGGAGCCCCCACCTCACTCGCTAATACATGAGAGAGACAAAGAGCAGAAGATCCTGGAACTCACCAACAAGATCATTCAGCTGCTGACTGGAGAGGTGACTGCTGGGAATGGGGCATTATACAGTAACACCAGGGGAGGTGTCTGGGTGATGACTGGAGAGGTGACTGCTGGGAATGGGACATTATACAGTAACACCAGGAGAGGTGTCTGGGTAATGACTGGAGAGGTGACTGCTGGGAATGGGACATTATACAGTAACACCAGGGGAGGTGTCTGGGTGATGACTGGAGAGGTGACTGCTGGGAATGGGACATTATACAGTAACACCAGGGGGGAGGTGTCTGGGTGATGACGAGAGAGGTGACTGCTGGGAATGGGGCATTATACAGTAACACCAGGGGAGGTGTCTGGGTGATGACTGGAGAGGTGACTGCTGGGAATGGGGCATTATACAGTAACACCAGGGGAGGTGTCTGGATGATGACTGGAGAGGTGACTGCTGGGAATGGGACATTATACAGTAACACCAGGGGAGGTGTCTGGGTGATGACTGGAGAGGTGACTGCTGGGAATGGGTCATTATACAGTAACACCAGGGGAGGTGTCTGGGTGATGACTGGAGAGGTGACTGCTGGGAATGGGGCATTATACAGTAACAGCAGGGGAGGTGTCTGGGTGATGACTGGAGAGGTGACTGCTGGGAATGGGGCATTATACAGTAACACCAGGGGAGGTGTCTGGATGATGACTGGAGAGGTGACTGCTGGGAATGGGACATTATACAGTAACACCAGGGGAGGTGTCTGGGTGATGACTGGAGAGGTGACTGCTGGGAATGGGTCATTATACAGTAACACCAGGGGAGGTGTCTGGGTGATGACTGGAGAGGTGACTGCTGGGAATGGGGCATTAAACAGTAACACCAGGGGAGGTGTCTGGGTGATGACTGTATCATTGTGTGTGGCAGGTTCCTATAAGATGTCAGGATGTCACTATCTATCTCTCCATGGAGGAGTGGGAGTATGTAGAGGGACACAAGGATCTGTACGAGGACGTCTTGGAGAATTACTGCCCAAACACATCACTGGGTAATACGTTTATTTAAAAAATGATGTACATGGTTATATTGCGTGTTTTACATGTAGAATTGGAAATGTTTTCTAAGAGAGTGCACTTAATTTTGAACAGGTTTACACCAAGTTGAAGACCCGTCAAGAGTGTTTTGCACCAGTGATTCTTTATTGGAGTGCACATGTGAAGATGACAGTGCCATTGCAGTATCCCCAGCATCTGGCGCAAATACAACCAGTCTTTTGAAAAATATGAATGAGGAATTCGCTAATGCACCCAAGGATAATACACGATCTCCACCCACTCGTACGTTGGATAAATCAGTCTCTTGTGGTGGAGTAACCCTTACGGACACTGACACAAACAAACCCACAGATCGTAGACGATATACGTCTACTCCTGTTAAGGAGGCAACAGTCTCATGTGATGGAGGAAATCTTACAGACAGCACTATATATACACCCCCAGATCAGAAACAATATATATCTACACCTATTAAGGAGAAATCAGTCTTACGTAAAAGAGACTCCAAATATATTCGTACACCCACAGATAACCCCCCGTATACACCTGTCCCTGTTAATGAGGAATTGATGCAATATGAAGAAGGACCTATCACAGGCACCGGAAGTTACACACCCGCAGATTGTAGACAGACACAATGCACCATCACTGGGGAACCATATAACTGGACTGCTAATGCAAAGGCAAAATATAATGCTGTCCTAGAAAAGTCTAAAAGTAATATTAACAGACCATATAATAAAACAGGGTATCTGTGCCTCGATACACCGCAGAGCACAGACAAGACATACGTCTGTTCAAAGTGTGGGCAGCAGTTCACCAGTGAGTCAGAACTTACTAAGCATCAGACTGTCCATATGCAGCCTGGATCCTTTATCTGCCCTGAATACGGGAAGTCTGTCACTGCTCGGCCAAACCTGGTCCCACCTCCAGAAAGTCAACTGGCAGCAAAATCGGTCCCGCATGATAACAGGAGAATGCCGTCTAGCCATAAATCTGTGCCGAGTTCACGCGAGACTGCAGATAAGCCATTTAAATGCCAGCAATGTGGAGAAGGTTTTATAAGCAAATTCGAGCTTGTTACGCACCGGGTAGTCCACATCAGGCGGCCGTACGCATGCCCTGATTGTGGGAGGCGGTTCTTTAGCCGTACCGGCCTCGCTACGCATCAGAAGACTCACACAGGTCAGAAACTGTTTGTGTGTCCCACATGCAGGAAGAGTTTCATTACAAAAGCTCACCTCCTGTTGCATCAGGAAATCCATGATGGAAGGAAGTCGGATGCATGCTCTGAGAACGGAACGTTTGTTGGCGATGACCCGAGTGTTGGCAAAGGTCAGGGCGTTAACACCGAAGAGAAGTCTTTCTCCTGCCCGGAATGTGGGGAACAATTCTATAGCAGCGAGCATTTCCTGCAGCATCAGAGCAGACACTTCAGCAACAGTCCGTTTATTTGCTCTGACTGTGGAAAGTGTTTTAGAAGGAAAGCAGGCCTTGCTAAACATAAGAGGGTCATCCACCAAGGAGACGTCATGTTTAATTGTTTTGGGTGTGGGAAAGGCTTTGCTTGTAAGTCAGAGCTCGTCAGACATGTGACGGTGCACACTGGAGAGAAACCATTTTCCTGTGCTGTTTGTAGGAAATGTTTCTCATTTAAGTCCGCCCTGGTTAGGCATCAAAGGATTCACAACGGAGATAGGCCGCATTCATGCGTCGAATGTGGCAAAGGATTTTCCTGCAACTCGGACCTCCTTAGACACCAGTCCGTCCACCAAAGAAGCTTCAGTGGTAACTTACAGTATGTTCCGTAAAAGCCAATTTCCGCAGGAGATGACCAAATTTGATGGTCCTTAAGGTATGCAGTCAGTATGTTAGCAGCCACTAGATCCTGGACCTTGTTACTGTTGACATAACGTACCCATTCCTTCTTATATGAAGTTTATGCAAAAGGAAAGAGTGTTACAAGATAAGTTATTTCTAAAAAAAATTAAAAAAAAAATTATTTTATGAATTTATACCTCATTTTTTCATGATAGCAATCTCTAACAATTAGACTGGCATGAGCTGACCTAGTTGGGTATATTTTGTTGACATTTGTCTTGTCGACACAGATGAAATGTTGACATAATTAGAAGGTCTACAAAATATTCCTTGTTGGTCCAGCGGTTGCTTAACTTGTTTGGTGGGTCCAGCGTTATCTTCCGGGGTCCGGCAGTCATCTGACTGCGTTCTAGCTGATCCTGCGGCTCCTCCTGCAGTGACTAATGTCCCTAACCCTCCCGTTAGTGCCTAATCCTAGTCCTTCCGTCCCTCAGCCTAACCTTTGGCTATCTGAGAATGTCGCCATTTCAGACGTCGACACTGAAAGATCAGGTCGTCACTTTCTTTCAAGTAGCATCCTTTGGGTCAGTAGAGACTACTCGATGTAATTTGCCACAATTCTTATACCCTCTAAAGCTACAGTGTATAAACTAACTCAGGGTTACTCATTAAAATAAAATGGACCTAAACACCAGTTGTTTAATGTGGTGCTGAAAAATAAAGGTGTGGATATTTGAATATGGTTTGAATTACTGTGTGAATGTGTTTGTTTTTTTTATACTTTTGGAATCAATAAAATATATTCTAGGGTGTAATTTATACTTTTTGTTGTCAAAGAATAGTACATGATTGGGAAATGAGTGTAATAATTCCATTGGAAATATGGCAACTATTATGCGTTAATACATTTTCTCATACGTGATAGAGGATGCTGGGGACGACATCAAGACCATGGGGTATAGACGGGATCCGCAGGAGACATGGGCACTCTAAAGACTTTTCATTGGGTGTGAACTGGCTCCTCCCTCTATGCCCCTCCTCCAGACCTCAGTTTTAGAAATGTGCCCAGGTCGACTGGATGCACTCTGAGGAGCTCTACTGAGTTTCTCTGAAAAGACTTATGTTAGGTTTTTTATTTTCAGGGAGATCTGCTGGCATCAGACTCCCTGCTTCGTGGGACTGAGGGGGCAGAAGCAGAACCAACTTCCTCAGAGTTTCATGGCTCTGCTTCTGGCTGACAGGACACCATTAGCTCCTGAAGGGAACTGAACGCTAGCCGTGTCTAGATGCTCACTCCCACAGCACGCCGTCACCCCCCTCACAGAGCCAGAAGTCAGAAGACAGGTGAGTATGAGAAGAATGATCTTCAATCAAGTAAGTGACGGCTGAGGTGCGGCGCGGCTGGCGGGAGCGCAGCGTGCCATTGCTGCCCACACACACAGGCACTACAGGGTGCAGGACGCAGGGGGGGCGCCTTGGGCAGCTAGAAAAATACCTCAAACTGGCTAAAAGGGGGCATAAGATGCCCAGGCACAGCCCTACCCCCGCCAGTATAAATATTATGAAAAGTTTCTGAGGTAAAAAGGGCGGAGCTTCTTCCTCAGGCAGCCAGCTCACTACTCAGCACCATTTTCTCTCTCTCATCAGGCTGCAGAGAACACGCTGGTCCTCTCCTCCACTCCTGACAAGTACAGGGTACTATAAAGGGGGGGGGCACAAAGCGATTGTGGTGCATTTGATAGTGTATATTACTATTTAAAAGCGCTTTTGGCCTGTGGACATACTGTGTTCACAGGCAATACTGGCGCTGGGTTTGTGGACTGGCTGCTCCTATCCTGTGTCCCTCTGACAGATTTTACTGTGGGTCTGTCCCCAAAATAAGTCCCAGTGTGTCTGTGAGTGTGGTGTACACGTGTGAGGCATGTCTGAGGCAGGGAGTTCCTCCCCGGAGGAAGCCATTTTAGGGACACAGAGTTGTAATGTGGTGGCGCTACCGGCACACCAAGAGCCTGCATGGGTGAAAGAGCTACGTGACAGTATGCATCTGATTAACCGTAGATTGGATAAGTCTGAATCTAAGGCTGCATGCTGGAGAAAATCTGTGGAAGATGTGATTTTTCAGGATGCTGTTATTCCTTATGCGGGCGGCCCCTCGGGGTCACATAAGAGACCATTTGCAAATGTTGTAAACACTGATACCGACACGGATTCTGATTCTTGTGTCGACAATAGTGAATCCAGAGAAATAGATCATAAATTGGCAAAAAGTATACAATATATGATTGTGGCTATAAGGGACGTGTTGGAGGTTACAGAAAGCACTGCTGTACCTCAGGAGAAAGCTTATTTATGTAAGGAAAAGAAATCCAAAGTCACGTTCCCTCCTTCACACGAACTAAATGCTCTGTTTGAAGGGATGTGGGTGAATCCTGATAAAAAATTTCGTATTCCCAAACGGATTCACATAGCTTATCCTTTCCCGGTTGAAGACAGGAAAAAATGGGAGTCACCCCCTGTGTTAGACAGTGCACTTTCCAGGTTGACAAAGAAGGTAATTCTCCCTGATCCTGGCACGGCTTCTCTTAAAGAGCCGGCAGACCGCAAAATGGAAACGACATCTAAATCCATTTATGTTACCAATGGTACACTACTCAGGCCTACTATTGCCTGCGCATGGGTTAGTCGAGCTATTAAAAAATGGTCAGAAAGCGTGTCATCAGAAATTGACACGATTGATAAAGATGAGATACTCCTTAAGTTAGAAAATATCAAGGACGCTGCCGCCTACATGCTGGAAGCAATGAAGGAGATTGGACTCTTGAGTTCACAAGCCGCTACCATGGCAGTATCGGCTAGGCGAGCGTTATGGATTCGCCAGTGGAACGTGGATGCAGATTCCAAAAGAAACATGGAGGCTCTCCCATATAAAGGTGAGGCCTTATTTGGCGATGGCCTGGATGTGTTAGTCTCGGTGGCTACCGCAGGTAAATCAACATTTTTGCCCTCTGCGCCTGCACTGGCAAAAAAGACCTATCACCCGCAAATGCAGTCCTTTCGGCCCAATAAATACAAAAAGACGAGAGGTTCCCCCTTCTTTGCAGGAAGGGGAAAGAAGCCCACACCGGCTCCAGTTTCCCAAGAGCAAAAGTCTACCCCTACCCCATCAAGTGTGTCGATCCATCAGTGCATTCATTTGTTGGGGAAGATGGTGGCGGCCTACGAGGCCATACAGTTTGGCAGGTTCCATGCCAGAGTATTCCAGTGGGACCTGTTGGACAAGTGGTCGGGGTCACACCTAAACATGCACAGAAAGATAATCCTGTCGTCAAAAACCAGGATTTCGCTCCTGTGGTGGTTGCACAGCTCTCACCTGCTAGAGGGACGCAGGTTTGGCATTCAGGACTGGGTCCTAGTAACCACGGATGCAAGGTACATCTTCTTCAAGACCGTCCTGTGCAGATCCAGGCAGACAATGTAACAGCAGTCGAATACATAAACAGGCAGGGCGGAACGAAAAGCAGAGCGGCAATGGCAGAGGCGACAAAAATCTACAAGCTCTGTCGGCAATATTCATTCCGGGAGTAGACAACTGGGAAGCAGACTTCCTCAGCAGACACGATCTCCATCCAGGAGAGTGGGGCCTCCACCAAGATGTCTTCGCAGAGGTGACAAGTCTTTGGGGAGTTCCTCAAATAGACATGATGGCGTCTTGTCTCAACAAGAAGCTTCAGAGATACTGTTCCAGGTCGAGAGACCCTCAAGCAGTAGCAGTGGATGCACTGGTGACCCAGTGGGTGTTTCTGGCAGTGTATGTTTTCCCTCCACTTCCGCTGATCCCAAAAGAACTCAGGATCATAAGAAAGACAAGGGTTCGAGCAATCTTCATTGCCCCAGACTGCCCAAGAAGGGCTTGGTACCCAGATCTTCAGCAGTTACTCATAGGAGATCCTCGGCCTCTTCCTCCTCGGGAGGACCTGCTGCAGCAGGGGCCGTGTGTGTACCAAGACTTACCGCGGCTAAGTTTGACGGCATGGCTGTTGAGCGCCGTATCCTAGCCAGGAAGGGTACTCCTAAGGAGGTCATCCCCACCCTTATTCAGGCCAGAAAGGGAGTAACGTCAAAACATTGCCACCGTATTTGGAGAAAATATGTGTCTTGGTGTGAATCCAAGAAAGCTCCTATGGAAGACGTTTTCTCCATTTTTTGCAGCATGGTGTGGAGACGTGCCTACGATTGGAATCAATCAAGGTCCAAATTTCGGCCTTGTCAGTGTTCTTCCAAAAACAATTGGCCTCTCTTCCAGAGGTTCAGACCTTCGTGAAAGGGGTTCTGCACATCCAGCCTCCATTCGTGCCCCCAGTGGCACCATGGGACCTTAACGTGGTATTGCAGTTCCTTCAATCGGATTGGTTTGAGCCTCTACAAAAGATAGAGTTGAAGTTTCTCACTTGGAAAGTGGTGATGCTTTTGGCATTGGCATCCGCAAGGCGGGTGTCTGAATTGGGGGCCTTGTCTCACAAGAGCCCTTACCTGATTTTCCATGAAGATAGGGCAGAGTTGAGGACTCGCCAACATTTTCTTCCAAAGGTGGTTTCTGCTTTTCACATAAACCAACTTATTGTGGTGCCAGTAGTTACTGACACATTCACTGATTCAAAGTCTCTAGATGTGGTTAGAGCTTTGAAAATCTATGTTGCTAGAACAGCTTGTATACGGAAAACAGAGGCTCTGTTTGTCCTGTATGATCACAACAAGATTGGGTGTCCTGCTTCCAAGCAGACTGTTGCACGTTGGATTAGAAATACGATTCAGCAAGCTCATACTACGGCTGGATTGCCGTTACCGACGTCGGTAAAGGCCCACTCCACTAGGAAGGTGGGCTCATCCTGGGCGGCTGCCCAGGGCGTCTCGGCATTACAACGTTGCCGAGCAGCTACTTGGTCAGGGTCAAACATATTTGCTAAGTTCTACAAGTTTGACACCTTGGCCGATGAGGACCTAAAGTTTGGTCAATCGGTGCTGCAGGGTCATCCGCACTCTCCCGCTCGTACTGGAGCTTTGGTATAGACCCCATGGTCTTGATGTCGTCCCCAGCATCCTCTAGGACGTATGAGAAAATAGGATTTTGATGACCTACCGGTAAATCCTTTTCTCCTAGTCCGTAGAGGATGCTGGGCGCCCGTCCCAGTGCGTACTTTACCTGCAGTTTAGTTATTACAGTCACACAAGTTGTGTTATCTTGGTTTCAGCATGTTGCTGCAATTAGTTCATGCCTGTTGGCGTGTGTTATGTTGAATGCCATGTGTGCGGCATGGTTGAGGGTGTGAGTTGGTAGCTATCTCACCACTAGTTAAGTAATTCCTTTCCTCGAAATGTCAGTTTTCCTGGGCACAGTTCCTACAACTGAGGTCTGGAGGAGGGGCATAGAGGGAGGAGCCAGTTCACACCCAATGAAAAGTCTTGAGTGCCCATGTCTCCTGCGGATCCCGTCTATACCCCATGGTCTTGATGTCATCCCCAGCATCCTCTACGGACTAGGAGAAAAGGATTTACCGGTAGGTTATCAAAATCCTATTTTCTCATACGTCCTAGAGGATGCTGGAGATGCTTCAAGAACCATGGGGTATAGACGGGATCCACAGGAGACATGGGCACACTTTAAGACTTTGAATGGGTGTGAACTGGCTCCTCCCTCTATGTCCCTCCTCCAGACTCCAGTTAGATTCTGTGCCCAGAGAGACTGGTCACACACTGAGGAGCTCTACTGAGTTTCTCGGAAAATACTTTGTTAGGTTTATTATTTTCAGGGAGACCTGCTGGCAACAGGCTCCCTGCATCATGGGACTGAGGGGAGAGAAGCAGACCTACTTCTGTGAGTTCAAAGGCTCTGCTTCTTAGGCTACTGGACACCATTAGCTCCAGAGGGTCTGATCACTTGGTACGCCTAGCTGCTCGTTCCCGGAGCCGCTCCGTCACCCCCCTTGCAGAGCCAGAAGAAAGAAGCCGGGTGAGTAAAAGAAGAACAGAAGACTTTAGTGACAGCAGAAGAGGTTAGTGTCTGAGGTACCGCGCCATTGCTCCCACACACCAAGTGGCACTACAAGGGTGCAGGGCGCAGGGGGGGCGCCCTGGGCAGCATGTATACCTCAGATAGAGACTGGCAAGAGAGAGATTAAGTGCCTGGGCACTAAATACAAACCCCCACCAGTATACATATATAGAAAATAGCGGGTCTGAAGCGCGCCATGAAGGGGGCGTGGCTTAGCCCTCACAGCTCTAACCAGCGCCAAGTCATTGGGGAATTCCTCAAATAAACATGCTGGCGTCTCGCCTCAACAAAAACCTTCAGAGATATTGTTCCAGTTCGAGGGACCCTCAAGCGATAGCGGAGGACGCCCTGGTGCCACCGTGGGTGTTTGTCGGTCTATGTGTTCCCTCCACTTCACTCATTCCGAAGGTGATAAAGATCATAAGGAGAACAAAGGTTCAGGCAATCCTCATTCTTCCGGACTGGCCAAGGAGGGCTTGGTATCCAGATCTTCAAGAATTACTCATAGAAGATCCCTGGACTCTTCCTCTACGAGAAGACCTGTTACAGCAAGGACCGTGCGTGTATCAAGACTTACCGCGGCTGCGTTTGACGGCATGGCGGTTGAACGCCAAATCCTAGCCCGAAAGGGTATTCCCAGTGAAGTCATTCCCACACTTCTTCAGGCTAGAAAAGAAGTAACGGCAAAGCATTGCCACCGTATTTGGAGAAAATGTGTGTTTTGGTGTGAATCGAAGAAGGCTTCTATGGGGGACTTTCAGCTGGGGTGTTTGCTCCATTTTTTGCAAGCAGGTGTGGATGCGGGCCTAAAGTTAGGCTCTATTAAAGTACAAATTTCGGCCTTATCAATTTTCTTTCTGAAAGAATTGGCCTCCCTTCCAGAAGTTCAGACCTTCGTGAAAGGCGTACTGCACATCCAACCTCCCTTTGTGCCCCCAGTGACACCATGGAATCTTAATGTGGTGTTGCAGTTCCTGCAATCTCATTGGTTTGAACCTTTACCTAAGGTTGAGTTAAAACTCCTGACTTGGAAACTAGTCATGTTGTTGGCCTTGGCTTCCGCAAGGCGGGTATCTGAATTGGCGGCTTTCTCGCAAAAGCCCCTATTTAATCTTCCATGCTGATAGAGCGGAGTTGAGAACTCGTTCAGCAATTTCTGCCAAAAGTGGTTTCATCGTTTCACGTAAACCAGCCTATTGTGGTGCCAGTGGCTACTGACGCCTTGGCGGAATCGAAGTCTCTCGATGTGGTCAGAGATTTGAAAATCGAAATCGCCAGAACGGCTCAAATTAGGAAAACAGAGGCTCTGTTTGTCCTATGGGTTACCAACAAGATTGGGGCTCCTGCTTCCAAGCAGACTATTGCACGCTGGTTCTGTAATACGATTCAGCAGGCTCATTCTACGGCTGGATTGCCGTTACCGAAATCGGTGAAGCCCCATTCTACCAGAAAGGTGGGCTCATCCTGGGCAGCTGCCCGAAGGGTCTCGCGTTACAGCTTTACCGAGCAGCTACTTGGTCAGGTTCAAACACTTTTGCAAAGTTTTACAAGTTTTGATACCCTGGCTGAGGAGGACCTCTTGTTTGGTCAATCGGTGCTGCAGAGTCATACGCACTCTCCCGCCCTTTCTAGAGCTTTGGTATAAACCACATGGTTCTTGAAGCATCCCCAGCATCCTCTAGGACAGGGCTGGCCAAACCGGTCCTCGAGATCTACCAACAGTTCATGTTTTCCAGGCCTCCTGGAGATCTGTAGAATTGTCAGTTAGGAATGAATGCAGCACATCTTAATTAGTAATGACTACACCTGTGCACCAGCTAGGTGGTCTGGAAAATGTGTACTGTTGGTAGATCTCGAGGACTGGTTTGGCCAGCCCTGCTCTAGGACGTATGAGAAAATAGGATTTTAATACCTACCAGTAACTCCTTTTCTCTAAGTTCGTAGAGGATGCTGGGCGCCCGTCCCAGTGCGTACTGTATCTGCAGTCATTGGGTATGTTTACACACATGGTGTGTTGTGTTTAAGTGAGCCTGTTGCTGATGATATTCAGGCCATAGCATGCGTTATGCTGTTACTGGTTGTGTTTACGGTTTATGTCAGCGTATTGCTGTATATTCTTCATGCCGTCGGCTGGTGTTCTGTTGAAGGCCACGTTCTGCGGCAGTCTGGAGGTGTGAGCTGGTAAAATGCTCACCGTGGTTTAACAATAAATCCTTTTCCTCGAAATGTCCGTCTCCCTGGGCACAGTTCCTATAACTGGAGTCTGGAGGAGGGGCATAGAGGGAGGAGCCAGTTCACACCCATTCAAAGTTTTAAAGTCTGCCCATGTCTCCTGCGGTTCCCATCTATACCCCATGGTTCTTGAAGCATCCCCAGCATCCTGTACGGACTAAGAGAAAAGGATTTACCGGTAGGTATTAAAATCTTATTTTTTTTTTATAATAATGTTCCCCTCCGTAAGAATATTAGGGGATAAATACTAGAATAGGTACTGCAAAGAATACAGTAGCTAGTTTAAAAGGGGTGTGGTATGTCAGCATAAGGACGCCGGAATCCCGACGGGGGGTGGCGAGTGCAGCAAGCCCCTTGAGTGCTCGCTGCGCTTGCCACGCTGCGGGCTCAGTGGCGACCCAGTCGCCACGGGTTCTATTCTTACTCTATAGGTGTCGTGGACACCCACGAGTGGGAATAGTCCATGTTGGTCAGCATGCCGACCGTCAGGATTGTGAGGGAGCGGGATGCAGGGGGAGGTTATGTGACCATCAGTCCCCTGACCACTGGTCACATAACTACATCTCGTTTAAAAGATGTATCTTTTGTAGCACAGATATATCGAATATAACATTTACTGAGGGGTAAAGTACTTTCCTCATTGTACTGTAGATACCTTAAATATACCCCTGCAGTAAGCAATTCTCCCTTTGATTTTGCCACAAGTTTTAAGTTTGGGGGTCTTTTTTCTTTATGCCCACTTTGGTTGGTGGTGTGTAGCTGCATTTTGTGTCTGTGTGAGTTGTGCGTGCTCCACGGTTATAAATAAAGGTTGCATTTGGCTGAAATCCTGTTTCAACTATGTATGTGATGTGTAACCATGTTATTCTTCTTTTAGTTTTTTTTTTTAAATCAGGTATTCTTTATTGAAAGGTTTCACAAATTTCAATACAAAAAAAACCCCTGTCAACAACAATAACATAACATAAAATAAAATGCTATCAATAAACATACACATTCAAAAGCGAATCTATATGTGTGCCTTATTTTGAACATTTTTGCCTTGTTGCCCATACATTGGGAGTGGACATTATCAAATGTGCTCGCCGACAAGAATACAAGTAAACCAAAACATAATAGACAGGGAAGCCATATCACAAGTTGAGCAAAGGAAAAACTAAAAGGCATGTAGGTGCTACCCTCAATATATCCTACCACCCCATATTATCACTAAATCACGGTAGCCCCTCTCTCTCTACCCAGTCTTGAGCAACACCACCTATCCTACTTCTCGTGAAACCTGGGCTCAGAGTTACGCGCTTTAAACATTTGCTTTTCATGTCGAGCCACATCATTAACCAATGCTCTCCACTTGCGTACATCAAGAGAGTCCCCTGAGAACCACACTCTTGCCACCATAACTTTAGCCAACGTAGTGAGACACAGTACATATTTATATAGTAGCAAGGAGTGTGTCTCCTCAAGATCTAAGCCAAACAAACAGACTCTTGAATCTATACCTGGAAGGGAAGGGGTAGTCAATAGCACATCTTCCCAAACTGCTTCCCAGAAGGAGTAAACTCATGGCCAATCCCATATCATATGCCAGAAGTCAGCATTCTCAGCCCGACAATTAGGACAAAGAGAGACGGTTCTAAGTCCAGCTCGCTGCAGGGAGACAGTTGTACGATAAGCCCTATGGAGCACATAAAAAAACACTTGCTGATATCTAATACAGGGAGTGGTACACTTGATGGATCCCAAAATTTGGATCCACTGCTCATTAGAAAGTTACCCCAGGTCGGCCTCCCACTTTAGTTTAAGGGCAGCTCGTTGCACTGGGTGTAGCTTATCATTAATAGCGGCATATATATAGGACACCTTCCCCTTCGAACCCATGTCAGCTAGCAACACCCTAATAGGTGAAGCTGACACAGACGGGGCTCCCTGGGAAAACTGAGCTTGAATGGTATGTCGCAATTGTAGGTATCTAAATAAAGCAGTATTAGGACTATCGAATTCAACTTTCAACTGCTGAAAGGACTTAAACACTCCCTCACTGTATAATTGACCTATCGATAATACACCCTTCATAAGCCAAACATTATCCAATGACAGTTTAAAGAGTTCAGGATATCGAGCATTAAACCATAATGGAGAGTTGTCATCATGATACGACCAATCATAAAGTGTATGCGCAAAACGCCAAATCAGTAAGGCCTGACGCAGCAGCTGGGGAAGACCAACAACCGACAGACCGGAGAGCAGAAATAATAAAGGAGAAAAGGAAAAAGAGGACTCCACCCGCTCGGCCAAGAAACCCAACATAGTCGGGTCCACCGTACCGTTTATCCAGATAGATGAGCCAACTGAGCAGCAACATAATAAAACCTAAGGTTGGGAAGACTCAATCCCCCTGCAAGTTTAGATTTATACAGTATTTTAATAGATACTCTAGCCGTCTTATTTCCCCAGACAAAAGATGATGGCATACTCTCAATTCCACTAAATACTTTCTTCGGGACATAGGAGAATTTTGTAGTACATATAAGAATTTAGGTTGGATAGACATTTTAAACAAATTAATACATCCAAGTACTGATAAGGGTAGTCTTCTCCAGGCATGAGCTTTCACCTTAAATTGTGTCACAATAGGATCAATATTTTGAGCCACATACTCTGAGGCCCGCGGGGTAATCCAAATACCTAGGTATTTAAACCGCAAAGTCCATTGTCGGGGATGCACCACATATGCATCCTCAGGAATATGTCCCGAAATAGGGAAAATACTGGACTTCTCCCAATTGATTAATAAACCTGAATAAGTACCAAAAGTATTTACTATTTGCAACAGAGATTGTAAGGATCCCTGAGTCTTGCAAAAATAAGAGCATATCGTCCGCATACAAAGCCACCACGTCCATAGCCTCCCCAACCTTACTGTAATTCCACACACAGCTGTGGTTGTACGCAATAGACTAGCCAATGGCTCTATAGCGATCGCATATAGGTTGTCATTCCGAGTTGATCGCTAGCTGCATTCGTTCGCTGTGCAGCGATGAGGCAAAAAAAGGCACTTCTGCGCATGCGGCGCAATGCGCACGCGCGACATACTATTACAACGAACGATGTAGTTTCACACAGGGTCTAGCGAAGCTTTTCAGTCGCACTGCTGGCCGCAGAGTGATGAACATGAAGTGGGCGTTTCTGGGTGTCAACTGACCGTTTTCAGGGAGTGTTCGGAAAAACACAGGCAAGCCAGCAAAAACGCAGGCGTGGCTGGGCGAATGCAGGGCGTGTTTGTGACGTCAAAACAGGAACTGAACAGTCTGAAGTGATCGCAAGCACTGAGTAGGTCTGAAGCTACCCAGAAACTGCACAAGATTATTTTGTAGCCGCTCTGCGATCCTTTCGTTCGCACTTTTGTTAAGCTAAAATACACTCTCAGTGGGCGGCGGCATAGCGTTTCCACGGCTGCTAAAAACTGCTAGCGAGAGAACAACTCGGCATGACCCCCATAGTGCTGGTGACAGAGGACACCCTTGACGAGTTCCTCTCTCTCGAGCGGAAACTTAGCTGATGTATACCCATTAACCGACACACGAGCCATGGGAGAGGAATATAGTAGTTGGATTAAACTTATAAACCGTGGCCCAAAGGCGAATTTCTTAAGCACACCCCAAAGATATACCCACTCTACGGAGTCGAAGGCCTTAGCAGCGTCAGGTGACACTACCACTGCTCCCGACTCTACTAAATCACTCCTCTGCAAGTGACAGAACAGTCTGCATACATTTTGGGCGGTGGACTTACCGGGCATGAACCCAGTCTGGTCCGGATGAATGATGGACGTGATGGCAGAGTATTCTTCTTTTAGTTTTATTAATTTTCATATAGCAATACAACACAATTGCAGTCAGTATATGGCAGGTTGAAAATAAGTCACATTACAATCCGACAAAGAATACAAAGAAAAACAAACTGATACAGATAAAACAAGTCAAAGTAATGCCATTGCCAAATAATCTAAAAATAAACATTGACATTTTTGATTACATATATAGAACAACAAACCATAGTAAAAATAGCAAAATAATAATAAGAGGAGGTTGTAACATGAAAGTAAGAGGGTATAGGCAAGAAGAAAGCAAGAGGGACAGAAGGGAAGAAAAAAAGGGGGATAGACCGAGTTGAGAGGTTCAATAATATAAAAGGAAACAGATAAAAAGGAGATTTATGGTAAGAACTTACCTTTGTTAAATCTCTTTCTGCGAGGTACATTGGATTCCACAGGGAATTACATCGGGGTGTAGAGTTGGATCTTGATCCGAGGCACCAACAGGCTAAAAGCTTTGACTGTTCCCAGGATGCATAGCGCTGCCTCTTCTATATCCCCGCCTCCAGGCACTGGAGCTCAGTTTTGTTAACCAGTCCAATGCAGTAGCAGGTAAGAGAGACGACAACAGTTAGTAGCCACATACAACTACATTCTCACGACAGGAGAAGGTACCAGCGGCTAATGCCATACAAACCCAAAGAAGCTAAGTGCGTCAGGGTTGGCGCCCTGTGGAATCCAGTGTACCTCGCAGACAGAGATTTAACAAAGGTAAGTTCTTACCATAAATCTCCTTTTCTGCAACGGGTACACTGTGATTCCACAGGGAATTACATCAGGGATGTCCTAAAGCAGTTCCTCATGGGAGGGGAAGCACTGTAGCGGGCACAAGAACCTGTTGTCCAAAGGAGGCATCCTGGGAGGCGGAAGTATCGAAGGCATAGAATCTTATGAACGTATTCAATGAGGACCACGTCGCCTCCTTGCACAATTGTTCAAGGGTCGCACCACAGCGGGCCGCCCAAGAAGGTCCAACAGCCCAAGTAGAATGGGCCTTGATAGCAGCAGGAGCTGGAAGTCCAGCCTGCGCATAAGCTTGTGCAATCGCCATTCTAATCCATCTGGCCAAGGTTTGCTTATTCGCAGGCCAGCCACGTTTGTGAAAACCAAAAAGAACAAAAAGAGAGTCTGACCTCCTGATGTCCTCTCCACATATAGACGGAGAGCCCATACCACATCCAAAGACCGCTCTTTGGAGGACAAACCAGGAGAGATAAAGGCCGGAACCACAATCTCTTGGTTAAGGTGGAAAGATAGCACCACCTTAGGTAGATAACCAAGATGAGTTCGAAGAACAGCCGGGTCACGGTGAAAAATCAGAAAGGGTGGACGACAGGACAAAGCGCCTAAGTCTGACACCCTCTTAGCAGAGGCAGTAGCCAGCAGAAACACGACCTTAAGCGTAAGGCATTTAAGGTCCACAGACTCAAAAGGTTCAAATGGAGACTCTTGTAGGGCATTTAAGACAACAGACAGATCCCATGGAGCCACAGGAGGGACATAGGGAGGCTGAATCCGTAAAACACCCTGAGTGAAAGTATGAACGTCAGGAAGAGACGCAATTTTTCTCTGACACAGCGACAAGGCAGATATATGAACCTTGAGGGAGGCCAAAAAAAGGCCTAAGTCCAGGCCTTGTTGCACAAAAGCCAAAAGACTGGCAGTGCTGAACTTGTATGCATCGTAATTCTTATTAGCACACCAGGTGAAATAAGAGTTCCAGACCCTATAATAAATCCGAGCCGAAGCCGATTTACGGGCTTTCAACATAGTTTGAATGGCCGCCTCAGAAAATCCTTTGGCCCTCAGAACTGAAGCTTCAAGAGCCACGCCTTCAAAGCCAGTCGGGCCAGATCCTGGTAGACACAAGGGCCCTGAACGAGGAGGTCTGGGCGTTGTGTAAGTAGAAGAGGACGCTCTATCGAGAGACCCTGCAGGTCTGAGAACCAATGCTGTCTGGGCCACGCTGGAGTGATTAAAAGTAGTAATCCTCCTTCTTGCTTGAACTTCCGTAGTACCCTGGGCAGGAGTGACACTGGAGGGAACACGTATGGCAGCCGAAAGTTCCATGGAATTGCCAGTGCGTCCACGAACGCTGCTTGAGTATCCCTTGTCCTTGCTCCGAAGACCGGAACAATCGAAATAATTCTGGATGAAGGCTCCACTCTCCGGTATGTACGTCCTGATGACTGAGGAAGTCCGCTTCCCAGTTGAGGACCCCCGGAATGAACACTGCTGATATGGCTGGCAGATGGCGCTCCGCCCATAGCAGAATCTTTGACACTTCCATCATTGCCATGCGGCTTTGAGTGCCGCCTTGATTATTTATGTACGCCACCGTGGTGGCGTTGTCCGACTGTACCAGAGGCAGGGCCAGTTTCAAAGCCCACAACTCCAGAGTGTTTATCGGGAGGAGAGATTCCTCCCTGGTCCATCGACCCTGAAGAGAGTGTTGCTCGAACACCGCGCCCCAACCCTGCAGACTGGCTTCCGTCGTTTGAAGGACCCAGTTGGAGATCCAGAAGGGACAACCCCTGCTCAGTTGCTGGTCCTGTAGCCACCAGGTCAGTGACAGACGAACCTCCGGAGTCAAGGAGATCATGTGAGTCCTGATCCGGTGAGGCAGGCCAACCCATTTGGAAAGGATTAACCTCTGCAGAGGGCTGGAATGAAATGGAGCGTACTCCACCATGTTGAAAGCCGACAGCATGAGGCCTAGTACTTTGATTGCCGAGTGTATCGACACACATGGGCAAGATAGGAAGCATCTTATCTTGTCCTGAAGTTTCAGGACTTTCACTGGAGACAAGAACAACCGTTGGTTGTGGGTCTCCAATAATGCCCCCAGGTGCACCGTGCTCTGAGCAGGCACCAGTGAGGATTTCTTGCAGTTGATGAGCCACCCGTGGGCTTGCAGGAATTGGACCGTCAGTTCCAGATGACGGAGGAGAACCTCTGAAGAGTTTGCCAGGATCAATAAGTCATCCAGATATGGCAGGATCCTGATACCCTGACGGCGGAGCATAGCCGTCATGACCGCCATGACCTTGGTGAAGATTCTCAGAGCCGTGGTCAGACCAAAAGGTAAGGCCTGGAATTGAAAATGTAGGTTGCCAATAGCAAACCGCAGGTATTGCTGATGCGACATGGCAATAGGTATATGCAGGTAAGCATCCTGTATGTCCAGGGATACCATATAGTCCATGGGCTCCAGGGCCAGAACAATAGAGTGAAGAGTTTCCATACGGAATTTGGAAACTTTCACAAATTTGTTCAAATACTTGAGGTTGAGAATCGGCCGGGAAGACCCATTCGGTTTCGGAACTAGGAACAACGTTGAATAGTACCCCCTGTCTCTCTGAGCCAGAGGCACCGGCACTATCAGCCAGGAGGGATTGTACCACCAGATGGAGAGTTTTTGCTTTTACCGGATCCGAAGGGATGTTTGAGCAAAACTGGCGAGGGGGACGTTTCCTGAAAGTGATGGCATATCCGTGAGTGACGACTTCCTTTACCCAGGCGTCTGAAGTGGTCTGTAACCATACCTGAGAAAACCGCAAAAGTCGGCCTCCCACCCTGGGGTCCCCCAGGAGGCCCGTCACGTCATGCAGCAGGCTTGTCTGATTTGGAAGCAGGCTGACGGGCAGCCCAGGAACGTTTAGGTTTGGGCTTAATGGATTTGGAAGTGCGAGCCTGTTTCGGGTACGCCTGACCCTTTGCTTTACTTGGAGGTCGAAAGGAGCGAAAGGAAGTACTTTTAGCCTTCAGAGCCGAAGGATTAGTACTAGGCAGATAGGCAGTCTTAGCTGATGCTAAGTCCGCAACAATCTTGCTGAGATCTTCCCCAAAAAGGATGTTTCCCTTAAAAGGGATAACCTCCATGGTGTTTTTAGAGTCCAGATCTACAGACCAGGACCGCAACCAGAGAATCCGGCGACCCAGAATGGACATAGTAGACGCCTTGGCCGCCAGGACACCAGCATCAGATGCCGCCTCCTGAATATAATGAGAGGCTGTAATAATATATGAAAGACACTGTCTGGCATTATCAGGAAAATCAGACGGTAGTTCAGCTTCAACTTCCTGAACCCAGGCTACAATAGCTTTTGCAGCCCAAGAAGCCACAATAGTGGGCCTATGCACAGCTCCTGCAAGAGTGTAAATAGACTTCAAGCAACCCTCCACACGCTTATCCGTAGGTTCCTTCAGAGAGGTGACGGTAGTGACAGGCAGAGCAGATGACATCACCAGACGCGCGACCTGTGAGTCCACTGGCGGTGTTTCCCAATTTTTACTTAACTCTGCTGCGAGGGGATAACCAGCTAGCATCTTCTTAGACAGGGGAGAATTTCTTTCCTGGATACTCATTTAGTAACCTTCTGACGCTTGAACTTATCAGGTGTCTTAGAGGTATCTGGAGGTTCTTCATCATCATCAATTTGAAGAATCAGTTTAATAGCCTCCAAGAGGTCAGGAATATCCACCTGTGTAATAGATTCCCCGTTAGAAGCATCTGCATCAGTGTCTGAGGGGTCAGTATATGTGCCATCTTAATCGGAAAGAAGTATCTGAAACGTGTGGATTGTGAGGAGGTAATGGCCCGCTTAGAGGACCCCTTAGTAATAGGCGGGCGAGGGTTAGGTTTTTGTTTAGCCAAAGGCTGATTTAACTGCAGGGACAATTTGTGGCTGTAATGGCACAGGAGGCCCCACAGGGGGCGCAAGTCTAGTTACCAGCGTAGTCAGTAAATTAGAAAAGGCAGCACAAGGTGGGTCTTGGTGTGCCCCCAGAGCTGAAGACTGACTGAGGGGTATAGAACCCCCGGCACCAGAGGCGGAACTACCAGCGGTGCGACCAGTACATTGCACTGGGGCCCGCTGGGGTGAAGGGGCCCACAGCCGCCCGCATTACAATGAGTCACATTGACTCATTGTATGCCGCGGCCAGCGCTGCACCCCTGCCGCCAGTGTCCACACTCACACCTCACTCAGTTGTTCTAGTGGTCTGAACTGAAGTGACAGGGTCTGGGCTGGAGCAGGAGGAGGGTCCGGTCCACTCTTCTCTGTCATCCTCTCCCCGCGTGTCTCCTCCCCCAAGTCTTGGCTGCCTGCGTTACTGGAAGGCACAGCTCTCCACTCTGCTCCTCCCCCAAGCTCTTCTAGTGTGACTCATGATGGGGCACAGAGTCTCCTCCTCCCCTCTGGACTAGGTGCGACTTCACAGGATCTGCAGGCAGCTAAGGGGCTGGGGCACATGATGAAGTGCACCCCCCATTCTCCCATCTCCTCTCCCCAACCCTCTCTCACACGAGGAGCTGCTTGCTCTGCATTGGAGGTGGGAGCTGTGTGTGCAGGCACTGCACCGGAGCAGCAAACTGCATCCAGAAGGCCTGGTTTACATTCAGCAACAACTGGTGAGTACTGAAGGGAGTGGGATGTCTGGATTTTGTAAAGTATGGGGAGGAGGGGGGGTTGTTGTAGTGTATGGAAGAGAGTGTCTGGGTGCTGTAGTGTATGAGGGGGGTGTCTGGGTGCTGTAGTCTATGAGGGGGGTGTCTGGGTGTTGTAGTGTATGAGGGGGGTGTATGGGTGCTGTAGTCTATGAGGGGGGTGTCTGGGTGCTGTAGTCTATGAGGGGGGTGTCTGGGTGCTGTAGTCTATGAGGGGGGTGTCTGGGTGTTGTAGTGTATGAGGGGGGTGTCTGGGTGCTGTAGTGTATGAGGGGGTGTCTGGGTGCTGTAGTGTATGGAAGAGAGTGTCTGGGTGCTGTAGTGTATGAGGGGGTGTCTGGGTGCTGTAGTGTATGAGGGGGTGTCTGGGTGTTGTAGTGTATGAGGGGGGTGTCTGGGTACTGTGGTCTATGAGGGGGGTGTCTGGGTGTTGTAGTGTATGAGGGGGTGTCTGGGTGCTGTAGTGTATGAGGGGGTGTCTGGGTGCTGTAGTGTATGAGGGTGTCTGGGTGCTGTAGTGTATGAGGGGAGGTGTCTTGGTGCTGTAGTGTATGAGGGGGTGTCTGGGTGCTGTGGTGTATGGGGGGGTGTCTGGGTGCTGTGGTGTATGAGGGGGGTGTCTGGGTGCTGTAGTGTATGAGGGGGCAGGTGTCTAGGTGCTGTAGTGTATGAGGGGGGTGTCTGGGTGCTGTAGTGTATGAGGGGGTGTCTGGGTGCTGTAGTGTATGAGGGGGTGTCTGCTTGCTGTAGTGTATGAGCCGAGGGGGTGTCTGGGTGCTGTAGTGTATGAGGGGAGGTGTCTGGGTGCTGTAGTGTATGAGGGGGTGTCTGCTTGCTGTAGTGTATGAGCCGAGGGGGTGTCTGGGTGCTGTAGTGTATGAGGGGGTGCCTGGGTGCTGTAGTGTATGAGGGGGTGTCTGCTTTCTGTAGTGTATGAGCCGAGGGGGTGCCTGGGTGCTGTAGTGTATGAGGGGAGGTGTCTGGGTGCTGTAGTGTATGAGGGGATGTCTGCTTGCTGTAGTGTATGAGCCGAGGGGGTGTCTGGGTGCTGTAGTGTATGAGGGGAGGTGTCTGGGTGCTGTAGTGTATGAGGGGGGTGTCTGGGTGCTGTAATGTATGAGGGGAGGTGTCTGGGTGCTGTAGTGTATGATAGGGTGTCTGGGTGCTGTAGTGTATGAGGGGAAGTGTATGGGTGCTGTAGTGTATGAGGGGGGGTGTCTGGGTGCTGTAGTGTATGAGGGGGTGTCTGGTTGCTGTAGTGTATGATAGGGTGGGTGCTGTAGTGTATGAGGGGAAGTGCATGGGTGCTGTAGTGTATGAGGGGGGTGTCTGGGTGCTGTAATGTATGAGGGGAGGTGTCTGGGTGCTGTAGTGTATGAGGGGGAGTGTCTGGGTGCTGTAGTGAATGATAGGGTGTCTGGGTGCTGTAGTGTATGAGGGGGAGTGTATGGATGCTGTAGTGTATGAGGGGGTGTCTGGGTGCTGTAGTGTATGAGGGGGTGTCTGCTTGCTGTAGTGTATGAGGGGGAGTGTCTGGGTGCTGTAGTGTATGAGGAGGGTGTCTGGGTGCTGCAGTGTATGAGGGGGTGTCTGGGTGTTGTAGTGTATGAGGGGGGTGTCTGGGTGCTGTAGTGTATGAGGGGGTGTCTGGGTGCTGTAGTGTATGAGGGGGTGTCTGGGTGCTGTAGTGTATGAGGGGTTGTCTGGATGCTGTAGTGTATGAGGGGGAGTGTGTGTCTGGGTGCTGTAGTGTATGAGTGGGAGTGTCTGGGTGCTGTAGTGTATGAGGGGGAGTGTGTGTCTGGGTGCTGTAGTGTATGAGGGGGAGTGTCTGGGTGCTGTAGTGTATGAGGGAGTGTCTGGGTGCTGTAGTGTATGGGGAGGGGTGTCTGGGTGCTGTAGTGTATGAGGGGGTTGTCTGGGTGCTGTAGTGTATGAGGGGGAGTGTCTGTGTGCTGTAGTGTATGAGGGGGAGAGTCTGGTTGCTGTAGTGTATGAGGGAGTGTCTGGGTGCTGTAGTGTATGAGGGGGAGTGTCTGGTTGCTGTAGTGTATGACTGGGAGTGTCTGGGTGCTGTAGTGTATGAGGGGGAGTGTGCGTCTGGGTGCTGTTGTGTATGAGGGGGAGTGTCTGGGTGCTGTAGTGTATGAGGGAGTGTTTGGGTGCTGTAGTGTATGGGGAGGGGTGTCTGGGTGCTGTAGTGTAAGAGGGGGTTGTCTGGGTGCTGTAGTGTATGAGGGGGAGTGTGTGTCTGGGTGCTGTAGTGTATGAGGGGGAGAGTCTGGTTGCTGTAGTGTATGAGGGAGTGTCTGGGTGCTGTAGTGTATGAGGGGGAGTGTCTGGTTGCTGTAGTGTATGAGGGAGTGTCTGGGTGCTCTAGTGTATGAGGGGGAGTGTCTGGGTGCTGTAGTGTATGATAGGGTGTCTGGGTGCTGTAGTGTATGAGGGGGAGTGTATGGATGCTGTAGTGTATGAGGGGTGTCTGGGTGCTGTAGTGTATGAGGGGGTGTCTGCTTGCTGTAGTGTATGAGGGAGTGTCTGGGTGCTGTAGTGTATGAGGATGGGTGTCTGGGTGCTGTAGTGTATGAGGGGGTGTGTGGGTGCAGTAGTGTATGCGGAGGGGTGTCTGGGTGCTGTAGAGTATGAGGGGGTTGTCTGGGTGCTGTAGTGTATAAGGGGGGTGTCTGGGTGCTGTAGTGTATGAGTGGGAGTGTCTGGGTGCTGTAGTCTATGAGGGGGAGTGTGTGTCTGGGTGCTGTAGTGTATGAGGGGGAGTGTCTGGGTGCTGTAGTGTATGAGGGAGTGTCTGGGTGCTGTAGTGTATGGGGAGGGGTGTCTGGGTGCTGTAGTGTATGAGGGGGTTGTCTGGGTGCTGTAGTGTTTGAGGGGGAGTGTCTGTCTGGGTGCTGTAGTGTATGAGGGGGAGTGTCTGGGTGCTGTATTGTATGAGGGGGCAGGTGTCTAGGTGCTGTAGTGTATGAGGGGGGTGTCTGGGTGCTGTAGTGTATGAGGGAGTGTCTGGGTGCTGTAGTGTATGAGGGGGTTGTCTGGGTGCTGTAGTGTATGAGGGGGAGTGTCTGGGTGCTGTAGTGTATGAGGGGGTGTCTGGGTGCTGTAGTGTATGAGGGGGTGTCTGCTTGCTGTAGTGTATGAGCCGAGGGGGTGTCTGGGTGCTGTAGTGTATGAAGGGAGGTGTCTGGGTGCTGTAGTGTATGAGGGGGTGTCTGCTTGCTGTAGTGTATGAGCCGAGGGGGTGTCTGGGTGCTGTAGTGTATGAGGGGGTGTCTGGGTGCTGTAGTGTATGAGGGGGTGTCTGCTTTCTGTAGTGTATGAGCCGAGGGGGTGCCTGGGTGCTGTAGTGTATGAGGGGAGGTGTCTGGGTGCTGTAGTGTATGAGGGGATGTCTGCTTGCTGTAGTGTATGAGCTGAGGGGGTGTCTGGGTGCTGTAGTGTATGAGGGGAGGTGTCTGGGTGCTGTAGTGTATGAGGGGGGTGTCTGGGTGCTGTAATGTATGAGGGGAGGTGTCTGGGTGCTGTAGTGTATGATAGGGTGTCTGGGTGCTGTAGTGTATGAGGGGGAGTGTATGGGTGCTGTAGTGTATGAGGGGGGGGTGTCTGGGTGCTGTAGTGTATGAGGGGGTGTCTGGGTGCTGTAGTGTATGATAGGGTGGGTGCTGTAGTGTATGAGGGGGAGTGCATGGGTGCTGTAGTGTATGAGGGGGGTGTCTGGGTGCTGTAATGTATGAGGGGAGGTGTCTGGGTGCTGTAGTGTATGAGGGGGAGTGTCTGGGTGCTGTAGTGAATGATAGGGTGTCTGGGTGCTGTAGTGTATGCGGGGGAGTGTATGGATGCTGTAGTGTATGAGGGGGTGTCTGGGTGCTGTAGTGTATGAGGGGGTGTCTGCTTGCTGTAGTGTATGAGGGGGAGTGTCTGGGTGCTGTAGTGTATGAGGAGGGTGTCTGGGTGCTGCAGTGTATGAGGGGGTGTCTGGGTGTTGTAGTGTATGAGGGGGGTGTCTGGGTGCTGTAGTGTATGAGGGGGTGTCTGGGTGCTGTAGTGTATGAGGGGGTGTCTGGGTGCTGTAGTGTATGAGGGGTTGTCTGGGTGCTGTAGTGTATGAGGGGGAGTGTGTGTCTGGGTGCTGTAGTGTATGAGTGGGAGTGTCTGGGTGCTGTAGTGTATGAGGGGGAGTGTGTGTCTGGGTGCTGTAGTGTATGAGGGGGAGTGTCTGGGTGCTGTAGTGTATGAGGGAGTGTCTGGGTGCTGTAGTGTATGGGGAGGGGTGTCTGGGTGCTGTAGTGTATGAGGGGGTTGTCTGGGTGCTGTAGTGTATGAGGGGGAGTGTCTGGGTGCTGTAGTGTATGAGGGGGAGAGTCTGGTTGCTGTAGTGTATGAGGGAGTGTCTGGGTGCTGTAGTGTATGAGGGGGAGTGTCTGGTTGCTGTAGTGTATGACTGGGAGTGTCTGGGTGCTGTAGTGTATGAGGGGGAGTGTGCGTCTGGGTGCTGTAGTGTATGAGGGGGAGTGTCTGGGTGCTGTAGTGTATGAGGGAGTGTTTGGGTGTTGTAGCGTATGGGGAGGGGTGTCTGGGTGCTGTAGTGTAAGAGGGGGTTGTCTGGGTGCTGTAGTGTATGAGTGGGAGTGTGTGTCTGGGTGCTGTAGTGTATGAGGGGGAGAGTCTGGTTGCTGTAGTGTATGAGGGAGTGTCTGGGTGCTGTAGTGTATGAGGGGGAGTGTCTGGTTGCTGTAGTGTATGAGGGAGTGTCTGGGTGCTCTAGTGTATGAGGGGGAGTGTCTGGGTGCTGTAGTGTATGATAGGGTGTCTGGGTGCTGTAGTGTATGAGGGGGAGTGTATGGATGCTGTAGTGTATGAGGGGTGTCTGGGTGCTGTAGTGTATGAGGGGGTGTCTGCTTGCTGTAGTGTATGAGGGAGTGTCTGGGTGCTGTAGTGTATGAGGATGGGTGTCTGGGTGCTGTAGTGTATGAGGGGGTGTCTGGGTGCTGTAGTGTATGCGGAGGGGTGTCTGGGTGCTGTAGAGTATGAGGGGGTTGTCTGGGTGCTGTAGTGTATAAGGGGGGTGTCTGGGTGCTGTAGTGTATGAGTGGGAGTGTCTGGGTGCTGTAGTGTATGAGGGGGAGTGTGTGTCTGGGTGCTGTAGTGTATGAGTGGGAGTGTCTGGGTGCTGTAGTGTATGAGGGGGAGGGGTGTCTGGTTGCTGTAGTGTATGAGGGGGAGTGTCTGGGTGCTGTAGTGTATGAGGGAGTGTCTGGGTGCTGTAGTGTATGGGGAGGGGTGTCTGGGTGCTGTAGTGTATGAGGGGGTTGTCTGGGTGCTGTAGTGTTTGAGGGGGAGTGTCTGTCTGGGTGCTGTAGTGTATGAGGGGGAGTGTCTGGGTGCTGTATTGTATGAGGGGGCAGGTGTCTAGGTGCTGTAGTGTATGAGGGGGGTGTCTGGGTGCTGTAGTGTATGAGGGAGTGTCTGGGTGCTGTAGTGTATGGGGAGGGGTGTCTGGGTGCTGTAGTGTATGAGGGGGTTGTCTGGGTGCTGTAGTGTATGAGGGGGAGTGTCTGGGTGCTGTAGTGTATGAGGGGGAGTGTCTGGGTGCTGTAGTGTATGAGGGGGAGTGTCTGGTTGCTGTAGTGTATGAGGGGAGGTGTCTGGGTGCTGTAGTGTATGAGGGAGTGTCTGGGTGCTGTAGTGTATGGGGAGGGGTGTCTGGGTGCTGTAGTGTATGAGGGGGTTGTCTGGGTGCTGTGTGTGTATGATAGGGTGTCTGGGTGCCCTTAGTGTATGAGGGGGTGTCTGGGTGCTTTAGTGTATGAGGGAGTGTCTGGGTGCTGTAGTGTATGAGGGAGTGCCTGGGTGCTGTAGTGTATGAGGGGGAGTGTATGGGTGCTGTAGTGTATGAGGGGGTGTCTGGGTGCTGTAGTGTATGAGGGGGAGTGTATGGGTACTGTAGTGTATGAGGGGGGGTGTCTGGGTACTGTATCGTATGAGGGGTGGTGTCTGGGTACTGTAATGTATGAGGGGGGGTGTCTGGGTGCTGTAATGTATGATAGGGTGTCTGGGTGCTGTAGTGTATGAGGGGGAGTGTATGGGTGCTGTAGTGTATGAGGGGGGTGTCTGGGTGCTGTAATGTATCAGGGGAGGTGTCTGGGTGCTGTAGTGAATGAGGGGGAGTGTCTGGGTGCTGTAGTGTATGATAGGGAGTGTCTGGGTGCTGTAGTGTATGAGGGAGTGTCTGGGTGCTGTAGTGTATGGGGAGGGGTGTCTGGGTGCTGTAGTGTATGAGGGGGTTGTCTGGGTGCTGTAGTGTATGAGGGGGAGTGTCTGTCTGGGTGCTGTAGTGTATGAGGGTGTGTTTCTGGGTGCTGTAGTGTATGAGGGAGTGTCTGGGTGCTGTAGTGTATGAGGGAGTGTCTGGGTGCTGTAGTGTATGAGGGGTAGTGTCTGGTTGCTGTAGTGTATGAGGGAGTGTCTGGGTGCTGTAGTGTATGAGGGGGAGTGTCTGGTTGCTGTAGTGTATGAGGGGGAGTGTCTGGGTGCTGTAGTGTATGATAGGGTGTCTGGGTGCTGTAGTGTATGAGGGGGTGTCTGCTTGCTGTAGTGTATGAGGGGGAGTGTCTGGGTGCTGTAGTGTATGAGGAGGGTGTCTGGGTGCTGTAGTGTATACGGGGGGTGTCTGGGTGCTGTAGTGTATGAGGAGGGGTGTCTGGGTGCTGTAGTGTATGAAGGGGTGTCTGGGTGCTGTAGTGTATGCGGAGGGGTGTCTGGGTGCTGTAGTGTATGAGGGGGTTGTCTGGGTGCTGTAGTGTATAAGGGGGGTGTCTGGGTGCTGTAGTGTATGAGGGGGTAGTCTGTGTGCTGTAGTGTATAAGGGGGGTGTCTGGGTGCTGTAGTGTGTGAGATGGGGTGTCTGGGTGCTGTAGTGTATGAGGGGGTGTCTGGGTGCTGTAGTGTATGCGGAGGGGTGTCTGTGTGATGTAGTGTATGAGGGGTTGTCTGGGTGCTGTAGTATATGAGGGGGAGTGTGTGTCTGGGTGCTGTAGTGTATGAGGGGGAGTGTCTGGTTGCTGTACTGTATGAGGGAGTGTCTGGGTGCTGTAGTGTATGAGGGGGAGTGTCTGGTTGCTGTAGTGTATGAGGGAGTGTCTGGGTGCTGTAGTGTATGAGGGGGAGTGTCTGGTTGCTGTAGTGTATGAGGGGAGGTGTCTGGGTGCTGTAGTGTATGAGGGAGTGTCTGGGTGCTGTAGTGTATGAGGGAGTGTCTGGGTGCTGTAGTGTATGAGGGGGTTGTCTGGGTGCTGTAGTGTATGATAGGGTGTCTGGGTGCTGTAGTGTATGAGGGGATGTCTGGGTGCTGTAGTGTATGAGGGAGTGTCTGGCTGCTGTAGTGTATGAGGGAGTGTCTGGGTGCTGTAGTGTATGTGGAGGGGTGTCTGGTTGCTGTAGTGTATGAGGGGGTTGTCTCGGTGCTGTAGTGTATGAGGGGGAGTGTCTGGTTGCTGTAGTATATGAGCCGAGGGGGTGTCTGGGTGCTGTAGTGTATGAGGGGGTGTCTGCTTGCTGTAGTGTATGAGCCGAGGGGGTGTCTGGGTGCTGTAGTGTATGAGGGGAGGTGTCTTGGTGCTGTAGTGTATGAGGGGGTGTCTGCTTGCTGTAGTGTACGAGCCGAGGGGGTGTCTGGGTGCTGTAGTGTACGAGGGGGTGTCTGCTTGCTGTAGTGTATGAGGGGGTGTCTGGGTGCTGTAGTGTATGCGGAGGGGTGTCTGTGTGATGTAGTGTATGAGGGGTTGTCTGGGTGCTGTAGTGTATGAGGGGGTGTCTGCTTGCTGTAGTGTACGAGCCGAGGGGGTGTCTGGGTGCTGTAGTGTACGAGGGGGTGTCTGCTTGCTGTAGTGTATGAGGGGGTGTCTGGGTGCTGTAGTGTATGAGCCGAGGGGGTGTCTGGGTGCTGTAGTGTATGAGGGGAGGTGTCTGGGTGCTGTAGTGTATGAGGGGGTGTCTGCTTGCTGTAGTGTACGAGCCGAGGGGGTGTCTGGGTGCTGTAGTGTATGAGGGGAGGTGTCTGGGTGCTGTAGTGTATGAGGGGGTGTCTGCTTGCTGTAGTGTACGAGCCGAGGGGGTGTCTGGGTGCTGTAGTGTATGAGGGGAGGTGTCTGGGTGCTGTAGTGTATGAGGGGGTGTCTGCTTGCTGTAGTGTACGAGCCGAGGGGGTGTCTGGGTGCTGTAGTGTACGAGGGGGTGTCTGCTTGCTGTAGTGTATGAGGGGGAGTGTCTGGGTGCTGTAGTGTATGAGGAGGGTGTCTGGGTGCTGCAGTGTATGAGGGGGTGTCTGGGTGTTGTAGTGTATGAGGGGGGTGTCTGGGTGCTGTAGTGTATGAGGGGGTGTCTGGGTGCTGTAGTGTATGAGGGGGTGTCTGGGTGCTGTAGTGTATGAGGGGTTGTCTGGATGCTGTAGTGTATGAGGGGGAGTGTGTGTCTGGGTGCTGTAGTGTATGAGTGGGAGTGTCTGGGTGCTGTAGTGTATGAGGGGGAGTGTGTGTCTGGGTGCTGTAGTGTATGAGGGGGAGTGTCTGGGTGCTGTAGTGTATGAGGGAGTGTCTGGGTGCTGTAGTGTATGGGGAGGGGTGTCTGGGTGCTGTAGTGTATGAGGGGGTTGTCTGGGTGCTGTAGTGTATGAGGGGGAGTGTCTGTGTGCTGTAGTGTATGAGGGGGAGAGTCTGGTTGCTGTAGTGTATGAGGGAGTGTCTGGGTGCTGTAGTGTATGAGGGGGAGTGTCTGGTTGCTGTAGTGTATGACTGGGAGTGTCTGGGTGCTGTAGTGTATGAGGGGGAGTGTGCGTCTGGGTGCTGTTGTGTATGAGGGGGAGTGTCTGGGTGCTGTAGTGTATGAGGGAGTGTTTGGGTGCTGTAGTGTATGGGGAGGGGTGTCTGGGTGCTGTAGTGTAAGAGGGGGTTGTCTGGGTGCTGTAGTGTATGAGGGGGAGTGTGTGTCTGGGTGCTGTAGTGTATGAGGGGGAGAGTCTGGTTGCTGTAGTGTATGAGGGAGTGTCTGGGTGCTGTAGTGTATGATAGGGTGTCTGGGTGCTGTAGTGTATGAGGGGGAGTGTATGGATGCTGTAGTGTATGAGGGGTGTCTGGGTGCTGTAGTGTATGAGGGGGTGTCTGCTTGCTGTAGTGTATGAGGGAGTGTCTGGGTGCTGTAGTGTATGAGGATGGGTGTCTGGGTGCTGTAGTGTATGAGGGGGGGTGTGGGTGCAGTAGTGTATGCGGAGGGGTGTCTGGGTGCTGTAGAGTATGAGGGGGTTGTCTGGGTGCTGTAGTGTATAAGGGGGGTGTCTGGGTGCTGTAGTGTATGAGTGGGAGTGTCTGGGTGCTGTAGTGTATGAGGGGGAGTGTGTGTCTGGGTGCTGTAGTGTATGAGGGGGAGTGTCTGGGTGCTGTCGTGTATGAGGGAGTGTCTGGGTGCTGTAGTGTATGGGGAGGGGTGTCTGGGTGCTGTAGTGTATGAGGGGGTTGTCTGGGTGCTGTAGTGTTTGAGGGGGAGTGTCTGTCTGGGTGCTGTAGTGTATGAGGGGGAGTGTCTGGGTGCTGTATTGTATGAGGGGGCAGGTGTCTAGGTGCTGTAGTGTATGAGGGGGGTGTCTGGGTGCTGTAGTGTATGAGGGAGTGTCTGGGTGCTGTAGTGTATGAGGGGGTTGTCTGGGTGCTGTAGTGTATGAGGGGGAGTGTCTGGGTGCTGTAGTGTATGAGGGGGTGTCTGGGTGCTGTAGTGTATGAGGGGGTGTCTGCTTGCTGTAGTGTATGAGCCGAGGGGGTGTCTGGGTGCTGTAGTGTATGAAGGGAGGTGTCTGGGTGCTGTAGTGTATGAGGGGGTGTCTGCTTGCTGTAGTGTATGAGCCGAGGGGGTGTCTGGGTGCTGTAGTGTATGAGGGGGTGTCTGGGTGCTGTAGTGTATGAGGGGGTGTCTGCTTTCTGTAGTGTATGAGCCGAGGGGGTGCCTGGGTGCTGTAGTGTATGAGGGGAGGTGTCTGGGTGCTGTAGTGTATGAGGGGATGTCTGCTTGCTGTAGTGTATGAGCTGAGGGGGTGTCTGGGTGCTGTAGTGTATGAGGGGAGGTGTCTGGGTGCTGTAGTGTATGAGGGGGGTGTCTGGGTGCTGTAATGTATGAGGGGAGGTGTCTGGGTGCTGTAGTGTATGATAGGGTGTCTGGGTGCTGTAGTGTATGAGGGGGAGTGTATGGGTGCTGTAGTGTATGAGGGGGGGGTGTCTGGGTGCTGTAGTGTATGAGGGGGTGTCTGGGTGCTGTAGTGTATGATAGGGTGGGTGCTGTAGTGTATGAGGGGGAGTGCATGGGTGCTGTAGTGTATGAGGGGGGTGTCTGGGTGCTGTAATGTATGAGGGGAGGTGTCTGGGTGCTGTAGTGTATGAGGGGGAGTGTCTGGGTGCTGTAGTGAATGATAGGGTGTCTGGGTGCTGTAGTGTATGCGGGGGAGTGTATGGATGCTGTAGTGTATGAGGGGGTGTCTGGGTGCTGTAGTGTATGAGGGGGTGTCTGCTTGCTGTAGTGTATGAGGGGGAGTGTCTGGGTGCTGTAGTGTATGAGGAGGGTGTCTGGGTGCTGCAGTGTATGAGGGGGTGTCTGGGTGTTGTAGTGTATGAGGGGGGTGTCTGGGTGCTGTAGTGTATGAGGGGGTGTCTGGGTGCTGTAGTGTATGAGGGGGTGTCTGGGTGCTGTAGTGTATGAGGGGTTGTCTGGGTGCTGTAGTGTATGAGGGGGAGTGTGTGTCTGGGTGCTGTAGTGTATGAGTGGGAGTGTCTGGGTGCTGTAGTGTATGAGGGGGAGTGTGTGTCTGGGTGCTGTAGTGTATGAGGGGGAGTGTCTGGGTGCTGTAGTGTATGAGGGAGTGTCTGGGTGCTGTAGTGTATGGGGAGGGGTGTCTGGGTGCTGTAGTGTATGAGGGGGTTGTCTGGGTGCTGTAGTGTATGAGGGGGAGTGTCTGGGTGCTGTAGTGTATGAGGGGGAGAGTCTGGTTGCTGTAGTGTATGAGGGAGTGTCTGGGTGCTGTAGTGTATGAGGGGGAGTGTCTGGTTGCTGTAGTGTATGACTGGGAGTGTCTGGGTGCTGTAGTGTATGAGGGGGAGTGTGCGTCTGGGTGCTGTAGTGTATGAGGGGGAGTGTCTGGGTGCTGTAGTGTATGAGGGAGTGTTTGGGTGTTGTAGCGTATGGGGAGGGGTGTCTGGGTGCTGTAGTGTAAGAGGGGGTTGTCTGGGTGCTGTAGTGTATGAGGGGGAGTGTGTGTCTGGGTGCTGTAGTGTATGAGGGGGAGAGTCTGGTTGCTGTAGTGTATGAGGGAGTGTCTGGGTGCTGTAGTGTATGAGGGGGAGTGTCTGGTTGCTGTAGTGTATGAGGGAGTGTCTGGGTGCTCTAGTGTATGAGGGGGAGTGTCTGGGTGCTGTAGTGTATGATAGGGTGTCTGGGTGCTGTAGTGTATGAGGGGGAGTGTATGGATGCTGTAGTGTATGAGGGGTGTCTGGGTGCTGTAGTGTATGAGGGGGTGTCTGCTTGCTGTAGTGTATGAGGGAGTGTCTGGGTGCTGTAGTGTATGAGGATGGGTGTCTGGGTGCTGTAGTGTATGAGGGGTGTCTGGGTGCTGTAGTGTATGCGGAGGGGTGTCTGGGTGCTGTAGAGTATGAGGGGGTTGTCTGGGTGCTGTAGTGTATAAGGGGGGTGTCTGGGTGCTGTAGTGTATGAGTGGGAGTGTCTGGGTGCTGTAGTGTATGAGGGGGAGTGTGTGTCTGGGTGCTGTAGTGTATGAGTGGGAGTGTCTGGGTGCTGTAGTGTATGAGGGGGAGGGGTGTCTGGTTGCTGTAGTGTATGAGGGGGAGTGTCTGGGTGCTGTAGTGTATGAGGGAGTGTCTGGGTGCTGTAGTGTATGGGGAGGGGTGTCTGGGTGCTGTAGTGTATGAGGGGGTTGTCTGGGTGCTGTAGTGTATGAGGGGGAGAGTCTGGTTGCTGTAGTGTATGAGGGAGTGTCTGGGTGCTGTAGTGTATGAGGGGGAGTGTCTGGTTGCTGTAGTGTATGACTGGGAGTGTCTGGGTGCTGTAGTGTATGAGGGGGAGTGTGCGTCTGGGTGCTGTTGTGTATGAGGGGGAGTGTCTGGGTGCTGTAGTGTATGAGGGAGTGTTTGGGTGCTGTAGTGTATGGGGAGGGGTGTCTGGGTGCTGTAGTGTAAGAGGGGGTTGTCTGGGTGCTGTAGTGTATGAGGGGGAGTGTGTGTCTGGGTGCTGTAGTGTATGAGGGGGAGAGTCTGGTTGCTGTAGTGTATGAGGGAGTGTCTGGGTGCTGTAGTGTATGATAGGGTGTCTGGGTGCTGTAGTGTATGAGGGGGAGTGTATGGATGCTGTAGTGTATGAGGGGTGTCTGGGTGCTGTAGTGTATGAGGGGGTGTCTGCTTGCTGTAGTGTATGAGGGAGTGTCTGGGTGCTGTAGTGTATGAGGATGGGTGTCTGGGTGCTGTAGTGTATGAGGGGGGGTGTGGGTGCAGTAGTGTATGCGGAGGGGTGTCTGGGTGCTGTAGAGTATGAGGGGGTTGTCTGGGTGCTGTAGTGTATAAGGGGGGTGTCTGGGTGCTGTAGTGTATGAGTGGGAGTGTCTGGGTGCTGTAGTGTATGAGGGGGAGTGTGTGTCTGGGTGCTGTAGTGTATGAGGGGGAGTGTCTGGGTGCTGTCGTGTATGAGGGAGTGTCTGGGTGCTGTAGTGTATGGGGAGGGGTGTCTGGGTGCTGTAGTGTATGAGGGGGTTGTCTGGGTGCTGTAGTGTTTGAGGGGGAGTGTCTGTCTGGGTGCTGTAGTGTATGAGGGGGAGTGTCTGGGTGCTGTATTGTATGAGGGGGCAGGTGTCTAGGTGCTGTAGTGTATGAGGGGGGTGTCTGGGTGCTGTAGTGTATGAGGGAGTGTCTGGGTGCTGTAGTGTATGAGGGGGTTGTCTGGGTGCTGTAGTGTATGAGGGGGAGTGTCTGGGTGCTGTAGTGTATGAGGGGGTGTCTGGGTGCTGTAGTGTATGAGGGGGTGTCTGCTTGCTGTAGTGTATGAGCCGAGGGGGTGTCTGGGTGCTGTAGTGTATGAAGGGAGGTGTCTGGGTGCTGTAGTGTATGAGGGGGTGTCTGCTTGCTGTAGTGTATGAGCCGAGGGGGTGTCTGGGTGCTGTAGTGTATGAGGGGGTGTCTGGGTGCTGTAGTGTATGAGGGGGTGTCTGCTTTCTGTAGTGTATGAGCCGAGGGGGTGCCTGGGTGCTGTAGTGTATGAGGGGAGGTGTCTGGGTGCTGTAGTGTATGAGGGGATGTCTGCTTGCTGTAGTGTATGAGCTGAGGGGGTGTCTGGGTGCTGTAGTGTATGAGGGGAGGTGTCTGGGTGCTGTAGTGTATGAGGGGGGTGTCTGGGTGCTGTAATGTATGAGGGGAGGTGTCTGGGTGCTGTAGTGTATGATAGGGTGTCTGGGTGCTGTAGTGTATGAGGGGGAGTGTATGGGTGCTGTAGTGTATGAGGGGGGGGGTGTCTGGGTGCTGTAGTGTATGAGGGGGTGTCTGGGTGCTGTAGTGTATGATAGGGTGGGTGCTGTAGTGTATGAGGGGGAGTGCATGGGTGCTGTAGTGTATGAGGGGGGTGTCTGGGTGCTGTAATGTATGAGGGGAGGTGTCTGGGTGCTGTAGTGTATGAGGGGGAGTGTCTGGGTGCTGTAGTGAATGATAGGGTGTCTGGGTGCTGTAGTGTATGCGGGGGAGTGTATGGATGCTGTAGTGTATGAGGGGGTGTCTGGGTGCTGTAGTGTATGAGGGGGTGTCTGCTTGCTGTAGTGTATGAGGGGGAGTGTCTGGGTGCTGTAGTGTATGAGGAGGGTGTCTGGGTGCTGCAGTGTATGAGGGGGTGTCTGGGTGTTGTAGTGTATGAGGGGGGTGTCTGGGTGCTGTAGTGTATGAGGGGGTGTCTGGGTGCTGTAGTGTATGAGGGGGTGTCTGGGTGCTGTAGTGTATGAGGGGTTGTCTGGGTGCTGTAGTGTATGAGGGGGAGTGTGTGTCTGGGTGCTGTAGTGTATGAGTGGGAGTGTCTGGGTGCTGTAGTGTATGAGGGGGAGTGTGTGTCTGGGTGCTGTAGTGTATGAGGGGGAGTGTCTGGGTGCTGTAGTGTATGAGGGAGTGTCTGGGTGCTGTAGTGTATGGGGAGGGGTGTCTGGGTGCTGTAGTGTATGAGGGGGTTGTCTGGGTGCTGTAGTGTATGAGGGGGAGTGTCTGGGTGCTGTAGTGTATGAGGGGGAGAGTCTGGTTGCTGTAGTGTATGAGGGAGTGTCTGGGTGCTGTAGTGTATGAGGGGGAGTGTCTGGTTGCTGTAGTGTATGACTGGGAGTGTCTGGGTGCTGTAGTGTATGAGGGGGAGTGTGCGTCTGGGTGCTGTAGTGTATGAGGGGGAGTGTCTGGGTGCTGTAGTGTATGAGGGAGTGTTTGGGTGTTGTAGCGTATGGGGAGGGGTGTCTGGGTGCTGTAGTGTAAGAGGGGGTTGTCTGGGTGCTGTAGTGTATGAGGGGGAGTGTGTGTCTGGGTGCTGTAGTGTATGAGGGGGAGAGTCTGGTTGCTGTAGTGTATGAGGGAGTGTCTGGGTGCTGTAGTGTATGAGGGGGAGTGTCTGGTTGCTGTAGTGTATGAGGGAGTGTCTGGGTGCTCTAGTGTATGAGGGGGAGTGTCTGGGTGCTGTAGTGTATGATAGGGTGTCTGGGTGCTGTAGTGTATGAGGGGGAGTGTATGGATGCTGTAGTGTATGAGGGGTGTCTGGGTGCTGTAGTGTATGAGGGGGTGTCTGCTTGCTGTAGTGTATGAGGGAGTGTCTGGGTGCTGTAGTGTATGAGGATGGGTGTCTGGGTGCTGTAGTGTATGAGGGGTGTCTGGGTGCTGTAGTGTATGCGGAGGGGTGTCTGGGTGCTGTAGAGTATGAGGGGGTTGTCTGGGTGCTGTAGTGTATAAGGGGGGTGTCTGGGTGCTGTAGTGTATGAGTGGGAGTGTCTGGGTGCTGTAGTGTATGAGGGGGAGTGTGTGTCTGGGTGCTGTAGTGTATGAGTGGGAGTGTCTGGGTGCTGTAGTGTATGAGGGGGAGGGGTGTCTGGTTGCTGTAGTGTATGAGGGGGAGTGTCTGGGTGCTGTAGTGTATGAGGGAGTGTCTGGGTGCTGTAGTGTATGGGGAGGGGTGTCTGGGTGCTGTAGTGTATGAGGGGGTTGTCTGGGTGCTGTAGTGTATGAGGGGGTTGTCTGGGTGCTGTAGTGTATGAGGGGGTTGTCTGGGTGCTGTAGTGTTTGAGGGGGAGTGTCTGTCTGGGTGCTGTAGTGTATGAGGGGGAGTGTCTGGGTGCTGTATTGTATGAGGGGGCAGGTGTCTAGGTGCTGTAGTGTATGAGGGGGGTGTCTGGGTGCTGTAGTGTATGAGGGAGTGTCTGGGTGCTGTAGTGTATGGGGAGGGGTGTCTGGGTGCTGTAGTGTATGAGGGGGTTGTCTGGGTGCTGTAGTGTATGAGGGGGAGTGTCTGGGTGCTGTAGTGTATGAGGGGGAGTGTCTGGGTGCTGTAGTGTATGAGGGGGAGTGTCTGGTTGCTGTAGTGCATGAGGGGAGGTGTCTGGGTGCTGTAGTGTATGAGGGAGTGTCTGGGTGCTGTAGTGTATGGGGAGGGGTGTCTGGGTGCTGTAGTGTATGAGGGGGTTGTCTGGGTGCTGTGTGTGTATGATAGGGTGTCTGGGTGCCCTTAGTGTATGAGGGGGTGTCTGGGTGCTTTAGTGTATGAGGGAGTGTCTGGGTGCTGTAGTGTATGAGGGAGTGCCTGGGTGCTGTAGTGTATGAGGGGGAGTGTATGGGTGCTGTAGTGTATGAGGGGGTGTCTGGGTGCTGTAGTGTATGAGGGGGAGTGTATGGGTACTGTAGTGTATGAGGGGGGGTGTCTGGGTACTGTATCGTATGAGGGGTGGTGTCTGGGTACTGTAATGTATGAGGGGGGGTGTCTGGGTGCTGTAATGTATGATAGGGTGTCTGGGTGCTGTAGTGTATGAGGGGGAGTGTATGGGTGCTGTAGTGTATGAGGGGGGTGTCTGGGTGCTGTAATGTATCAGGGGAGGTGTCTGGGTGCTGTAGTGAATGAGGGGGAGTGTCTGGGTGCTGTAGTGTATGATAGGGAGTGTCTGGGTGCTGTAGTGTATGAGGGAGTGTCTGGGTGCTGTAGTGTATGGGGAGGGGTGTCTGGGTGCTGTAGTGTATGAGGGGGTTGTATGGGTGCTGTAGTGTATGAGGGGGAGTGTCTGTCTGGGTGCTGTAGTGTATGAGGGTGTGTTTCTGGGTGCTGTAGTGTATGAGGGAGTGTCTGGGTGCTGTAGTGTATGAGGGAGTGTCTGGGTGCTGTAGTGTATGGGGAGGGGTGTCTGAGTGCTGTAGTGTATGAGGGGGTTGTCTGGGTGCTGTAGTGTATGAGGGGGAGTGTGTGTCTGGGTGCTGTAGTGTATGAGGGGGAGTGTCTGGTTGCTGTAGTGTATGAGGGAGTGTCTGGGTGCTGTAGTGTATGAGGGGTAGTGTCTGGTTGCTGTAGTGTATGAGGGAGTGTCTGGGTGCTGTAGTGTATGAGGGGGAGTGTCTGGTTGCTGTAGTGTATGAGGGGGAGTGTCTGGGTGCTGTAGTGTATGATAGGGTGTCTGGGTGCTGTAGTGTATGAGGGGGTGTCTGCTTGCTGTAGTGTATGAGGGGGAGTGTCTGGGTGCTGTAGTGTATGAGGAGGGTGTCTGGGTGCTGTAGTGTATACGGGGGGTGTCTGGGTGCTGTAGTGTATGAGGAGGGGTGTCTGGGTGCTGTAGTGTATGAAGGGGTGTCTGGGTGCTGTAGTGTATGCGGAGGGGTGTCTGGGTGCTGTAGTGTATGAGGGGGTTGTCTGGGTGCTGTAGTGTATAAGGGGGGTGTCTGGGTGCTGTAGTGTATGAGGGGGTAGTCTGGGTGCTGTAGTGTATGAGGGGGTAGTCTGTGTGCTGTAGTGTATAAGGGGGGTGTCTGGGTGCTGTAGTGTGTGAGATGGGGTGTCTGGGTGCTGTAGTGTATGAGGGGGTGTCTGGGTGCTGTAGTGTATGCGGAGGGGTGTCTGTGTGATGTAGTGAATGAGGGGTTGTCTGGGTGCTGTAGTATATGAGGGGGAGTGTGTGTCTGGGTGCTGTAGTGTATGAGGGGGAGTGTCTGGTTGCTGTAGTGTATGAGGGAGTGTCTGGGTGCTGTAGTGTATGAGGGGGAGTGTCTGGTTGCTGTAGTGTATGAGGGAGTGTCTGGGTGCTGTAGTGTATGAGGGGGAGTGTCTGGTTGCTGTAGTGTATGAGGGGAGGTGTCTGGGTGCTGTAGTGTATGAGGGAGTGTCTGGGTGCTGTAGTGTATGAGGGAGTGTCTGGGTGCTGTAGTGTATGAGGGGGTTGTCTGGGTGCTGTAGTGTATGATAGGGTGTCTGGGTGCTGTAGTGTATGAGGGGATGTCTGGGTGCTGTAGTGTATGAGGGAGTGTCTGGCTGCTGTAGTGTATGAGGGAGTGTCTGGGTGCTGTAGTGTATGTGGAGGGGTGTCTGGTTGCTGTAGTGTATGAGGGGGTTGTCTCGGTGCTGTAGTGTATGAGGGGGAGTGTCTGGTTGCTGTAGTATATGAGCCGAGGGGGTGTCTGGGTGCTGTAGTGTATGAGGGGGTGTCTGCTTGCTGTAGTGTATGAGCCGAGGGGGTGTCTGGGTGCTGTAGTGTATGAGGGGAGGTGTCTTGGTGCTGTAGTGTATGAGGGGGTGTCTGCTTGCTGTAGTGTACGAGCCGAGGGGGTGTCTGGGTGCTGTAGTGTACGAGGGGGTGTCTGCTTGCTGTAGTGTATGAGGGGGTGTCTGGGTGCTGTAGTGTATGCGGAGGGGTGTCTGTGTGATGTAGTGTATGAGGGGTTGTCTGGGTGCTGTAGTGTATGAGGGGGTGTCTGCTTGCTGTAGTGTACGAGCCGAGGGGGTGTCTGGGTGCTGTAGTGTACGAGGGGGTGTCTGCTTGCTGTAGTGTATGAGGGGGTGTCTGGGTGCTGTAGTGTATGAGCCGAGGGGGTGTCTGGGTGCTGTAGTGTATGAGGGGAGGTGTCTGGGTGCTGTAGTGTATGAGGGGGTGTCTGCTTGCTGTAGTGTACGAGCCGAGGGGGTGTCTGGGTGCTGTAGTGTATGAGGGGAGGTGTCTGGGTGCTGTAGTGTATGAGGGGGTGTCTGCTTGCTGTAGTGTACGAGCCGAGGGGGTGTCTGGGTGCTGTAGTGTACGAGGGGGTGTCTGGGTGCTGTAGTGTATGAGGGGGTGTCTGGGTGCTGTAGTGTATGCGGAGGGGTGTCTGTGTGATGTAGTGTATGAGGGGTTGTCTGGGTGCTGTAGTGTATGAGAGGGAGTGTGTGTCTGGGTGCTGTAGTGTATGAGGGGGAGTGTCTGGTTGCTGTAGTGTATGAGGGAGTGTCTGGGTGCTGTAGTGTATGAGGGGGAGTGTCTGGTTGCTGTAGTGTATGAGGGAGTGTCTGGGTGCTGTAGTGTATGAGGGGGAGTGTCTGGTTGCTGTAGTGTATGAGGGGAGGTGTCTGGGTGCTGTAGTGTATGAGGGAGTGTCTGGGTGCTGTAGTGTATGAGGGAGTGTCTGGGTGCTGTAGTGTATGAGGGGGTGTCTGGGTGCTGTAGTGTATGTGGAGGGGTGTCTGGTTGCTGTAGTGTATGAGGGGGTTGTCTCGGTGCTGTAGTGTATGAGGGGGAGTGTCTGGTTGCTGTAGTATATGAGCCGAGGGGGTGTCTGGGTGCTGTAGTGCATGAGGGGGTGTCTGCTTGCTGTAGTGTATGAGCCGAGGGGGTGTCTGGGTGCTGTAGTGTATGAGGGGAGGTGTCTGGGTGCTGTAGTGTATGAGGGGGTGTCTGCTTGCTGTAGTGTACGAGCCGAGGGGGTGTCTGGGTGCTGTAGTGTACGAGGGGGTGTCTGCTTGCTGTAGTGTATGAGGGGGTGTCTGGGTGCTGTAGTGTATGAGGGGGTGTCTGCTTTCTGTAGTGTATGAGCCGAGGGGGTGTCTGGGTGCTGTAGTGTATGAGGGGAGGTGTCTGGGTGCTGTAGTGTATGAGGGGGTGTCTGCTTGCTGTAGTGTATGAGGGGGTGTCTGGGTGCTGTAGTGTATGAGGGGGTGTCTGCTTGCTGTAGTGTATGAGGGGGGTATCTGGGTGTTGTAGTGTATGAGGGGGGTGTCTGGGTGCTGTAGTGTATGAGGGGAGGTGTCTGGGTGCTGTAGTGTATGAGGGGGAGTGTCGGTGCTGTAGTGTATGATAGGGTGCCTGGGTGCTGTAGTGTATGAGGGAGTGTCTGGGTGCTGTAGTGTATGGGGAGGGGTGTCTGGGTGCTGTAGTGTATGAGGGGGTTGTCTGGGTGCTGTAGTGTATGAGGGGGTTGTCTGGGTGCTGTAGTGTTTGAGGGGGAGTGTCTGTCTGGGTGCTGTAGTGTATGAGGGGGAGTGTCTGGGTGCTGTATTGTATGAGGGGGCAGGTGTCTAGGTGCTGTAGTGTATGAGGGGGGTGTCTGGGTGCTGTAGTGTATGAGGGAGTGTCTGGGTGCTGTAGTGTATGGGGAGGGGTGTCTGGGTGCTGTAGTGTATGAGGGGGTTGTCTGGGTGCTGTAGTGTATGAGGGGGAGTGTCTGGGTGCTGTAGTGTATGAGGGGGAGTGTCTGGGTGCTGTAGTGTATGAGGGGGAGTGTCTGGTTGCTGTAGTGTATGAGGGGAGGTGTCTGGGTGCTGTAGTGTATGAGGGAGTGTCTGGGTGCTGTAGTGTATGGGGAGGGGTGTCTGGGTGCTGTAGTGTATGAGGGGGTTGTCTGGGTGCTGTGTGTGTATGATAGGGTGTCTGGGTGCCCTTAGTGTATGAGGGGGTGTCTGGGTGCTTTAGTGTATGAGGGAGTGTCTGGGTGCTGTAGTGTATGAGGGAGTGCCTGGGTGCTGTAGTGTATGAGGGGGAGTGTATGGGTGCTGTAGTGTATGAGGGGGTGTCTGGGTGCTGTAGTGTATGAGGGGGAGTGTATGGGTACTGTAGTGTATGAGGGGGGGTGTCTGGGTACTGTATCGTATGAGGGGTGGTGTCTGGGTACTGTAATGTATGAGGGGGGGTGTCTGGGTGCTGTAATGTATGATAGGGTGTCTGGGTGCTGTAGTGTATGAGGGGGAGTGTATGGGTGCTGTAGTGTATGAGGGGGGTGTCTGGGTGCTGTAATGTATCAGGGGAGGTGTCTGGGTGCTGTAGTGAATGAGGGGGAGTGTCTGGGTGCTGTAGTGTATGATAGGGAGTGTCTGGGTGCTGTAGTGTATGAGGGAGTGTCTGGGTGCTGTAGTGTATGGGGAGGGGTGTCTGGGTGCTGTAGTGTATGAGGGGGTTGTATGGGTGCTGTAGTGTATGAGGGGGAGTGTCTGTCTGGGTGCTGTAGTGTATGAGGGTGTGTTTCTGGGTGCTGTAGTGTATGAGGGAGTGTCTGGGTGCTGTAGTGTATGAGGGAGTGTCTGGGTGCTGTAGTGTATGGGGAGGGGTGTCTGAGTGCTGTAGTGTATGAGGGGGTTGTCTGGGTGCTGTAGTGTATGAGGGGGAGTGTGTGTCTGGGTGCTGTAGTGTATGAGGGGGAGTGTCTGGTTGCTGTAGTGTATGAGGGAGTGTCTGGGTGCTGTAGTGTATGAGGGGTAGTGTCTGGTTGCTGTAGTGTATGAGGGAGTGTCTGGGTGCTGTAGTGTATGAGGGGGAGTGTCTGGTTGCTGTAGTGTATGAGGGGGAGTGTCTGGGTGCTGTAGTGTATGATAGGGTGTCTGGGTGCTGTAGTGTATGAGGGGGTGTCTGCTTGCTGTAGTGTATGAGGGGGAGTGTCTGGGTGCTGTAGTGTATGAGGAGGGTGTCTGGGTGCTGTAGTGTATACGGGGGGTGTCTGGGTGCTGTAGTGTATGAGGAGGGGTGTCTGGGTGCTGTAGTGTATGAAGGGGTGTCTGGGTGCTGTAGTGTATGCGGAGGGGTGTCTGGGTGCTGTAGTGTATGAGGGGGTTGTCTGGGTGCTGTAGTGTATAAGGGGGGTGTCTGGGTGCTGTAGTGTATGAGGGGGTAGTCTGGGTGCTGTAGTGTATGAGGGGGTAGTCTGTGTGCTGTAGTGTATAAGGGGGGTGTCTGGGTGCTGTAGTGTGTGAGATGGGGTGTCTGGGTGCTGTAGTGTATGAGGGGGTGTCTGGGTGCTGTAGTGTATGCGGAGGGGTGTCTGTGTGATGTAGTGTATGAGGGGTTGTCTGGGTGCTGTAGTATATGAGGGGGAGTGTGTGTCTGGGTGCTGTAGTGTATGAGGGGGAGTGTCTGGTTGCTGTAGTGTATGAGGGAGTGTCTGGGTGCTGTAGTGTATGAGGGGGAGTGTCTGGTTGCTGTAGTGTATGAGGGAGTGTCTGGGTGCTGTAGTGTATGAGGGGGAGTGTCTGGTTGCTGTAGTGTATGAGGGGAGGTGTCTGGGTGCTGTAGTGTATGAGGGAGTGTCTGGGTGCTGTAGTGTATGAGGGAGTGTCTGGGTGCTGTAGTGTATGAGGGGGTTGTCTGGGTGCTGTAGTGTATGATAGGGTGTCTGGGTGCTGTAGTGTATGAGGGGATGTCTGGGTGCTGTAGTGTATGAGGGGATGTCTGGGTGCTGTAGTGTATGAGGGAGTGTCTGGCTGCTGTAGTGTATGAGGGAGTGTCTGGGTGCTGTAGTGTATGTGGAGGGGTGTCTGGTTGCTGTAGTGTATGAGGGGGTTGTCTCGGTGCTGTAGTGTATGAGGGGGAGTGTCTGGTTGCTGTAGTGTATGAGCCGAGGGGGTGTCTGGGTGCTGTAGTGTATGAGGGGAGGTGTCTTGGTGCTGTAGTGTATGAGGGGGTGTCTGCTTGCTGTAGTGTACGAGCCGAGGGGGTGTCTGGGTGCTGTAGTGTACGAGGGGGTGTCTGCTTGCTGTAGTGTATGAGGGGGTGTCTGGGTGCTGTAGTGTATGCGGAGGGGTGTCTGTGTGATGTAGTGTATGAGGGGTTGTCTGGGTGCTGTAGTGTATGAGGGGGTGTCTGCTTGCTGTAGTGTACGAGCCGAGGGGGTGTCTGGGTACTGTAGTGTACGAGGGGGTGTCTGCTTGCTGTAGTGTATGAGGGGGTGTCTGGGTGCTGTAGTGTATGAGCCGAGGGGGTGTCTGGGTGCTGTAGTGTATGAGGGGAGGTGTCTGGGTGCTGTAGTGTATGAGGGGGTGTCTGCTTGCTGTAGTGTACGAGCCGAGGGGGTGTCTGGGTGCTGTAGTGTATGAGGGGAGGTGTCTGGGTGCTGTAATGTATGAGGGGGTGTCTGCTTGCTGTAGTGTACGAGCCGAGGGGGTGTCTGGGTGCTGTAGTGTACGAGGGGGTGTCTGGGTGCTGTAGTGTATGAGGGGGTGTCTGGGTGCTGTAGTGTATGCGGAGGGGTGTCTGTGTGATGTAGTGTATGAGGGGTTGTCTGGGTGCTGTAGTGTATGAGAGGGAGTGTGTGTCTGGGTGCTGTAGTGTATGAGGGGGAGTGTCTGGTTGCTGTAGTGTATGAGGGAGTGTCTGGGTGCTGTAGTGTATGAGGGGGAGTGTCTGGTTGCTGTAGTGTATGAGGGAGTGTCTGGGTGCTGTAGTGTATGAGGGGGAGTGTCTGGTTGCTGTAGTGTATGAGGGGAGGTGTCTGGGTGCTGTAGTGTATGAGGGAGTGTCTGGGTGCTGTAGTGTATGAGGGAGTGTCTGGGTGCTGTAGTGTATGAGGGGGTGTCTGGGTGCTGTAGTGTATGCGGAGGGGTGTCTGGGTGCTGTAGTGTATGAGGGGGTTGTCTGGGTGCTGTAGTGTATGATAGGGTGTCTGGGTGCTGTAGTGTATGAGGGGATTTCTGGGTGCTGTAGTGTATGAGGGAGTGTCTGGCTGCTGTAGTGTATGAGGGAGTGTCTGGGTGCTGTAGTGTATGTGGAGGGGTGTCTGGTTGCTGTAGTGTATGAGGGGGTTGTCTCGGTGCTGTAGTGTATGAGGGGGAGTGTCTGGTTGCTGTAGTATATGAGCCGAGGGGGTGTCTGGGTGCTGTAGTGTATGAGGGGGTGTCTGCTTGCTGTAGTGTATGAGCCGAGGGGGTGTCTGGGTGCTGTAGTGTATGAGGGGAGGTGTCTGGGTGCTGTAGTGTATGAGGGGGTGTCTGCTTGCTGTAGTGTACGAGCCGAGGGGGTGTCTGGGTGCTGTAGTGTACGAGGGGGTGTCTGCTTGCTGTAGTGTATGAGGGGGTGTCTGGGTGCTGTAGTGTATGAGGGGGTGTCTGCTTTCTGTAGTGTATGAGCCGAGGGGGTGTCTGGGTGCTGTAGTGTATGAGGGGAGGTGTCTGGGTGCTGTAGTGTATGAGGGGGTGTCTGCTTGCTGTAGTGTATGAGGGGGTGTCTGGGTGCTGTAGTGTATGAGGGGGTGTCTGCTTGCTGTAGTGTATGAGGGGGGTATCTGGGTGTTGTAGTGTATGAGGGGGGTGTCTGGGTGCTGTAGTGTATGAGGGGAGGTGTCTGGGTGCTGTAGTGTATGAGGGGGAGTGTCGGTGCTGTAGTGTATGATAGGGTGCCTGGGTGCTGTAGTGTATGAGGGGGAGTGTATGGGTGCTGTAGTGTATGAGGGGGGTGTCTGGGTGCTGTAGTGTATGAGGGGGAGTGTCTGGGTGCTGTAGTATATGAGGGGGGTGTCTGGGTGCTGTAATGTATGATAGGGTGTCTGGGTGCTGTAGTGTATGAGGGGGAGTGTATGGGTGCTGTAGTGTATGAGGGGGGGTGTCTGGGTGCTGTAATGTATCAGGGGAGGTGTCTGGGTGCTGTAGTGAATGAGGGGGAGTGTCTGGGTGCTGTAGTGTATGATAGGGTGTCTGGGTGCTGTAGTGTATGAGGGGGAGTGTATGGGTGCTGTAGTGTATGAGGGGGTGTCTGCTTGCTGTAGTGTATGAGGGGGAGTGTCTGGGTGCTGTAGTGTATGAGGAGGGTGTCTGGGTGCTGTAGTGTATAAGGAGGGTGTCTGGGTGCTGTAGTGTATGAGGAGGGGTGTCTGGGTGCTGTAGTATATGAGGGGGTGTCTGGGTGCTGTAGTGTATGAGGGGGAGTGTATGGGTACTGTAGTGTATGAGGGGGGGTGTCTGGTACTGTAATGTATGAGGGGGGGTGTCTGGGTGCTGTAATGTATGAGGGGAGGTGTCTGGGTGCTGTAGTGTATGATAGGGTGTCTGGGTGCTGTAGTGTATGAGGGGGAGTGTATGGGTGCTGTAGTGTATGAGGGGGGGTGTCTGGGTGCTGTAGTGTATGAGGGGGGTGTCTGGGTGCTGTAATGTATGATAGGGTGTCTGGGTGCTGTAGTATATGAGGGGGTGTCTGGGTGCTGTAATGTATCAGGGGAGGTGTCTGGGTGCTGTAGTGAATGAGGGGGGTGTCTGGGTGCTGTAGTGTATGAAAGGGTGTCTGGGTGCTGTAGTGTATGAGGGGGAGTGTATGGGTGCTGTAGTGTATGAGGGGGTGTCTGCTTGCTGTAGTGTATGAGGGGGAGTGTCTGGGTGCTGTAGTGTATAAGGAGGGTGTCTGGGTGCTGTAGTGTATGAGGAGGGGTGTCTGGGTGCTGTAGTATATGAGGGGGTGTCTGGGTGCTGTAGTGTATGTGGAGGGGTGTCTGGGTGCTGTAGTGTATGAGGGGGTTGTCTGGGTGCTGTAGTGTATAAGGGGGGTGTCTGGGTGCTGTAGTGTATAAGGGGGGTGTCTGGGTGCTGTAGTGTATGAGGAGGGGTGTCTGGGTGCTGTAGTGTATGAGGGGGTGTCTGGGTGCTGTAGTGTATGTGGAGGGGTGTCTGGGTGCTGTAGCGTATGAGGGGGTTGTCTGGGTGCTGTAGTGTATGAGGGGGAGTGTGTGTCTGGGTGCTGTAGTGTATGAGGGGGAGTGTCTGGGTGCTGTAGTGTATGAGGGGGGTGTCTGGGTGCTGTAATGTATGAGGGGAGGTATCTGTGTGCTGTAGTGTATGAGGGGGAGTGTCGGTGCTGTAGTGTATGATAGGGTGCCTGGGTGCTGTAGTGTATGAGGGGGAGTGTATGGGTGCTGTAGTGTATGAGGGGGTGTCTGGGTGCTGTAGTGTATGAGGGGGAGTGTATGGGTACTGTAGTGTATGAGGGGGGGTGTCTGGGTACTGCAATGTATGAGGGGGGTGTCTGGGTGCTGTAATGTATGAGGGGAGGTGTCTGGGTGCTGTAGTGTATGATAGGGTGTCTGGGTGCTGTAGTGTATGAGGGGGGTGTCTGGGTGCTGTAGTGTATGAGGGGGAGTGTCTGGGTGCTGTAGTATATGAGGGGGGTGTCTGGGTGCTGTAATGTATGATAGGGTGTCTGGGTGCTGTAGTGTATGAGGGGGAGTGTATGGGTGCTGTAGTGTATGAGGGGGGGTGTCTGGGTGCTGTAATGTATCAGGGGAGGTGTCTGGGTGCTGTAGTGAATGAGGGGGAGTGTCTGGGTGCTGTAGTGTATGATAGGGTGTCTGGGTGCTGTAGTGTATGAGGGGGAGTGTATGGGTGCTGTAGTGTATGAGGGGGTGTCTGCTTGCTGTAGTGTATGAGGGGGAGTGTCTGGGTGCTGTAGTGTATGAGGAGGGTGTCTGGGTGCTGTAGTGTATAAGGAGGGTGTCTGGGTGCTGTAGTGTATGAGGAGGGGTGTCTGGGTGCTGTAGTATATGAGGGGGTGTCTGGGTGCTGTAGTGTATGTGGAGGGGTGTCTGGGTGCTGTAGTGTATGAGGGGGTTGTCTGGGTGCTGTAGTGTATAAGGGGGGTGTCTGGGTGCTGTAGTGTATAAGGGGGGTGTCTGGGTGCTGTAGTGTATGAGGAGGGTTGTCTGGGTGCTGTAGTGTATGAGGGGGTGTCTGGGTGCTGTAGTGTATGTGGAGGGGTGTCTGGGTGCTGTAGTGTATGAGGGGGTTGTCTGGGTGCTGTAGTGTATGAGGGGGAGTGTCTGGTTGCTGTAGTGTATGAGGGGAGGTGTCTGGGTGCTGTAGTGTATGAGGGAGTGTCTGGGTGCTGTAGTGTATGCAAAGGGGTGTCTGGGTGCTGTAGTGTATGAGGGGGTTGTCTGGGTGCTGTAGTGTATGATAGGGTGTCTGGGTGCTGTAGTGTATGAGGGGGTGTCTGGGTGCTGTAGTGTATGAGGGAGTGTCTGGGTGCTGTAGTGTATGAGGGAGTGCCTGAGTGCTGTAGTGTATGAGTGCTGTAGTGCATGAGGGGGTGTCTGGGTGCTGTAGTGTATGAGGGGGAGTGTATGGGTACTGTAGTGTATGAGGGGGGGTGTCTGGGTACTGTAATGTATGAGGGGGGTGTCTGGGTGCTGTAGTGTATGAGGGGGGTGTCTGGGTGCTGTAATGTATGATAGGGTGTCTGGGTGCTGTAGTGTATGAGGGGGAGTGTATGGGTGCTGTAGTGTATGAGGGGGGGTGTCTGGGTGCTGTAATGTATCAGGGGAGGTGTCTGGGTGCTGTAGTGAATGAGGGGGAGTGTCTGGGTGCTGTAGTGTATGATAGGGTGTCTGGGTGCTGTAGTGTATGAGGGGGAGTGTATGGGTGCTGTAGTGTATGAGGGGGTGTCTGGGTGCTGTAGTGTATGAGGGGGTGTCTGCTTGCTGTAGTGTATGAGGGGGAGTGTCTGGGTGCTGTAGTGTATGAGGAGGGTGTCTGGGTGCTGTAGTGTATAAGGAGGGTGTCTGGGTGCTGTAGTGTATGAGGAGTGGTGTCTGGGTGCTGTAGTATATGAGGGGGTGTCTGGGTGCTGTAGTGTATGTGGAGGGGTGTCTGGGTGCTTTAGTGTATGAGGGGGTTGTCTGGGTGCTGTAGTGTATAAGGGGGGTGTCTGGGTGCTGTAGTGTATAAGGGGGGTGTCTGGGTGCTGTAGTGTATGAGGAGGGGTGTCTGGGTGCTGTAGTGTATGAGGGGGTGTCTGGGTGCTGTATTGTATGTGGAGGGGTGTCTGGGTGCTGTAGTGTATGAGGGGGTTGTCTGGGTGCTGTAGTGTATGAGGGGGAGTGTGTGTCTGGGTGCTGTAGTGTATGAGGCGGAGTGTCTGGGTGCTGTAGTGTATGAGGGGGAGTGTGTGTCTGGGTGCTGTAGTGTATGAGGGGGAGTGTCTGGGTGCTGTAGTGTATGGGGAGGGGTGTCTGGGTGCTGTAGTGTATGAGGGGGTTGTCTGGGTGCTGTAGTGTATGAGGGGGAGTGTGTGTCTGGGTGCTGTAGTGTATGAGGGGGAGTGTCTGGGTGCTGTAGTGTATGAGGGGGTTGTCTGGGTGCTGTAGTGTATGAGGGGGAGTGTGTGTCTGGGTGCTGTAGTGTATGAGGGGGAGTGTCTGGGTGCTGTAGTGTATGAGGGGGTTGTCTGGGTGCTGTAGTGTATGAGGGGGAGTGTGTGTCTGGGTGCTGTAGTGTATGAGGCGGAGTGTCTGGGTGCTGTAGTGTATGAGGGGGAGTGTGTGTCTGGGTGCTGTAGTGTATGAGGGGGAGTGTCTGGGTGCTGTAGTGTATGGGGAGGGGTGTCTGGGTGCTGTAGTGTATGAGGGGGTTGTCTGGGTGCTGTAGTGTATGAGGGGGAGTGTGTGTCTGGGTGCTGTAGTGTATGAGGGGGAGTGTCTGGGTGCTGTAGTGTATGAGGGGGAGTGTCTGGTTGCTGTAGTGTATGAGGGAGTGTCTGGGTGCTGTAGTGTATGAGGGGGAGTGTCTGGTTGCTGTAGTGTATGAGGGGAGGTGTCTGGATGCTGTAGTGTATGAGGGAGTGTCTGGGTGCTGTAGTGTATGAGGGAGTGTCTGGGTGCTGTAGTGTATGCGGAGGGGTGTCTGGGTGCTGTAGTGTATGAGGGGGTTGTCTGGGTGCTGTAGTGTATGATAGGGTGTCTGGGTGATGTAGTGTATGAGGGGGTGTCTGGGTGCTGTAGTGTATGAGGGAGTGTCTGGGTGCTGTAGTGTATGAGGGAGTGTCTGGGTGCTGTAGTGTATGCGGAGGGGTGTCTGGGTGCTGTAGTGTATGAGGGGGTTGTCTGGGTGCTGTAGTGTATGAGGGGGAGTGTCTGGTTGCTGTAGTGTATGAGGGAGTGTCTGGGTGCTGTAGTGTATGGGGAGGGTTGTCTGGGTGCAGTAGTGTATGAGGGGGTGTATGGGCATTGTAGTGTATGAGGGGGTGTATGGGTGTTGTAGTGTATGTGGGGGGTGTCTGCGTGTTGAAGGGGAGGTGTTGCCGCAGAGGTATTAGTGCTGGGTATGAGAGGGAGTGTCTTGGTGCTGCTGGGGTGTTGGTAATGAATGTGTGCTTGTGTAGGTGGGGGGCACCAACCACTATTTTGCCGCCGTATTTCTAGGACGGCACAAATCTATAGTTTGCTGGGGGAGTGTCTGGGTGCTGTAGTGTATGATAGGGTGTCTGGGTGCTGTAGTGTATGAGGGGGAGTGTATGGGTGCTGTAGTGTATGAGGGGGTGTCTGCTTGCTGTAGTGTATGAGGGGGAGTGTCTGGGTGCTGTAGTGTATGAGGAGGGTGTCTGGGTGCTGTAGTGTATAAGGAGGGTGTCTGGGTGCTGTAGTGTATGAGGAGTGGTGTCTGGGTGCTGTAGTATATGAGGGGGTGTCTGGGTGCTGTAGTGTATGTGGAGGGGTGTCTGGGTGCTTTAGTGTATGAGGGGGTTGTCTGGGTGCTGTAGTGTATAAGGGGGGTGTCTGGGTGCTGTAGTGTATAAGGGGGGTGTCTGGGTGCTGTAGTGTATGAGGAGGGGTGTCTGGGTGCTGTAGTGTATGAGGGGGTGTCTGGGTGCTGTATTGTATGTGGAGGGGTGTCTGGGTGCTGTAGTGTATGAGGGGGTTGTCTGGGTGCTGTAGTGTATGAGGGGGAGTGTGTGTCTGGGTGCTGTAGTGTATGAGGCGGAGTGTCTGGGTGCTGTAGTGTATGAGGGGGAGTGTGTGTCTGGGTGCTGTAGTGTATGAGGGGGAGTGTCTGGGTGCTGTAGTGTATGGGGAGGGGTGTCTGGGTGCTGTAGTGTATGAGGGGGTTGTCTGGGTGCTGTAGTGTATGAGGGGGAGTGTGTGTCTGGGTGCTGTAGTGTATGAGGGGGAGTGTCTGGGTGCTGTAGTGTATGAGGGGGTTGTCTGGGTGCTGTAGTGTATGAGGGGGAGTGTGTGTCTGGGTGCTGTAGTGTATGAGGGGGAGTGTCTGGGTGCTGTAGTGTATGAGGGGGTTGTCTGGGTGCTGTAGTGTATGAGGGGGAGTGTGTGTCTGGGTGCTGTAGTGTATGAGGCGGAGTGTCTGGGTGCTGTAGTGTATGAGGGGGAGTGTGTGTCTGGGTGCTGTAGTGTATGAGGGGGAGTGTCTGGGTGCTGTAGTGTATGGGGAGGGGTGTCTGGGTGCTGTAGTGTATGAGGGGGTTGTCTGGGTGCTGTAGTGTATGAGGGGGAGTGTGTGTCTGGGTGCTGTAGTGTATGAGGGGGAGTGTCTGGGTGCTGTAGTGTATGAGGGGGTTGTCTGGGTGCTGTAGTGTATGAGGGGGAGTGTGTGTCTGGGTGCTGTAGTGTATGAGGGGGAGTGTCTGGTTGCTGTAGTGTATGAGGGAGTGTCTGGGTGCTGTAGTGTATGAGGGGGAGTGTCTGGTTGCTGTAGTGTATGAGGGGAGGTGTCTGGATGCTGTAGTGTATGAGGGAGTGTCTGGGTGCTGTAGTGTATGAGGGAGTGTCTGGGTGCTGTAGTGTATGCGGAGGGGTGTCTGGGTGCTGTAGTGTATGAGGGGGTTGTCTGGGTGCTGTAGTGTATGATAGGGTGTCTGGGTGATGTAGTGTATGAGGGGGTGTCTGGGTGCTGTAGTGTATGAGGGAGTGTCTGGGTGCTGTAGTGTATGAGGGAGTGTCTGGGTGCTGTAGTGTATGCGGAGGGGTGTCTGGGTGCTGTAGTGTATGAGGGGGTTGTCTGGGTGCTGTAGTGTATGAGGGGGAGTGTCTGGTTGCTGTAGTGTATGAGGGAGTGTCTGGGTGCTGTAGTGTATGCGGAGGGGTGTCTGGGTGTTGTAGTGTATGAGGGGGTTGTCTGGGTGCTGTAGTGTATGATAGGGTGTCTGGGTGATGTAGTGTATGAGGGGGTGTCTGGGTGCTGTAGTGTATGAGGGGGAGTGTCTGGGTGCTGTAGTGTATGAGGGAGTGTCTGGGTGCTGTATTGTATGCGGAGGGGTGTCTGGGTGCTGTAGTGTATGAGGGGGTTGTCTGGGTGCTGTAGTGTATGAGGGGGAGTGTCTGGTTGCTGTAGTGTATGAGGGAGTGTCTGGGTGCTGTAGTGTATGGGGAGGGTTGTCTGGGTGCAGTAGTGTATGAGGGGGTGTATGGGCATTGTAGTGTATGAGGGGGTGTATGGGTGTTGTAGTGTATGTGGGGGGTGTCTGCGTGTTGAAGGGGAGGTGTTGCCGCAGAGGTATTAGTGCTGGGTATGAGAGGGAGTGTCTTGGTGCTGCTGGGGTGTTGGTAATGAATGTGTGCTTGTGTAGGTGGGGGGCACCAACCACTATTTTGCCGCCGTATTTCTAGGACGGCACAAATCTATAGTTTGCTGGGGGAGTGTCTGGGTGCTGTAGTGTATGATAGGGTGTCTGGGTGCTGTAGTGTATGAGGGGGAGTGTATGGGTGCTGTAGTGTATGAGGGGGTGTCTGCTTGCTGTAGTGTATGAGGGGGAGTGTCTGGGTGCTGTAGTGTATGAGGAGGGTGTCTGGGTGCTGTAGTGTATAAGGAGGGTGTCTGGGTGCTGTAGTGTATGAGGAGTGGTGTCTGGGTGCTGTAGTATATGAGGGGGTGTCTGGGTGCTGTAGTGTATGTGGAGGGGTGTCTGGGTGCTTTAGTGTATGAGGGGGTTGTCTGGGTGCTGTAGTGTATAAGGGGGGTGTCTGGGTGCTGTAGTGTATAAGGGGGGTGTCTGGGTGCTGTAGTGTATGAGGAGGGGTGTCTGGGTGCTGTAGTGTATGAGGAGGGGTGTCTGGGTGCTGTAGTGTATGAGGAGGGGTGTCTGGGTGCTGTAGTGTATGAGGGGGTGTCTGGGTGCTGTATTGTATGTGGAGGGGTGTCTGGGTGCTGTAGTGTATGAGGGGGTTGTCTGGGTGCTGTAGTGTATGAGGGGGAGTGTGTGTCTGGGTGCTGTAGTGTATGAGGCGGAGTGTCTGGGTGCTGTAGTGTATGAGGGGGAGTGTGTGTCTGGGTGCTGTAGTGTATGAGGGGGAGTGTCTGGGTGCTGTAGTGTATGGGGAGGGGTGTCTGGGTGCTGTAGTGTATGAGGGGGTTGTCTGGGTGCTGTAGTGTATGAGGGGGAGTGTGTGTCTGGGTGCTGTAGTGTATGAGGGGGAGTGTCTGGGTGCTGTAGTGTATGAGGGGGTTGTCTGGGTGCTGTAGTGTATGAGGGGGAGTGTGTGTCTGGGTGCTGTAGTGTATGAGGGGGAGTGTCTGGGTGCTGTAGTGTATGAGGGGGTTGTCTGGGTGCTGTAGTGTATGAGGGGGAGTGTGTGTCTGGGTGCTGTAGTGTATGAGGCGGAGTGTCTGGGTGCTGTAGTGTATGAGGGGGAGTGTGTGTCTGGGTGCTGTAGTGTATGAGGGGGAGTGTCTGGGTGCTGTAGTGTATGGGGAGGGGTGTCTGGGTGCTGTAGTGTATGAGGGGGTTGTCTGGGTGCTGTAGTGTATGAGGGGGAGTGTGTGTCTGGGTGCTGTAGTGTATGAGGGGGAGTGTCTGGGTGCTGTAGTGTATGAGGGGGTTGTCTGGGTGCTGTAGTGTATGAGGGGGAGTGTGTGTCTGGGTGCTGTAGTGTATGAGGGGGAGTGTCTGGTTGCTGTAGTGTATGAGGGAGTGTCTGGGTGCTGTAGTGTATGAGGGGGAGTGTCTGGTTGCTGTAGTGTATGAGGGGAGGTGTCTGGATGCTGTAGTGTATGAGGGAGTGTCTGGGTGCTGTAGTGTATGAGGGAGTGTCTGGGTGCTGTAGTGTATGCGGAGGGGTGTCTGGGTGCTGTAGTGTATGAGGGGGTTGTCTGGGTGCTGTAGTGTATGATAGGGTGTCTGGGTGATGTAGTGTATGAGGGGGTGTCTGGGTGCTGTAGTGTATGAGGGAGTGTCTGGGTGCTGTAGTGTATGAGGGAGTGTCTGGGTGCTGTAGTGTATGCGGAGGGGTGTCTGGGTGCTGTAGTGTATGAGGGGGTTGTCTGGGTGCTGTAGTGTATGAGGGGGAGTGTCTGGTTGCTGTAGTGTATGAGGGAGTGTCTGGGTGCTGTAGTGTATGCGGAGGGGTGTCTGGGTGTTGTAGTGTATGAGGGGGTTGTCTGGGTGCTGTAGTGTATGATAGGGTGTCTGGGTGATGTAGTGTATGAGGGGGTGTCTGGGTGCTGTAGTGTATGAGGGGGAGTGTCTGGGTGCTGTAGTGTATGAGGGAGTGTCTGGGTGCTGTAGTGTATGCGGAGGGGTGTCTGGGTGCTGTAGTGTATGAGGGGGTTGTCTGGGTGCTGTAGTGTATGAGGGGGAGTGTCTGGTTGCTGTAGTGTATGAGGGAGTGTCTGGGTGCTGTAGTGTATGGGGAGGGGTGTCTGGGTGCTGTAGTGTATGAGGGAGTGTCTGGGTGCTGTAGTGTATGCGGAGGGGTGTCTGGGTGCTGTAGTGTATGAGGGGGTTGTCTGGGTGCTGTAGTGTATGAGGGAGTGTCTGGGTGATGTAGTGTATGAGGGGGTGTCTGGGTGCTGTAGTGTATGAGGGAGTGTCTGGGTGCTGTAGTGTATGAGGAGGGGTGTCTGGGTGCTGTAGTGTATGAGGGAGTGTCTGGGTGCTGTAGTGTATGCGGAGGGGTGTCTGGGTGCTGTAGTGTATGAGGGGGTTGTCTGGGTGCTGTAGTGTATGAGGGGGAGTGTCTGGTTGCTGTAGTGTATGAGGGAGTGTCTGGGTGCTGTAGTGTATGATAGGGTGTCTGGGTGCTGTAGTGTATGAGGGGGTGTCTGGGTGCTGTAGTGTATGAGAGGGTGTCTGGGTGCTGTAGTGTATGAGGGAGTGTCTGGGTGCTGTAGTGTATGCGGAGGGGTGTCTGGGTGCTGTAGTGTATGGGGAGGGTTGTCTGGGTGCAGTAGTGTATGAGGGGGAGTGTCTGGGTGCTGTAGTGTATGCGGAGGGGTGTCTGGGTGCTGTAGTGTATGAGGGGGTGTCTGGGTGCTGTAGTGTATGCGGAGGGGTGTCTGGGTGCTGTAGTGTATGAGGGGGTTGTCAGGGTGCTGTAGTGTATGAGGGGGAGTGTCTGGGTGCTGTAGTGTATGCGGAGGGGTGTCTGGGTGCTGTAGTGTATGAGGGGGAGTGTCTGGGTGCTGTAGTGTATGAGGGGGAGTGTCTGGGTGCTGTAGTGTATGCGGAGGGGTGTCTGGGTGCTGTAGTGTATGCGGAGGGGTGTCTGGGTGCAGTAGTGTATGAGGGGGAGTGTCTGGGTGCTGTAGTGTATGCGGAGGGGTGTCTGGGTGCTGTAGTGTATGCGGAGGGGTGTCTGGGTGCTGTAGTGTATGAGGGAGTGTCTGGTTGCTGTAGTGTATGAGGGAGTGTCTGGGTGATGTAGTGTATGAGGGAGTGTCTGGGTGCTGTAGTGTATGGGGAGGGTTGTCTGGGTGCAGTAGTGTATGAGGGGGTGTTTGGGCATTGTAGTGTATGAGGGGGTGTATGGGTGCTGTAGTGTATGAGGGGGAGTGTGTGTCTGGGTGCTGTAGTGTATGAGGGGGAGTGTCTGGGTGCTGTAGTGTATGAGGGGGAGTGTCTGGGTGCTGTAGTGTATGCGGAGGGGTGTCTGGGTGCTGTAGTGTATGCGGAGGGGTGTCTGGGTGCAGTAGTGTATAAGGGGGGTGTCTGGGTGCTGTAGTGTATGAGGAGGGGTGTCTGGGTGCTGTAGTGTATGAGGGGGTGTATGGGTGCTGTAGTGTATGAGGGAGTGTCTGGTTGCTGTAGTGTATGAGGGAGTGTCTGGGTGATGTAGTGTATGAGGGAGTGTCTGGGTGCTGTAGTGTATGGGGAGGGTTGTCTGGGTGCAGTAGTGTATGAGGGGGTGTATGGGCATTGTAGTGTATGAGGGGGTGTATGGGTGTTGTAGTGTATGAGGGAGTGTCTGGGTGCTGTAGTGTATGAGGGGAGGTGTCTGGGTGCTGTAGTGTATGAGGGAGTGTCTGGGTGCTGTAGTGTATGAGGGAGTGTCTGGGTGCTGTATTGTATGCGGAGGGGTGTCTGGGTGCTGTAGTGTATGAGGGGGTTGTCTGGGTGCTGTAGTGTATGAGGGGGAGTGTCTGGTTGCTGTAGTGTATGAGGGAGTGTCTGGGTGCTGTAGTGTATGGGGAGGGTGTCTGGGTGCTGCAGTGTATGAGGGGGTGTATGGGCATTGTAGTGTATGAGGGGGTGTATGGGTGTTGTAGTGTATGTGGGGGGTGTCTGCGTGTTGAAGGGGAGGTGTTGCCGCAGAGGTATTAGTGCTGGGTATGAGAGGGAGTGTCTTGGTGCTGCTGGGGTGTTGGTAATGAATGTGTGCTTGTGTAGGTGGGGGGCACCAACCACTATTTTGCCGCCGTATTTCTAGGACGGCACAAATCTATAGTTTGCTGGGGGGCGTCGTAAACCCTGGCACCGTCCCTCCACCCACCCTCTGTATCATTTAGGCTGTGCTGCAGAAGAGGAGCAGTCAGCAAGGTAGACAGCAGACAAGCAGAAGAGTATGGGGGCATTGACACCATGGTGGCTGCAGCAGGATTTAAGAGTCGGGAGCAGCAGGATGATCTAGGCACTCCTGCCCCACTTGCCCTGAGGCAGAAGAAGGATTGAGTTCTGGGAAAGCCGAGGTACTGTGCATCAGTGTGTTGTGTTGTGTGGTCTGGAACGGTTTGTGGGAGATAGTTACAGAATCGGGGGGGCCCAAAGCATATTGTTGCACCTGGGCCCACCACTCTCTGGTTCCGCCACTGCCCAGCACCTGAACCCTCAGCTGCAATGTTTTCCTCCGAGCAATCCATGGCATCAGCACTACATGGTGCAGGATCAGCCATGGACCTACCGCCCTGTTTAGCAGACATAGGGGCAGATGTATTAACCTGGATAAGGCATAAGGAAGTGATAAACCAGTGATATGTGCAAGGTGATACACGCACCAGCCAATCAGCTCCTAACTGTTAATTTACATATTGGCGCTTATTGGCTGGTGCGTGTATCACCTTGCACATATCACTGGTTTATCACTTCCTTATGCTTTATCCAGGTTAATACATCTGGCCCACTATTTGTAAGCGTAACCTTAGCGTGTAATAGTACAATGAAAGCAAAGTACCTGACAAAAAATCCCTGTATAGTGTGACTGCAAAGCAGAGCACAAACAGAGAATTTAAGAGGTATATGGTAACTGTAACACAGAGAAAAATACCAAAGTAGTATATCCTGTGAGACACTATATCATTTGAGAACCCTGATGCACTTAGCACCCTTCAGGGTACGAATATAGGGATAGCAATATGTGTGAGATACACGGAATAGAGACCACACAGCAGCTATTAACACACACAGTCACATGTACACTGCAAAAATTATTACAAACAACAATAAAACTGCACTGGACTAGCAATACCAAGTAACTGGACTACTAAGTAAAGCTATGTATATATATATAAAGATATAACAATGCACAGTAAAGACTGGATGTATATCACAGGGTACTTGTACTAAATAATATCCCTGAAGTTACGCACTTGTTTTTAACTAACACTGTCTAAATGACATGTAGAATACTTAAGTGTCCTGTAAATGCACAGCGCTGACATGCAGGCGGCATTAAAGAGGAGACATTGCCCAGCAGTCCCAGAATCAGCTCAGCATGTGTGTAATGGCGCCCAAACCCTGACAGGGAGTGAGGGAGAGAGATGCAGCTCCAGGGTGGGACATTTGCAGTAAATGGCGCCTGGGGGAGGGGCTACAGGACAGAGCCTTATCCCCTTGCTGGACTTCACCACCGGGTACTGCGGGGCCTATTTGAAACAGATTTTAAGAAATCCGACCTGTGCCCCTTGCCCTGGTAGTCTAGTGGGGTCCCTGTACGGCCACAGTGTCCACGCCAGCGCGCGCGGTCCGTCTCCGGAGACCGCGCCGGATCACGATTTCAGCGGGTCCCGCCTGGGGGACCCTCTTATCTCCTCCCGAAGATGCGGCCACGCGATCCAGGATAGCAGCGGCGGTGTGTGCCTGAAGTGACCAAAGTCCTCCGCTGTATATAGCCCTCCGAGTACACAGCGCCGCTGGGGTAGGTGAGGGAGCCGCAGCACGATATGTCAGACTGACATATAGCACTTCTAAGTGCCTGTGCTGCGGCCCTTGAAGTCTTCTTTCTTCAGAAAAGCTCTTTTCAGGGCTGCCTAGAGCAACCCTCCCTGTTAGCAGCCTGCAGGCACCAACTTACAAACTGAGCTCCAGTGCCTGGAGGCGGGGATATAGTGGAGGTGGCGCTATGCATCCTGGCAGAGCCGGATTAAGGCTATGGGGGGCCCGGGGTGCTTCAAACAAGGGGGCCCCTAACAGAGAGGCAGGGAGATAAAAAAAAAAAAAAATATATATATATATATATATATATGGGATGTATTTATGTGACCGACGATCGGGGGACCACCGGTTACAAAACCGACGGCTACATTTCGCTCCCTTCACAATTCCTAGAGTCGGTATGTCGACTAGAAGGGACTATTCCCACTCATATTCCCATAGAGTGGGAATAGAACCTGTGACGAACTTGCCACTTAGCCCGCCGGGCATCTAAATGCTGAGATCCCACCTTCGGTATGGTGACCGGCGGTCACACAATACCAACATATATATATATATATATATATATATATACACATATAAAATAAATAAATATATATATATATATATATATATATATATCTATCTATCTATCAAAGGCATGATGTCTGGCTTTCCCCGTGCATGAACAATGCTGCAGCGGTTGCCCACCGGGTGTTGCGCTGGGTGGCCGCACAAATAAATCCACAATTGTCCCAATGGTGCAGCACTCCTGGCGTCTAAGTAATACCATTGTTTTAGGCATAAGTTTGGCAACATTTCAGTAACCTTTATTAGTGTGGCACTTTCATCAATAGTGGTATTACTTAGACACCAGGAGTGCTGCACCATTGGGACACTATGTACATACATACACCTGCATATACAGTATATGTTTACACATGCACACACACATATATATATATATAAACACACACACACATATGTATATATATATATATATATATATATATATACACACACACATACACCTATATATAGACACGCACACACACAGACACACATATATATATATATATATATATATATATATAGACCAATGTGGGGTACCTTCAACTATTGTCCATAGAAAAGGAAACCAGGCGGCACTCCAAGGGTTTTGTTCAAGCAAAACCTATATATATATATAGACCAATGTGGGGTACCTTCAACTATTGTCCATAGAAAAGGAAACCAGGCGGCACTCCAAGGGTTTTGTTCAAGCAAAAGATTTGTATTAAAGTGACAGTGCAAAAAAATGAATCCAGCATAGTGCAAGCCACCGACGTTTCAACGCCCATCAGGCGTTTTTTTCAAGGTGCTATGCTATAAAGTGCAACGTGACAAGCAGCAAAAACAAACATACCTGCAACAACTTGCTTGTCACGTTGCACTTTATAGCATAGCACCTTGAAAAAAACGCCTGATGGGCGTTGAAACGTCGGTGGCTTGCACTATGCTGGATTAATTTTTTTGCACTGTCACTTTAATACAAATCTTTTGCTTGAACAAAACCCTTGGAGTGCCGCCTGGTTTCCTTTTCTATGGACAATAGTTGAAGGTACCCCACATTGGTCTATAGTTTCTGGAGGAGGGCACCCAGGTGGATGACACTGTGATTGGGAGTGCCATAACTATATATGGATATATATATATATATATATATATATATATATACACACATATACACCTATACACACACACACACACACACACACACACACACACACACACACACACACACATTACACATACACACATAATTACACACACACACACACACACACACACACACACACACACACACACACACACACACACACACACCACAAAGCAAAAAATTTCAATTTAACACAGCAGCAGGTAAATAAAAAAACAACAACACACAATACACCCAGCTTACTTTTTGATCTGCTGCTGCCAAGATCTACAGCTCGCTCCCCCACGCAACCCCTCTGGCTCCACACATCTTCCGTGCAGCCTGCGCGCCCAGCCAGTGACTGAGCCGCAGGCTGCTACTACTTCTCACCCATTGGACAGCTGAGCCTTCGCTCAGCTGTCCCTTACTTCTGGAAGCGCCGGCGCCAGCGCTGTTAGGTTGCCACGGCAACCGACGGGGAGACGCGCGGGGTCCGGGAGGTCAGTGCTGCAGGTCGGATCGCTACCAGAGATCCGATCTGTGGCTGGCGGCGGGGGGCCCTTTCAGAAAGGGGGGCCCGGGGTACATACCCCCTGGGCCCCCCCCTTAATCCGGCTCTGCATCCTGGGAACAGTCAAAGCTTTTAGCCTGTTGGTGCCTAGGATCAATATCCAACTCTACACTCTGATGTATTTCCCTGTGGAATCACAATGTACCCCGCTGCAGAAAATAGGAACAATAACAAAAATAAATAAAAGAAAGTAGAATGGAGATGGGAGGAGGTAAAACCTGAAGAAGCAGGCTCAGAGACTTGAATTTGGACATTTCCATAAACTCTGTCCAACTAAACCAAATAGCTGAATATTCCTGAAACTTGTCTGTTGGGAAAAGGATAATATCATTCGGGTCTGGGACTGAGGGTCGACAGCACAAAGGGCGACACACCTTAGGTCGACGCCAATTGGTCGACACACCTTACGTCGACATGGACAAAATGTCGACATGGACAAAGGTCGACAGGAACAAGGTCGACATGGAAAAAGGTCGACATGAGTTTTTTATGTTTTTTTGGTGTCGTTTTCTTCGTAGAGTGACCGGGAACCCCAATTAGTGCACTGCGTACCCTCGCATGGTGCCTTCGCTCCGCTACCGCTTCGCTCGGCACACTTTACCGTTCCAATCGTAGTCCACGTGGATCGTTAAGTATGAAAAGGTTCAAAAAAAGAAAAAATATCGTGAAAAACTCATGTCGACTCATGTCGACCTAAGGTGTGTCGACCTTTGTGCTGTCGACCTGGAGTCCGGATACCATATCATTCATGGATCTGTATGGATGTAGAGGGTCATTCCGAGTTGTTCGCTCGCAAGCTGCTTTTAGCAGCTTTGCACACGCTAAGCCGCCGCCTACTGGGAGTGAATCTTAGCTTATCAAAATTGCGAACGAAAGATTAGCAGAATTGCGAATAGACACTTCTTAGCAGTTTCTGAGTAGCTCCAGACTTACTCGGCATCTGCGATCAGTTCAGTCAGTTTCGTTCCTGGTTTGACGTCACAAACACACCCAGCGTTCGCCCAGACACTCCTCCGTTTCTCCAGCCACTCCCGCGTTTTTCCCAGAAACGGTAGCGTTTTTTCGCACACACCCATAAAACGGCCAGTTTCCGCCCAGAAACATCCACTTCCTGTCAATCACATTACGATCACCAGAACGAAGAAAAAACCTCGTAATGCCGTGAGTAAAATTCCTAACTGCATAGCAAATTTACTTGGCGCAGTCGCACTGCGGACATTGCGCATGCGCATTAGCGACTAATCGCTCCGTTGCGAGAAAAAAATAACGAGCGAACAACTCGGAATGACCCCCGTAGTCTTTTAAACCAATCTTTGAGGATTGGGGGTGAGGATGTTCTTCAGCACTCCGGGGTTACAGCCTTTGCTGTACTATTGAAATATTTCAGGAGGGATTTTTTGTACATAGATATGGGTATGGAGATCTTGGGGTATATTTACTAAGGTCCCGATTTTGACCGAGATGGTGTTTTTTCTTCAAAGTGTCATCTCGGGAATTTACTAAACTGAAATCACGGCAGTGATGAGGGCATTCGTATTTTTATTACGGCTGTGTAGTAAAAGTACGAATGAATACACCATCGGTCAAACGCGGCTGTTTAGATATAGAACACGGTCATTTACTAAGCATTCGTATTTGTAATTTCTACCGTGAAAATGGTTTTGCGGCCGCTAAAAATTACTAATCGTACAAAAAGCCTAAAAAAAAGTAGACCTGCTTTTGAGAAGCGTGTTTACATGTGTTGTCAATTCTACATTACTCACACCTGACTTTTTTGGCCTTTAAAAGGGGCCCCAACACATTTTTCAACACTCTCAATCTGAAATGGCTGCTACTGTGTGTAGTACTGCTGTATTGTTTGCTGGGGGATACCTGACCCTGCTCCATGAGGCTACAATAAACCCAGGCCAGGAAAATCAACAGGGTCAGCAGGTTGTACATGTTCAGCGTAAGCTGGCCATGGCTTGGTTTTTTTAGTGGGCGTTTATACGATAACAAAATTGCTGATGACCATGTTATACAGATGAGCAGACTAAATGTAATTAATATTTTCACTCTGTATGACCTGGTCAAACTGAACCTAGACCCTGAGACAGTACGCTCTCGCTCTGTCTCAGGCCTGCACAAACTCCTGCCTGTGTTGCACTTTCTGGCTACTGGCAGCTTCCAGCCTGTGACTGGCGATGTAATTAGTATCTCACAGGTTACCTTTTTTAAATATGTAATTCAGGTGAGTTAACACATACATACACGTCTACGTCTAAGTGTTGCTTCTGTAATGTAATAGAACACAGTATTGTATTGCTTACAGGTTATGACACTCACCTTTAATTTTTGAATGGCCACTCAGGTTTTGGATGTCTTGGCTGGCTACATAGATGCCTCTCTCTGCTTCCCTACCCAGGAGTCGCAGTGGCCTGCAGTCAGGGTAGCTTTATGTGATCTTGTGGCCATGGCCAATGTGCTGGGTGTCATAGATTAGACATACGTTGAGCTGAGGACACCTAGGGGTAGGCAATATATTTATAGCAATACACATCTGGCCCTAGACACTAATGTGGAGGTTGTTTGTGTTGCTAATTAAGCAATACACATATTCTGTGTTAACAATTTATTTTTTGTAACACACCAATTTAGGCATAACAAAAACAGTAAAAAATTAAATGGTCACCATATTCTGGCCATGCATTATTATTATAATTTTTTTTGGGTGCTGGGTGCGGAGGATTGTGCAGGCTCGTGTGCGCGGTTTCGAATTGAGCGTTGAACTGGGGTGTGGCTTGGTGTTGTTGTCCCCGAGCTCGATGTCACATGGTGTGAGGCCAACACACTTAGACTTTGGCTAAGATTGTTTAAACTTGCCGCGAGCTGCGTATTAGCGGCAGTGTTGTTTGCGATCATTCTTGAGAGATTATCATTGATCATTTGATTATGTTGGATGATCTGGATGAGTGTTTGTTGCTGGCGCTGCTGATCATCCAAGATGCGTTGTAGGTTTGAGTGCATTTGGGTGTTGTCTGCCCTCATCTGTTCCATGGAGTTCGCAATTCGGCCCACCTGCACTATAAGTCTGCCTGAGTTGCGACTCAGTCTCGGCAAATGATGGGGCAGACTTGACAGGTATTGGCTGTGGGTGGTGAGGCACGCGTAGTGTTGTGCCTGTTGTGAGGACCAACGGGTCCAAAACTCAGGGCCCATTTGTGTGTGGCCTTGTGTTGTGCTCAATTGGGGGCTTTGGGATGTTTGGGGTGGTTGGGGTATGTCCTGAGGCATGTTTGCCTGTGTCGGATCGATGGGCTGCAGGTGGAGTGTGAAGGTCTCCTGGTCACGGTCCTGCTGGACATCCTCGGTCATGATGCCTGGGTCTGTATGGGGTTGAAGACAGCCACTATTTAGTACATATGTAGCATTGGTCTTACGATAGCTTTACGTCAACATGCATTACTTCTTAATATTAATGTAATAGCTAAATAGATTGTGGCCTAAACTTAACTATGTTGGTCACCTTTTATTTTAAAGATGTGGCTTCTAACGTTCACTACTCAGTTGTTTAAAGTTTGTTGAAATAGTAGGATTCAGAGTCATAATTACTGTTTAAACACGATGAACTCTAACAAATACAAAGTACTACATTTACATTTTGTGTATGAAGCTTCCTTTGTAACAACACACACAAAACAATAAATGTGTTGACCAATACACTCATACATTGTTCAAGGCAGTCAGTGGTCTGGCCTAAACGTTAGCTAATATAGTGGTCTAAAATGTACACATTAACAATGTTTGTTACATTTTTAAGGTGCCCTATGTTTAGAAGTGGTATTTTTGGCCAGGCCAAACAATTGGATGAGACTTTATTTTTTTTTAATGTTTTATTTCCAAACAAACAATTGCAAAAATGTGTTGATATGGCAAACATCAAATATGACAATTAACCGTCTAAAAATACGTTAACACAATCTGCTTCTAGTTGTTTATTATTGCAAGTATGACTGGTCATTTGGTGTTTTGTTTTTTCAGTACTAACAGTGGTGCAGAAGTATAAACCTGGAGAAGGCATAAGGAAGTGAGAAACCAGTGATATGTGCAAGGTGCTAAAGGCACAAGGCAAACAGCTCCAATATGTACATTAACAGTTGTGTTTATTTTGTACTGCTGCCTTTATCATCTTGCACATAACAGTGTTTTTTCACTTCCTTATGCCTTCTCCAGGTTAATAAATCTACACCACTGTTTTTTAACTTATTTACACATAATTTTTAGGTTTACTCACCAGACAACTGAGGGGATTGTGGATCCTCACTTTGGGGGCTGGCCAAAAGAGCGAGTGGTGGCACGGCCGACACTGCGGAGATGCGCCGTTGGGGTGGTGATGCTGGTGCTGGAGCTTGAGCCTCAAGACGGGGGCCTCTTGGGTGGCCTCGGAGCCACAGTAACCGAGCCCTGTGATGGGCGCCTTAGTGGAGGTGGATTAGACAAAGAACCTGTGTGATAAGATAATCATTAACATTTTGTGTTTCTATGTGTTTGCAGAATATGTGGTTACAGTTAAATCTTACCTGCATTGCCACCATCTGCAGCTCTAGGCCTGGCTGTGCTGCTTCTCTGGCGTACTGTAGAAATATGAAGAATGTCGATATGAACATACTCTTTGGTTGATATGTTTATGGCAATTACTTATTGGGATGTAAATATATGTGGTACCTGCTGTGACTTAAACTAAGCGATGCTTAGCCTTGAATGCATGACTACATTGGGTGTGTATACTTTAAATGCAAAACAAATTCACCAAACAATACATACACAAAGGCGCATAATGCTCAATATTATACTACTTAAAACACAAACATCGTAGCTTTACACAGCCACAATATTGCACGCTCAGTTACCAATTTTAGACGCTAACAAGAAAACAGTAGCCACAAATATCTGCACAAAAATTAATACATCAAAACAATAAATGCTTGAAAATACACATAATCAACACAAATGACAACCCAGAACAACACAAAATAAACATACATCCATTGAAAATGTAAAATAAAAATAAAAAGCATAAAACACAGTAATCACACTTCATTAAAATACACCGACAAACATTTGCTTTGAAAAACAGACACCAGAAAAAGCACAATACAACCAGAAACATTGACAATACATAATGCCAAAAAATCCAAAATTGAGAGTAACACTACATCAGCCCTGGCCAACCTGTGTCTCTCCAGATGTAGTGAAACTACACATCCCAGCATGCCTCCCAATTAATTTTGAATTCACTAATCGCAAAACTGTGGCAAGGCATGATGGGACTTGTAGTTTTACAACAGCTGGAGAGCCACAGGTTGCCCAGGGGTGTAGTACGGGTGACCGGCGGTCTCCTGACCGCCGGTCACCTTACCGACGCCGGGATCCCGGCAGCATACCGACGCCGGGATCCCGGCGGGGAGGGGTGAGTGCAGCAGGCCCCTTGCGGGCTCGGTGGCGACCTGCGGTCGCCACGGGTTCTATTCCCACTCTATGGGTGTCGTGGACACCCACGAGTGGAAATAGTCCCTGTTGGTCGGCATGCCGACCATCGGGATAGTGAGCCGTCGGGCTCACGGAGGAGGTCATGTGACTGTCGGTCAGCCGACCGGCGGTCACATGACTACCACCCGTTGCCCAGGCCTGCACTACATCACCAACACATTAGAATAAAGAACCAAATAACAAACACAATTAGCGCAAAGACATTTCACACAACTAAGGACAAAGCACAGATGTTTCAAATAAAATAAAAAAATAGAGCAAACTCACCATCCTGCCTTGGCCGATCCAAATCCCGGACATGAGTTGCACCAACCACTTCAGGAGGAATCCGCGTACGAACAGGCTCCTCCCAATCTCAATAAGACGCTCGGAAGGGGTGTCCACCCTTGGTTTGGCGGGCTGATTTCGCCTCCTTCGCCTTCACACGGCGCTTGATGTCGTAGAAGCGCTTACGACAGGTGTCCTCGGTCCGCCTCACCACACCCTCACTATTCACAGCTGCAACGACCTTCCCCCACAGAACAGTCTTCCTGCGTGTCGACACCTTTGCAGCATCATGCCCAAACAACTGGCGATGATGCCTCATCAGCTCCCACACCAGAGCCATATTTTCAGCGTAACTGAACTTAACATTGCGGCCCGTCTTTGTAGTGGTGCGTGGCTGCGGAGCCACAACACCATCACTATAACTGTTAGTGGAAGCCGCTGCAGCAACCTCCCCCTCCTCCTCACTAACCTCCTCCCTCCCTCTCACTCACCTCCTCCACCTCACTCACCTCCTCCCTCTCACTCACCTCCTCCACCTCACTCACCTCCTCCACCACACTCACCTCCTCCACCACACTCACCTCTGACTGGGACATAATCAGGACAAACAACAAATAACTGAGAAAAATAAAACAAATAACACACTCCTCCACCACACACACACACACACACACACACACACACACACACACACAGAGCCGGCCATAGGCATAGGCAAACTAGGCAATTGCCTAGGGCATTTGATATGCCTAGGGGCATCATCAGCTTCTGCTGATTAAAATGATATGCGGCATGCCTATATTCTGTATGTAGCATTTCATATGCAGATACAGCCACAGTCTCACACAGAATATTGGCATGCTGCATATCAGTTTAATCAGCAGAAGCTGCTTGTGCATCCTAGCCACATAGCAATGCAAATAAGATGCATTTTCATTAAAAAAAAGTGCCCGACGTTAGCATTGATGCAAGATTTGTGAGGACACATCTGTATCCAAGCAGAGGCAGAGGTCACAGTGTTAGTGGAAGTGTGAGTGCTGTGTGCATGTGAGTGGGTTGGTTGTGCAGTAGTGTTCAGAATATGTGTAAGGAGCAATATGTGCATCATGTAAAAATGCATTAATAATGTGCAACATATGTGTAAAGGGCCACTATGTGTGTCATTATGTGTATAAGGGCATTAATAATGTGCGGCATATGTCTAACAGGGTACTACTGTATGTGTGTCATTATATGTATAGGGGCACTAATAATGTGCAGCAAATGTGTAGGGGGCACTATGTGTGTCATTATGTGTATAAGGGCATTAATAATGTGCGGCATATGTGTAAGGGACATTATGTGTAAAGGGCATTAATAAAGGTTGTCATAATGTGTAAGGTGCATTATGTTTATAAGGACATTAATGTGTCTCATATGTGTAAGGGGCATTACTGTGTGGAATTGTGTATAAATGCATTACTAATGTGTGGCATTATGTGTATAAGGTGCTCTACTATGTGGCGTTGCATATAGAAAGGGCACTACTGTGTCGTCTAATGTGAATAAAGAGCAATAAGGTGTGGTGTAATGTGAATAAGGAGCAATTCAGTGTGATGCAATGTGAATAAGGGGCTCTACTGTGAGGAGTAACATTTATAAGGTAAAGTGATACTACTGTGGGATGTAATATGAATTATGGACACTATCGCAAGATAAAATGTGAATAAAGTTGCAGTACTGTGTGGCGTAATTGGAATTGGGGTTACTATTGTGTGGCCATGCTCCTTCCCAGCAAGAAGATGCCCCTTTTTGGGCTGTGCGTCAAATGTGCAAACTGTTCCTATTTAAAATATAGGGGGTACAAGGACTGCTATGGGTGAGGGGTGATGGTGCTGGGAAAGAGGTGCAAGGTCAGAGGCAGAACCAGCGGTGGTGCTAGGGGGCACCAGCTAAAATCTTGCCTAGGGCATCATATTGGTTAGGGCCGGCTCTGCACACACACACACACACACACACACACACACACACACACACACACACACAATGACAATAGACTTTAAAAAAAACAAAGACAAAAAACTAGACAGACTTTTAAATAACTACACAACTAGTATGACAAGACTACTTACACACACAGTACAGCACTCAACAATCGCAAAACTCTGCCTCAAATCCTCCACAAACTCCACAAAACTCACCAACTCCTAACACACCTTCCTCTCTCCTCTCCACTAGCTAAACCCACGAGGTGCGGCCGGTTTGGGGCGTTTTTATAGTAATGAGCACAGACACTCCTCCATCACGAATCAAACCAATCACGGACGAGTGACAAAATCGAAACTTAGAAAAAAAACGCAGGGAACGGATAAACACTGCCGTAAACTAAATGTGACGCAGTCGTAACAAAAACCTCAGAACACGGCCGACAAACCACTAAATCGGCCGCATTATACCTAACAAAAATACGAATGACATCGACATCGGACAACAGGAAAAAAAAATACGACAGCTTAGTAAATGAGGCGTAACAAATTCAAAAAGTTGCACAATTACACTTTCGATGTCATTCGTGATGAATCTCTCTCCAAATCGGGACAAATACGATTTTTTTTTTTTTAATATTAATTTTTATTAATTTGCGGGTAAACAAAGCAATTGGGATAGGGATACAGAAAAGAAAAAGGAGAGGGGGTGGGGGTAGGGGGGGTACACACAACAATCAGCATAATACAAAATAACATATTAGAGCATTAAACAAAACATTGTACGTAGAATAAGCAATGCAAGAATAAATCATACCCTCATAGAAGATACATTAAGCTAGCAACGGATATACCTAGGTGTCTGGAGGGGGCATGGGGTTTGGTGAACGGTTAAACCAATAGGTGGACCACGGGAACCAGCGGAGCAGTGGGGATGTTGGGGTAGAGGCATAGGCCACTCCCGCTGTCTCGAATTCGTAGTGCGACTAAACGGCCATTTCTATTGCAGAGATATGGGGAGCCTCGGCGGAACGCCATAGGCGAGCAATTGAAAGTTTTGTTGAGATAAGGATATGGCCTAGGATATAGCGGTCACCTGTCGTTAAATCACCATAATATAAATGTAGGAGGGCCAGTCGTGGATGGGGAGAAATATGTTGGCCCAGTACTGATTCTATGAGGTGGAAGACCGAAGTCCACAAGGGGGTAAGTACAGGGCAATCCCAGAAGACATGCATTAAAGTACCGACCATGCCACAATTCCTCCAGCACATTTTGGATGTGGAGGGTTGCATTGCATGGAGGCGGGATGGGGTGAAATACAGGCGGTGAAGAAGTTTATAGGATAGTTCTATGTGTGATATACATTTAGAAACTGTGTAGCAGGATCTATATATCGTTTCCCATTCTTCCTCTGAGATGGAGCATCGCAGATCGGCTTCCCATTTCATTTGGGAGGGGGCTTTCTGTAATTTTTTGGGATTATTGATGTAATTATACCATTTGGTAATACCGCCCCTGCCTTCCCCCGTCTCCAGGGACCTTTGGACAAATTTAGGCAAGGAGGGGGGGGAGATGGTGGGTGTCGAGACTCCATGGAGCCAATGTCTAAGTTGCAAATATTTATAAAATTCCCCATGTGGCAAGAGGAAAGTTTCTTGGATCTGGGCAAAAGAGAGGAGGGCACCTTGCGCCATAATATCCTGTAAGGACCGGATTCCCTGTGCTATCCAGCCGTCGAATCTCAACTCAGGGATCAGGGAGGCTATTCCAGTCAATGATATGGTCGTGGTAGGGAGAGTTATATCATTTCCACTTCGCACTATCTCTAGCCAAGCTTTCCTTGTAGATTGGACAGAGAGAGATTGATTGATTAAAACTGTGTCCTCAGATTTAGGGATAACAATACATCGGTCAGGGGTAACGGGGCTATAAGATCTTGTTCAAGTTGTACCCATGATTTATACGTGGGTTGGGTATACCATGCCCCTATCTGTGCCAGACGGCAAGCCAATTGATATGAGTGTAAATCCGGATATGCCAAGCCCCCGTCTCGTTTGGGCCGAGTCATAGTTTTCCTGGCTAATCTTGGTTTCTTGCCTTTCCACACATAAGAATTAAATATTGCGTTAAATTTGGATAGAAGGGAGTTGGGCACGAGAAGGGGGATGGCCCGGAACAGGTACATAAGTCTGGGAAGGATCGTCATTTTCAACGCGGCTATTCTCCCCAGCCATGATACATGTTGCATCATCCAGTCCGAGACTAGAGTTGTGGATTTGCGCAAGAGAGGGGGGAAGTTAGCGGTTATCAGGTCGTCTAGCTTCGCAGTAATATGGATTCCCAGATATTTGAGGCTTCTATCCTGCCATGAGTATGAGTGGGAAGCCTTGAGTTCAGACAAGAGAGGTGGTGTGAAATTAATGGGGAGGGCCTCTGTCTTAGTGTTATTAAGTTTATAGTAAGATACTGCTGAGTATTCGGACAAGAGTGTGTGTAGCGCTCTCAGGGAGGAGGAAGGGCTAGTGAGCGTCAGAAGGACATCGTCTGCGAAAAGACATACCTTATGGGAATACCCCGAAAATTCCACACCCCTAATCGAGGGCGAGGATCGAATTTTCTCAGCCAATGGCTCCATTGCCATAGCGAAAACTAATGGGGATAGGGGGCACCCTTGGCGAGTGCCGTTCGTAATGGGAAAAGAAGATGAGAGCAGTCCGTTCACACACACCCTTGCCGAGGGGAGAGAATATAAGGCCATAATGGATGAGAGGACTCTACCGGTGAGGCCGAACTTTCGTAGCACCGCCTGCAAGTATCCCCAATGGAGGCGGTCGAACGCCTTCTCTGCATCTAGCGAGAGCAATAGTAAGGGAGAATCTGATCTAGCGAAAGCGTCCAACACATTTATCACTCGCCGAGTGTTGTCGGGGGACTGTCTGCCGGGAACGAAGCCCACCTGGTCACTGTGGATTATAGAGGGGAGTAGAGGGTTAAGCCTGTTGGCCACTAGCTTCACATAGATTTTCAAATCGGTATTTAATAAAGCTATGGGGCGATAGTTGGGCATCATGGCGGAATTTTTCCCTGGTTTAGGAAAAGCTACTACGCGGGCTTCAAGCATCTCAACTGGGAAATTCCCTATTGAGGATGCGTGATTAAAAACTCCATCCAGAATAGGGACCAGGGTGTCTTTGAAACATTTGTAGAAATTGTTTATAAACCCATCAGGGCCTGGGGCTTTGTCTAATGGGAGCGAGTCTATAGCTTGGATGATTTCCTTCTGTGACCATGGTTGGTTTAAAGTCTGCACAGTATCCAGGTCGAGGGAGGGGTGGTTGACATCTTCCAGAAAGGCTGCTATATTAGTTGGCGTAGGTTGTGGGGTAGAGACATCGTCTTTTAGATTATAGAGGGTGGAGTAATAAGAGGCAAAGGAATTAGCTATATCTGATGGGTCGGTTATTTTGATATTATGTGAATTGATGATATATTTCACCCTTTCCTTAGCATTTTCCCCCCGCAATTTGCGTGCAAGCATTCTACCCGCCCTATCTCCTTGCATATAGAACTTCTGCCGCAGACGGAAAAGGTTTTTACGGACCTCCGATAATTCTAATTTATTCAGCTCGTCCCTGACCTGGGTCAAGTCTCGATATATTTTCATATTAGAGGGGTTCAACTTGAGCAGAGCATCTAGGTCTTTAAGACGGGCTTCGAGTTCTACCTGTTTTTCCCGGGAGGTCCTGCGTATATAAGCAGCCGCTTGAATTGACGCTCCTCTAATCACCGCCTTAAAGGCGCACCAATGTGTGAATACGGACGTTTCTGCTGGGGTGTTAGTTTCAACATATAGGGAGAGGGCCTGAGCTATAGACCGATGGGCGTCTGGGTTTAAAAGGAGGTAGTCCCTAAGGCGCCATAAGGTAGGAGTGGACCTCACTTGGCGGGGGTTCCATCGGACTGAGAGGGCAGAGTGATCGGACCACGATACTGGCAGGATAGAAGCCTTCGAAACCTGTTGGAGAGTCCACTTATCCGATATCACTAGATCGATCCTAGAGTAAGAGCCGTGGACTGGGGAGAAGAACGAATAGTCCCTGCAAGACGGGTTCTTAGCCCTCCAAACGTCATAAAGGTCATATTCATGCATTATATTTCTAAAGGCATGGGAGCTGTTGCGTTGTGAATCTCCCTTGGGAGGGGGGCGGGCCTGGGATCTATCCACCGCTGGATCAAGGACCATGTTAAAGTCTCCCAACAGTAGTAAAGCACCCGTGAGGTGCTTTTGGAGGACTGTGAAAAATTTCCTAAGGAAAGGTATTTGTTTAGTGTTGGGAGCGTATAGCGTAGCTATCGTGACCGGCCTATCTTCCAATTTACCTGTCAGTATAAGGTACCTGCCTTCCTGGTCTGAGATCTGGCACTCTAAAGAGAAATCACAAGAATTTGAAAATAATATTGCCACTCCTGCTCTCTTTGTCGGGCCATTGGACATATAGCCCGAGGGGAATTTATTATCTCTGAAAGAGGGGGGTGACGAAAACATAAAGTGGGTCTCCTGCAAGGCTACTATATGTGCCTTACATTTTGCATAGTGACGCAGGGCTAGTCGGCGTTTATTCGGTGAATTCAGCCCCTTTACATTTAATGATAGTACATAAACCATTAGGTATATCTGAGAACCGTGCTTTTATCAGGTTGCAGTTAAAATTTATGTAACAGGATTTGCTGGAATGAGTGTGTGTAAAAACTTGGAGAGATGGGGAGAATAGGGAGGGTACAAGAAATAGTGAGAAAGGGACATAGAGCGGGCACCACGAGGGTGCTAAATAGGGTTGCCCAGTAAGGCAACACATGGGGTCGGGGCGAGGTGTGGGGAGTTATCTCCCCCCCATTCCTAAAGCATTCAGCCTAAAAGATAAGTAACTGACCGCGAGGGTCTACGGGGCCTATGCCTCCTCTCGGGGAGCTCCGCAAATAGAATAAACATCATCAAGAGGAGCAACTTCGTCCCGTTTAGAGGGACTAGAATAAACATGGCCAATATGACTATAGTGAAAACATTACACAATAAACATCCTAAGTTAAACTAGTGCCGCGTAAATGAATAGGAAAAAATAACTACTGTATGTTCCCCCGGGACAACATCCAGGGGGGCATAGTAGCGGCACAGTGTGTCATAAAGGTACGCAGGAAAAATAGAATCACGCTTGACAATGACATACAACCTGGTGGAGGGAATCAGTTTCTAATGTCCATTGTCTGCCATCGTCCACTCCTGCGTCAGCTTGAGAGCTGCCGGAGCCTTTTCAGATGTATCTTCTCTCCTCCAGGAATCCAATAGTTTCAGACCCGCTTCAGGCGTGATTATCGCGTGCATAACGCCATTACGTCTTACCAACAGTTTCGTCGGGAACCCCCAGCGGTATAGGATATCGGCTTTCCTAAGCGCCGAGGTCACCGGGTAGAACGACCGTCTCAAGGCTAGGGTGGCAGCCAAAAGATCTCCGTAAACTTGTACATCTCCCAGGGTCTTGGCTGGCAGGTCCTGGCGCATAGCCGCCCGCAGTATTTGTTCCTTGATATGGAAGTAATGCATCCTCATTAGAGTGTCTCTCGGAGCATCTTTCGGGGCATTTCTAGCCTTCGGTAGGCGATGGATGCGGTCGATGAGAAAGTCTTCAATAGAGTTGGTTGGGAGAAGTGCCATGAAGAGGTCCGTCGCAAATTGGGTGAGGTCTGCGTTAGTGGCGGTTTCTGGAATGCCTCAGAGTTTTATATTATTACGACGTGACCTGTCCTCCAGGTCACATGTCTTCCGCCGTAAGTCCGCGACTTCGGCCTGGAGCTCTTCGAGTTGGGTAATCACCTCATTATGTGACTTCACCACCTCCTCACACTTATTTTCTAGATGATCTGTGCGTTGGCCTATGGCGTCGACCGACTGTTGGCAACTTTGAAGCGCTGTCTTGACTTCCATCGAGATGTCATCTTTAAAGGAAGCCAGTAGTTGCCGCATAGTCCCTAGTGTGAGGGGTGCATCGTCATCGAGTTGAGAGAGTTTTGATTCACTTTAGGGGTCACGGATGTGTCATCGCCACTCCTGAGGTGCTTCGGTAAGGAGTCCGATATGACGGAATGTTTCTGGCTTTGGGATGACGGAGATTGTTTAAAGAAGGCGACCTGGCGGGTTGGAGTCGGATCTTTTTGGCGTTTAGGCGCCATAGTCCCAATGCGAAAGTCCTCACAATAATGTCGTATATACTTTAAATCGGACCCAGGCGGAGGAGAGACAGGCCTATGTCGGCTTCTTGTGCATGCCCCGGCAGTTTTACGTCTTCAGGAGCGGGGGGGAGTTCCACACATCGCGTTGGAGATCACATCAGTACGGCCCGGGAAGAGGTGAGTCACCCCACGGCATCCGGTCGGCTGGCTTTAGCGAGGATGAATTATCTTTATACGTATGTCTAGCTTTCCCTTGTGTCGGCAAATTTGAGTATCAGGGAATAAGCAAACACCGCGCCTACCTCATGTGTAAAGGCGTTGAGAAGCGGGTGTATTTTGCATAGAAAGATGCTGGACAGATGCAGTACTGCAGTACTGGCTATTTGCCAGTATTCAAGATGGCGCCTCTAGCCTCGAGTCACAGGCCTTTTATATCTTCAGAGCCCTGAGTGCCTTGTGAACCTTGGTGGTGTCTGTGAGTGTGGGCCAAGGGTTCCGGGGTCTCCTTCTCCCCCTCTCTCGTCTGGACTCCCAGCAGGGAACTCGGCTCTCCTCTGGTGTGGCTCACAGAGATTCAGCCTAAGAATCCAAGATGGCCGCCGGACAGTGCACAGGTGAGGAAGGTGCACTTTAAATATATACCCCGTGGTCCGGCGGTTAAAAGGACTCGTCCTACGGGCGGCCAGGGGTCTGGGGCAGGCTGGGGAGCGGTGTGGGGAGAGGGGGACGGAGTCTGGCGGTGCTACGGGTCCCGTTTCGTCCGCGAATCGGGCCTGGAGCTCAAAATCGGGACGGTGGCTAACTCGAGGCCCTGGTCTCTGGAGCTCTGGTAGGCCGTGATCGTAAAAATGTTGCTGCGGCCTCCTGGTGGGTTCCCCTCGTCCAGGGAGACGTCCACAGCCGTGGGCAAGGTCAGGCAGGGAGGGCTCAAGTGTAGGGAGAGGTTGTTATTGTGGGTTTTAGCCCGAAATATGCAGGAGCTCCTGTATAACTCGTCTTCTCCTAATGGCGTCCAAGCCACGCCCGACAAATACGAATTTTAGTAAATATACCCCCTTGTTTAAGAACCAGAACTCTGAGCCCTCCGGAATCTCTTAACCCAGTATCTTTCGTGCTATAGAGATCACTCCGTCCCAAAAGGACCTCAACTTCACCAGACGTGGAGGGGAGTACCTATGGCACTCCCACATCTCCAACAACTTGCTGAGACCCCAGGAAACATTTTGGAGAGTACGCTGGGGCAGCGATACTAACAAGAGAGGACTTTATAAGGCGTCTCAATGGTAAGAACATTGCGGGAACTACAACAAGAAGTTTAAAAAATGGATGTCCAATGAGCATCACTAGTCCCAAGTCTTTGTTAATGACCGTAATGAGGGGAAATGATGATCAATTAATAATCTATAAATATTAGCTAAAACATAAGCAGGGAATCTTGAATCAATTGTTCAAAAGGCATGAACATACGGGCCCCTAGTCTACGAAAAGTATCTGTTTGAAGACATTGTTTCACTTGAAGGTACCGGACAATTTCAGATTTGGGTAGATGCCATTTATTTTGGATATCACTAAATGAGAGGATGCCATTTGGGACCAACAAGTGGCCCACCGACACCATATCTTCCTGGAGCCAACAGTGATATGCATTACGTGACACCTCAGAGAAAAAGGACTGGTTCGCCAGCAAATGAATTGTGCGGAAGGGTACAGAGGAGATGCAGTCAGGCGTTCCCAGGCCAGCACAGTAGGGCTCCAGGTCAGATGGGAAACCAAAGGAAGAAGGGACAACCGGAGTAAGATGAAAGATGCACTGAGGAGTATGAGCATTCTAAGGACACCCATTGTTTGATTGGTGGGACCATGTTATTCTTTTTTTTTCCCCAAAAGTTTTTTATTGACAGGAGGAAACATCAACATACAGTTCATGTATACAGTACAAATAAACATATGGGGGGAAAAAGAGAGTGTCTACATTATACACAGCAGTTAAGAGAGAGATAGAAATCATCCTTTGAACTAAATAGATACAGAATACCATACCAAGGAGAAGGCTGATCTAGATATACAAGTGTAACATAGCGGCAAGTCTCTAAATATAAATGGCTCGGAAGGGAGCACCAGAGTCAAGGACCTCTAAATTATACCATCTAGTATCCTGAAAACACTTTCGCAAAGCCTCTTTAATCAATGGGAAGAGAGTGTGAACATATGGAAGCCATCTAGTAAAATGCTTCTCCGTCATCTTTTCCTTTTGTAACGTGGTGTTGGTCCAATCTAAGTGAAAGAGATATGAAATTCTAGGGTGAAGTAATGAGATAGAGATTGGGTCAGTAGAAATCCATTGGGAGAGAATCAGGTTTTTTTTGCAGCGACAGCCAATTTGATTAATAAAATACGATTCCCTTTAGATAAGTTAGTGGGGGGAGATGAAGGGTAGATACCCCAAAAAGCCCAGGTTTTGTCAATGAGAAATGGTATTCTCAAATCATTAGTAATATACAATTGAAGTGCATGCCACATGACCTGTACTTTGGGGCAGGACTAAAGCAATGAACAAGGTCTGCTTCTGGGAATTTGCATTTAAACAATGAGACGTAGGCGCAGCCCCGATGAGGACTCTTAATTTAGGTGTAACGTATTCTCTGTGAAGTATTTTCTGATGCATTTCTGTGTATGTGGTGGAACCTAACGTCTTGTCCAAAAATATAGTAGCATCGAGAATGTTTTTCAATGTGAGATCGTAATAAACCTATAGTGCCAGAGTCTAGATCAAGCAAAGACCGGGAATGAGTATGTATAAAAGCGGTAGAGAAGTGACCATTCGATTTGAGGCGTAACGTTCCATCTAAAGTATTAGCTTTATCAGTCACATTTAAAGTCGACAAAATCTTTTGTACATAGCTACTTGCCTGTAGGAAGGGAAATGAGGGAATCGATAGAGATGGGAAGTGCTCCATGATTTTAGAGTGCGTGAGCAGGACCAAGTCCTCCTTATTCAAAAATTGGTGAATATACCTTAGGGCCCCTTCATACCATGTATGAAAAATTTGTGAAGTGTTGTGTGGTTCAAAGTCGGGATTGCCCCAAAGAGGCAGGAATAAAGATGTCCATTGTGACAACTGAAGTTTAGAGCGTATCGTTCTCCATGCTATACACGTGGAGGACGATAATGCATTGTCTTTGACAAAGTCAGGCATGGAGTGCAGAGAGGCATGTAATAAAGATATCAGGTTCCAAGCAGGGATAAAGGTTTGTTCCAAATATGAATTAGCATATATATTGCGTCCGGTGATCCAATCCAAAGCAACCCTGTAGTTAGCTACCGTTGCATAAGTACGTATACATAGTAAATTAAGGCCACCTAGAGATCTTGGTTGGCGCAATTTGAATAATGAGAATTGTGGACGTTTACCCGCCCAAATAAATTTGGTCAGTGCCCTGTGCATTTGAGCAAATGTGTTTTTGGGTGGGATCAACGGAAGCATCTGGAACACATATAGAAAACGAGGGAATCTGACCATTTTAAATAAATGGCAGTGTCCAGTGTATGTCAAAGGAAGATGAGCCCATCTAGAGAAGTCTGTGTATGTTTTAGCAAATAGTGGGGGGAAATTGAGGGAATATAAATTGGAGGGGTAACTAGGAATTTTGATGCCTAAATAGATGATACAGTTATCGGTAGCCCAATGAAATGGGAAAGTGGTGTCCCATCCCGTTTTGGCAGAAGAGAAGGCTAGAGCTTCTGTCTTAGAATGATTAATTTTGAAACCAGATACTAATTCAAAAGAATTTAAAATGGTAAGTAAATGTGGTAATGCTTCACGGGGATTACTAAAATAGAGCAGAATATCGTCAGCAAATGCTGAAAATGTAAGCTCCAAATGGGCCAATTTAATGCCATGCCATCTATCTTCCTTCACAAAATGTCGAAAAAGAGGATCCAAATCTAAGTTAAATAGAAGTGGGGATAAGGGGCAGCCTTGTCTAGTACCTCTAGACAATGCAAAGTAGCGAGAATTGTGGGCGTTAACTGTTAAGAAGGCCTGTGTGGTCTGATAAAGAGAATGGAAGACATGTAAAAATTCAGGGCCAAATTGCTGGTGTTGAAGGATCCTACCAATATGAGCCCATGAGACTCTATCAAAAGCCTTATCGGCATCACAACTTAATACTATGTTTCCCGTTTCCAGTGAGCTGCGAGTTTTGATCATGGCCGCCAATAAAGAGCGGACGTTGTGAACTGAATGTTTGTTACATAAAAATCCAATTTGAGCAGGATGTAACAACTTGGGTAGAACCAACTGGGGGCGGGAAGCAGTAAGCTTCGTAAAAATCTTAAAATCTTGGTTCAAAAGAGAAATGGGCCTGTATGAGGAGACCAAAGTGGGATCTTTATTTTGTTTGGGTAAAACGATAACCCTAGCCGTATTAAAGTCAGGTGGTGTCGGTTGGCCTGCCAAGATAGAGTTATAAAGTTTGCACAAGTAATCTCTGAGATGCGGGGACAGAAGTTTATAGTATGCTGCGGATAGGCCATCCGGGCCCGGGGATTTCCCGTTGGGAAGGGATTTTATTCTAGTTTCCAGCTCCACGTCAGTAACAGGGGTAATGAGAAGTTCCCTGTCTTCTACAGTAAGACTCGGAAGATCCGCCTGAAGTAAAAAGTCCATGCCTTTAGTGGTGTTGTCAGGTGGCGCAGTATATAGATTTTCAAAAAATTCAAGGAAAGTATCGCTAATGCTATCTTGGGTTAGGGATAGCATACCCTGGTTATTTCGGACCGAGGGAATGTATTTAGGGGCAGTGGAGGCTTTCACCAAATTTGCCAATAATTTCCCGGGGCGATTGCCCCAACGAAAGTATTTATTGGACTGAAACAATAGAAATAACTTGGCCTGCTCAGCACAAAGAGTATCATGTACCGACTTAGCATCTCTATATAACATTCTGTTAGAATCAGAAGTGTCAGCCAATAATTGGGAATATGAGGAAGCGACTATGCGGGTCGCCTGAGTCAATCTTTCCTCAAAACTTTTTTTTCCTAGAGGCGACATATGAGATTATGTGACCTCGGATAAGTGGTTTTGAGGCCTGCCAAAAAAGATTAATGTCGTCTAAATGTACATCATTGTCTTGGACATATGTAGAAAAGGAGTGTGTCAAATAAAGTTTAAAAGTCCCCAGAGGTAGCTAGGTAGTCTGGAAAGCGCCAGTTATGAGAGAATGTCCGAGGTGTTGTCAGGGTGATAGGGGCGTGATCATATAGAAGAATGCTAGCTATAGTGGAGTCCTCAACTCGATGGTTTATTGAGTCCGATATCAACCAATAGTCTAAACGGGAAAATACCTTATGTGGATGGTAGAAAAAGAGTCAGGATATAAGAGACGCCAGGGGTCCAATAAACGTAAAGAATCTAGTAGTATTGATAATGTGGACGGAACAGATCTACTTTTGCTAGATGTCTGGGGCCACCCGAGACATCTAGCAAAGTGTCAAAAACAACATTTAAGTCGCCTCCCAAGATTAGGGAACCCTCTAGCCAGCCTTGCAGATTAACAAAAATATCAGAAAAAAAGAAACATTTGGCCCTCTGGGGGCATAAACACATGTTAAGGTGAATTTCTCCCCTTCAATATCCACCTTCAAAAACAAAAACCTCCCCTCAGGATCCACCCATTCATCCTTGATCTCATAGCGTAGTGATTTATTAAATAAAAGCAGGACTCCCCTGGTTTTTGTGATGTAAGAGGCGCATCGAAAGTCACTAATCCAAGTATCTCTAACTTTGTTAGGGTCAGAAATTCGCCAGTGTGTCTCCTGTAAGAATACAACATCTGGGCGAAACTTTTTAAGATGACACAAAAAATGTTTCTTCTTAATCGGTGAATTCAAATCTTCTACGTTCCAAGAGACCAGCTTAAGAGAAGTCTTTAAGCCATCTTCAGGGACGTTGTTAGCAACAGACCCCGACATCATCCAATACCAAGTCTGACGGAACATGGAAGGAGAAGCCACAAAAAAGCATCCAACCGCCTGTCCCAGAGAGCAGGGGTAGGACTAAAGGTATGTATCAAAGGAAGGTACTTTTTATAGCAAAGATAAAGAAAGTGTACTGAAATACATATAAAAGCAACAATAAAATAAAATAGACACCTGTCAAAGAATTTTGAAAATTTTTGAACCCAGGACGGTTTTAAAAACATTAACGCGAATAGAAAAAAAAGAAAACTAGAGAACAAGCATAGAAAATGGACGAATAATATTCCACCCTCCCCATGTACTCATGGGGGAAGGAAAGACAGGGGGTAAAATAGTAAAAGCAATACAATCAAAACACATAAATTAAACATTGTATCACTCATTAGAAATTGAAAATGAAAACATGGCAGTATGATACTTAACAGACTATGGACAGTCAATTGGCATCATCCACGCGCGGCTCAGACGACGGTGAAGAGAACGATTTGAGAAAGTTCTGGGCGGCATCAGGGGTGTCGAAATAATACAGTTTTCCAGCATGGAAGATTCTCAATTTCGCTGGGTAGAGGAGTGCAAATCGGATATTTTTAGAGAAGAGTTCCTTGCATATCGGGGAGAATTCTCGTCATCGTGAAGAAACTTGAAAGGAGAAGTCCTGAAAAAGGAGGAGTTTGGAGTCCTCATAACTGAAGCTGGAGGTTTTACGATAAGCTTCCATAATTTTCACCTTATCCAGATAATTCAGTAGTTTAAAGATCACTGGTCGAGGGCGATTTTGAGAGGACTGTCTGTCGGGGCCAACACGGTGGGCCCTTTCCACCATGTAAGATGTGGATGCGGGAGAAAGACCCAAAGTGTTAGGGCTGAAACACACGAGCCGGCTTTTGCCGGCAGGGAAAAAGCCGGATGGCTTTTTCCCGTGCCGGCATTGTAATGAACAGTGTGAGGCTACGGGTCCTTTCACACTGCACAGCCCCGGCCCGGCTGCCGGGTTGCAGCCGGAAATATCCACTGGAAGGTCCGGCTACCGTGTCGGGGCCGCGCCGTCTTGGCAGCCAGTGGACCGTGTGTGTGAAGGGAAGCTTTCACACACAATGGTTTGTTCCAAGCCGTGTCTAATGCTGCGCATGTGCACAGCATCACACACGGCTCAAAGCCGTTGTGTGTGAAAGATTCTGCCGGATGGCAAAAAGCTTTTTGCCATCCGGGAGAAACCGGCGTGTGTGATACAGCCCTTAGGGAGCCAGCGAGAGACCAAGTCCAACCAATCTTTGGGTCGAACCGATTCCGGAAGGCCAATGAGACGTAAGTTATTCCGTCGATTGCGATTTTCCAAATCTGCAATTTTATCGGTTGATGCCGCAATTGTGGTGTCTTGTGTTTGCAATTGAGACTTGACCTACATCTGGTCATCCTCTAGAGTGGAAATACGGTCCTCAGCTTCCACTAAACGTTGGGTATGCTGTGTTATATGAGCAGTAGCCGATTTGGTGGCCTATAACAATGGTGCTAGTTTCGCATCTAATAAGGGTGAGATGATGTCCGAGATTTCTTTAGCCCTCTGGATAGAAGACAGACTGAATCGTTCTGTTGTGGATGACGTATCTGCAGAATCTCCCCTGCCAGGTGAGGTGGGAGACTGTGAATGAACAGGACTAAGATCTTTATCCTTAGATGTTGTTTTATTTTTATTCTGAGAGTCTTTGTTTGTCCGAGGTGTCTTAGCCACATATTTCTCCATGGCCAATGTTGTAATTTAAATATAGCTCAATAAGAAAGTAAGGAGGAACTGGCCTGATAGGAGCGTGGCGGAGAGTGAGAGTAAAATCATTGGTATGCCACTGCCTAGCTTTGATGACTTGTACAGGAGTAGGGTTTTAAGCAAAGTCAGGTGTATTTTACTAGATAGTGCGCATCCTTTTAATATGCTTTTTGTAAAACTTCCTTCGCTAAAGAGATTTCGTTCTCTGATAGCTCGTACCAACCGGTTTAGGGTTAGTTTTATTCCATCTGCTGTACGTATGTTAAATGAATGATTCATTTTTATGTCTGTTTTATGTTGTCGCCTGCTACTACTTGATGCTTTGTACAATGTAATTTCGTCTGTCAACTTGTTTTGGCTGATGACAATAAACTTGAACTATTAGTAATACTGTTGACAAACAATATGTAATCTTGATTGAATCACAGCTGTATGCAGGGAGAGGAATACAGGAGCAAGTAGAAATAAATTCCACAGAAACACAGAAGAAAGTCCACTTGCTGGTGAGAGAGGTATAGATGTTATATAGGAAGTAGGTGAATAGCCGAGTCAAGGAGGGGAAAACCTTCCACCCCCAGGCAGTGAGCTCGGAGTGAGGCAGAGAAATGTAAGCAGGATGCAGCACGGCTTCTCTGTGTACTAACGAGAACAAGCCAATGAGAGATGGAGGGGAGAGGAGCCTAATGTCCCCAGGTGTATCTTGTAATCAGGCTGTGTCCCCTAGGGCAGCTCTCTACGCTACACCGCCAGTAACAAAGCAGGAGCAGGCACAAGGGAGGCTTAGGAGCTGGTGAGTCCTGTATATAGCGGGGAGGGCGGAGGGGAGAGAGCCCACCACTACCAGTCACAGTCCCGCGAATCAGGCAGCGACCAGCGTAATACCTGAGAAGCTTGTGGTCCCCTGACTCGCTGCTCAATGCACGGCTGGAAGCAGAAGGTGTCAGCCACTACGCGCTGCTCCCAGCGCTAGACCGTCAGACGGTCCTGGAAGCCAGATCAGCAGGAGGTGCGGGCGTGAGGTAATGAGGTGCCTGGAGACCTGTGGCAAGAGCGGCAAGCGGCCAGTGGTCCCCGGGTCAGCAGGAGGTGTGGGCGGGAGATAAGGAAGCCGTCAGAGAGCCCGTGGCCGCAGCGGCAGGCCGGAGACTGTCAGTGTTCCCTGGGTCAATAGGAGGTGCGGGCGGGAGGTGAGGAAGCTGCCAGAGATTCCGCGGTCACAGCGGCAGGCAGGAGACATCCAGGGTCCCTTGGCAGCCGGAGCTCAGACACATAAAGGCTCCAAAATGGACGCCGTCATGCGGTGCATACAGCGTGTGCAGGCTCCGGTGGTCAGTACAGAGTGGGGGCGAGCCGGGAAAGGAGCCACTTTGCCCCCTACTATCTCTGGGTCCCGTAGGTGTAAAATTGGGGCCCCCAGTCCAGGTGTAGCTGGTGGAGGAGGCAGTAATAGAAGCCTGGAGGGAGAGCTCAAGTTAAGATGCGGCCGGTCCGTTCGGCCCGCCCACCGGAAGTCGACCATGTTATTCTTAAATGTTAACATATTATGATTCACCCCATCTGTGTGCCCCAAGCTGACCAAAGCAACTCAACTCGTAACTACGACTACCTCATGTAATGGGACTATTGACACTAGTGGTAAGCCTAACCTTTTTGCCCCTCTTTTTATAAAAATACATATGTATATATTTTTTTGGGGTCACTAAAAATTCACTTTTATATGGACTAATATCACTACTCACAAGTTAACCCACCCCCAAATGGGTGTATAGCATTTACCACTAGCACACTATTTTGCACTACGGGAAAGCTATATTGCACTGAGGTATCAACATACAGAGCTAAGGGTCAAACCGGCACTGAAAAAACTTACTGATAACAAAGAAATTGTAATTAAATAGGCCAATAAGGGAGGGGGCCTGGTAATTATGGACAGGAAGAAGTATGTCAATGAGATGAATACAAAGTGTTACATCAAGAAGAATATAAATCCTTGTTGAATAAAACTCCCAGACTGGCAACAATATATAATTTGCCCAAGATACATAAAAATCAGGAAGGGCCGCCCAATAGCATTGGGTATCGACTCACCTCTAGTTGATCGGAATATGCTGATACTTATTTGAATAAATATGTTCCCCATCTGAAATCTTATGTGAAAGATTCTAAATATATATTACAGCACCTGGAAATTTTTAAATGGAGCGATGATTATAGATGGGATACAATAGATATTAATTCTCTGTACTTCAATTCCACATAATAAAGGATTGGAGTATATAACAATAGTGTTGCGAGAAGACCCGGAGATGAAAGTACAGAGGGTTGAGTTTCTGATTGATTGTATTAGGATTGTGCTGCAGCACAACTATTTTACATTTCTGGATAATTACTACAGATGTGTCCTCTTATATACTTGCTGCAGTCATGCTAAACAGCCATTCAAGCCACGCCACGCCATGACGTGACGGAACTCTGTAGCGCTGAGTGTATTTTACTGCAATTTATTCTGCGAAAATGCATCTTAGAGGCAATGTAGTGCAATAAGATGCACAAGCAGCTTCTTCTAATTAAAATGATATGCAGCCTATATTCTATGTGTAATTGCGGCTGTATTGTTACAGTATAAAAACTCAACCAGAAATACAGTAAGGGATGAGGATAAGTTTAATTGCCCATTTATAACACAGTATAACGCTTGTAGTGGCGAGGTTCGAAGAATTTTGAGTAAATATTGATACCTAATTAAACTAGATCCTGTATTGTCAAAGCATTTTCCAGACAAAAACAGAATTTGTATTTAGGCATGCACGAACATTAAAAAGCTGTATGTCACCGACCTTTAGTCCCAGGAGAGTCTAATCAAAGCTCCACATTGTTTTTAAATAGAACTCAAGGTTTTTATATTTGCAGAAATTTCAAGGTATGTTCACAGGGGCTAAAACAGGGCTGGCCAAACCGGTCCTCGAGATCTACCAACAGTTCATGTTTTCCGGGCCTCCTGGAGATCTGTAGAATGGTCAGTTAGGAATGAATGCAGAACATCTTAATTAGTAATGACTGCACCTGTGCACCAGCTAGGTGGTCTGGAAAATGTGAACTGTTGGTAGATCTCGAGGACTGGTTTGGCCAGCTCTGGGCTAAAAGGACAAAAGACTTTCAGTGGGTGTGATTCCAGAAAAGAACATAGGGGTTAATTCAGACCTGATCGCTGGATTTTTGCATCCCTGCGATCGGATAGTTGCTGCCTACAGGCAGGGTCGGCAACAGAAATCATGGGGCCCCATACATCGATATCTTTGGGGCCCCTCTACACTCTCCCCCCTCCCCGACCCCAATGTCAGAACACAACCTGTAAGTGCCCTGTGCCCATTGTACACACATAGAAATACTGTATATACACACACGCATATATATATATATATATATATATAATATCAAACAATAGAATAACCAAAATGCGCTAATTGAAACAATCCTGCCTTAGACCCAATAGTCCTTGGGGAGAAGCAGCTGCTAATCTCCAATACAAGTCCTCCTGCCAGTCAAGAACCGGTAATTCAGCAAAAAAGATGGTTGTACGGAGAGCGCTCTAATGTGTGTAAATGTCTCTTGGTGATTCTGAAAAAGACCCTCTCACCAGATTCACCCAGACAGCGATAACACTCGTTAATCCATAGCTTCCAATAAAATTTATTAAAATCTTTTTCTGAAATAGATAAACTCTTATATTGATCTTTAACAGTCGTGGGACATGATCTTAAATGTACTTGCTGTCCATCCCAGCCGGGGAGGAGCTCAAATGACAGCCTGTCCGCCCACAACGTTTATCACCCAACACGTTTCGTCTAACCAGACTTCCTCGGGGGTGTTTTTTTTATATGTAAGAGCAAAACTCTGATTGAAGAGAAAAAGTTGGGATGGAGTCCCTATATATCAATTAAAAATCTCAGTATTTAACTTGATAAAACATTCCGTGCAAGACAATCCGAATTTCAGATGGCCAGCATACAGGACCGTTCTGATTCTTTCGATACGGCTTGGTAGCTGTATTCTACTGCGGTCCTCAATGCGGGCCTGCCTACAGGGGGAGTGTATTTTTGCTGTGCAAGTGTGCAATCGCATGTGTAGCAGAGCTGCAAAAACTGATTTTGTGCAGTATCTGCGCAGCCCTGGACTTACTCAGCCGCTGCGTTCACATCAGCCTGTTCAGGACCATATTTGACGTCAGACACCCTCCCTGCAAAAGCATGGACACACCTGTGTTTTTCCAAACACTCCCTTAAAATGGTCAGTTGCCACCCACAAACGCCCTCTTCCTGTCAATCTCCTTGCGATCGCCTGTGCGAATGGATCCTTCGCACAAACCCGTCGCTGACCAGAGATCCGCTATGCAGCCGTGCGATGCGCCTGCGCATTGTGGTGCATACGCATGCACAGTTTGGGTCTGATCGACCGCTGTGCACAGCAATGATCAGGTCTGAATTACCCCCATAGAATCAAGGGATTTATTAATTGGAATACTACAGGGGTTCTCAAACTCGGTCCTCAGGACCCCACACAGTGCATGTTTTGCAGGTAACCCAGCAAGTGCACAGGTGTATTAATTACTCACAGACACATTTTAAATGGTCCACAGGTGGAGCTAATTATTTCACTTGCGATTCTGTGAGGAGACCTGCAAAACATGCACTGTGTGGGGTCCTGAGGACCGAGTTTGAGAACCTGTGGAATACTACATACAGTATGTAGTTTATTTGTTGATTTGTGGGTGCTGGACAAGATCTATTGGTAAAACTAAAAGAGCACCAAAAGTTTGGATATTAGAACATAAGAAATATAAAAAATAAAGTTGATAATCACACTGTTAAGCGGCATTTTAAAACGTGTCAAAATAGTGACCGCAAACATTGAGATTTTCTCACGTCTCCCCCTACTCTCCCCTGTCTCCACCTATTCATCCTCTTTCCATATTCCTCCTCTCTCTCCCATCTATCTCTATTCCTCCTCTCTTCCGAAAGTCTCCCCCTAATTCTTCTTTTCTTCTCATGTATTCCCCTATTCCTCCTTTCTCTCCTTCTTCCTCCTCTCTCTCTCTCCCATCTCCCCCTAATCCTCCTCTCTCTTTCCTGTCTCCCTCTATTCCTCCTCTCTCTCCACCTATTCCTCCTCACTCTTTCCCATCTCTCCCCTATTCCTCCTCTCTCTCCTGTCTCCCCCCATTCCGCCTCCCTCTCTCTCCCGTGTTCCCTATTTCTCCTCTTACATCACCCCTATTCCTCCTCTCACACACTGCGGCACTACAGGGTGCAGGGCGCGGGGGGGGGGGGGCGCCCTGGGCAGCATAAAACACCTCATGTGAGACTGACAAAGTGTGATATCCTTACCCCTGCCAGTATTATTATTATTATTATTATTATTTTAAAAGAAAAGCGGGGCTGAAGCGTGCCACTAAGGGGGTGGGGCTTAGCCCTCACAGCTCTCATCAGTGCCATTTTCTCTTCATAGAGCTGCAGAGAAGCTGGTCCTTCCTCACCACTGCTGTACAAGTAACAGGGAGCAAAAAGGGGGGGGGGGGCACAGTTAATTTGGTGCAAAAATACATTATTATAAACGCGCTGCAGGTCTGAGGCATTATATTGCAGTTTCAGAACCGGGATAAGCGCTAGGTTGTGAGCTGGCAAACTCCCTCTGTTTTTCTCTGACAGGCTTTACTGTGGGTGTCACCTATTTGCCCAGTGTGTCTGTGGGTGTCGGTACACGTGTGTCGGCATGTCTGAGGCGGAGTGCTCTTACCAGGAGGAGATTGTGTTAGGGACAGAAACGGCTGTGGGAGTGACCCTGTCTGTGGAGGAGGTGTTATCACAGGTCCAGACCCCCTCGGGGTCACATAAACGTTCGTTTGCTCAGTTGGTAGACACAGATACCGACACGGACACTGACTCCAGTGTCGACTGTAGTGATACCAGATTAGACCCGAAATTGGCAAAGAACATTCAGTACATGATTGTGGCAATAAAAGACATGTTACATATCACTGAGGAGCCTACTGTTCCTGATACTAGGGTCTGTATGTATAAGGGAAAGAAACCTGAGGTAACGTTTGCTCCCTCTCATGAACTGAATACCCTTTTTGAAAAAATGTGGGAAAATCCTGACAAAAAGTTTCTGATTCCCAAAAGAATTCAGTTGGCGTATTTGTTCCCCTCTAGGCAGTGGCGGAACAAGCAAGCGGTGGGCCCAGGTGCAACAAAATGCTTTGGGCCCCCCCCCCCCCCATCCCATCCAAGTCCACCCCATGGGCAGTGCGCGCCGTAGGCGTGGCTTCGTGGGGAAGGGGTGTGTCCACAAAATAATACCAATTCATAAAACGGTGCACAGTAGTCTCCATTCTTCAAATTACGCCGCACAGTAGCACCACTACACCAGGTAGAGACCCTTTTACTCCTTACAGCAGACAGCGTGCACTTTTTACACATAACGGCAGACAGCGTGCCCTCGTTACACATAGCAGCAGACAGCGTGCCCTCGTTACACATAGCAGCAGACAGCATACACTTTTTACACAATGGCAGACAGCGTGCCCTCGTTACACATAGCGGCAGACAGCGTGCCCTCGTTACACATAGCGGCAGACAGCGTGCACTTTTTACACATTACGGCAGACAGCGTCCCCATTTTACACATTACGGCAGACAGTGTCCCCATTTTACACATTACGGCAGACACCATACACTTTTACACATAACGGCAGATAGCGTGCCCTTTTTACACATTACGGCAGGCAGATTCTACCTTTTTACACATAGCGGCAGGCAGATTCCCCATTTTTATACATAGCGGCAGGCAGATTCCCCATTTTTATACATAGCGGCAGGCAGATTCCCCATTTTTATACATAGCGGCAGGCAGATTCCCCATAGGGAAGGGGCGTGACCACATAATAGTGTCAATTCACATTACACCACACAGTAGTGGCGCTTATACACATTGCACCAGGTAGAACCTCCTATGCACACTGATCCAGGTAGATCACGTCATACACTTTGCTCCAGGTACAGCACGTCATACACTTTGCACCAGGTACAGCACGTCATGCACTTTGCACCAGGTACAGCACGTCATACACTTTGCACCAGGTACAGCACGTCATACACTTTGCACCAGGTAGAGCACGTTTTCATACACATTGCCGCTAGGTAGAGCACTTTATCATACACAGTGCACCAGGTAGAACACGTTATACACACTGCGCCAGGTAGAGCACGTTATCATAGACATTGCGCCAGGCAGAGCATGTTATCATACACATTGCCGCTAGGTAGAGCAAGTTATCATACACATTGCATCAGGTAGAGCATGTTATCATACACATTGCCGCTAGGTAGAGCAAGTTATCATACACATTGCCGCTAGGTAGAGCAAGTTATCATACACATTGCGTCAGGTAGAACACGTTATTATACACAATGCGCATGGTAGAGCACGTTATCAGCCACATTGCGCCAGGTAGAACACGTTATTATACACAATGCGCCTGGTAGAGCACATTTTCATACACATTGCGCCAGGTAGAACACGTTATTATACACAATGCGCCAGGTAGAGCACGTTATAATACACATTGCACTAGGTAGAACACGTTATTATACACAATGCGCCTGGTAGAGCACGTTATTATACACATTGCACTAGGTAGAACACGTTATTATACACAATGCGCCTGGTAGAGCACGTTATTATACACAATGCGCCTGGTAGAGCACGTTATTATACACAATGCGCCTGGTAGAGCACGTTATCAGCCACATTGCGCCAGGTAGAACACGTTATTATACACATTGCGCCAGGTAGAACACGTTATTATACACAATGCGCCAGGTAGAGCACGTTATAATACACATTGCACTAGGTAGAACACGTTATTATACACAATGCGCCTGGTAGAGCACGTTATTATACACATTGCACTAGGTAGAACACGTTATTATACACAATGCGCCTGGTAGAGCACGTTATTATACACAATGCGCCTGGTAGAACACGTTATTATACACAATGCGCCTGGTAGAGCACGTTATTATACACAATGCGCCTGGTAGAGCACGTTATTATACACATTGCACTAGGTAGAGCACGTTATCATACACATTGCGCCAGGTAGAACACGTTATCATACACATTGCGCCAGGTAGAGCACGTTATCATACACATTGCGCCAGGTAGAACACGTTATTATACACAATGCGCCTGGTAGAGCACGTTATTATACACAATGCGCCTGGTAGAGCACTGAGGCACATTGCAGTAACCACTCACTTATCACCTCCAGTTGCACGAAGGGGCCGTTTGACACAAGTGGTTCCGCCCCCAGCAGCAACTCACTGACACTCACCATTTTTTCTGACAGCACAGTGCAGTGAGTGCACTGGCACAAGTAGCCAGCCTGCGCCTGTAGTAGCCGCAGCCTGGAGGAGCTCTATGTGAAATCGCAAGCAGAGGCTGTTCTCTGGCAAGAAGGAGCTCGTCCAATCGCTTCCCCTGACGGGCTGGCCACTGCTAAATATACCGATAATCAGTTCCAACTGTGTCAAAGTAGTGGAGCCCCAGGTGCAATGGGAAAGTCAGTGTCACTGCACAGTTGTACTGATTACTGGTATATTTAGCAGTGGCCAGCCCGTCAGGGGAAGCGATCGGAGGAGCTCCTTCTTGCCAGCCTCTGCTTGCGATTTCACAGATAGCTCCTTCATGCTGCGGCGCAGGCTGGCTACTTGTGCCAGTGCACTCACTGCACTGTGCTGTCAGAAAAATGGTGTCAGTGAGGCCCTGACACTCTGAGCGGCCTCACATTGCACACACGGAGCTTGCAGCCCCCGGACATCCTGCATCTGCACCAGCTACTCCAGGTGAAGCGGGGCGATGCAGCACTGTCTACTGCTTACCTACAGCGGGAGCTGCGCAGCCCGGCCGTCTCCTGCTGGAAGGTAGTTGTTGGGTCTCGGTGGGGCGTTGAGCGGGTCCCGGGTAGGGGGGTGGCGGCGGGCAGATCCGGAGCTGTACTCCCAGTCGCAGAGGAGGGTGCTGGCGGCAGAGCGGCAGTGGAGCCGGATGAGCGGGGCCAGTCTGTCAGCCCTGCAGCACAGATTCATGTGCTGGCGGGGAGCAGGATTCAAAGCGGGAGATGCTGCAGGCTGTGATTGGATGGAGACTACAGGAGGTGATTGGCCGAGGAAACAGCCAGTCACCTCCTGCATTCCGCTGACAGGCTTAACACATGCAAACACATATTCAGATGAGCGCGTCCTGTGGGACCCGCTCATCTTCTAAATGTGAGTCCTGGGCGGCTGTTTCTGGGTAAAATACGCGCCATAGCGCGTTTTTGCGATCACTGACAATAATGCACATGACACAATATGCACACACCGTAATGCCCCCTACACATTATGCCACACACTGTAATGCCCCCGACACATTATGCCACACACTGTAATGCCCCCGACACATTATGCCACACACCGTGATGCCCCCGACACATTATGCCACACACCGTAATGCCTGTGACACATTATTCCACACACCGTAATGCCCCCGACACATTATGCCACACACCGTAATGCCTGTGACACATTATGCCACACACCGTAATGCCTGTGACACATTATGACAGGAATCGCAATGCCCGTTATACATTATGCTACACACTGCAATGCCCCTGATACATTATAGCACATACAATGTCTGTGACACAGTATGACACACACCAAAATGATCCTGAGACATTATACCACATACCACAATGCCCGTGATATAGTATACAACACACCGTAATGCCTGAAACATTATGACACACACCGCAATGTCCGTGATACATTATGCCACACACCGTAATGCCCATTACACATTAAGTTCTACAGTAAGGCTTCCAATTACTTTTAAATTACCTGCTTGTTGCCAGGGGTTTCATGCACTTGGTTCCATGCACGGTGCCAGGATGTCATGCTCGTTGCCAGGGGTTTCATGCACTGGGTGTCATGCTCGTTGCTAGTGGGTAGTGCTTGTTGCTAGGGCCGTGCTCCCAGTGCCACATATGCTCCCAGTGCCAGATATTCCCCCACAGTGCCAGGTATATGCACCCAGTGCCAGATATTCTCCCACAGTGCCAGATATTCCCCCCCAGTGCCAGGTATATGCCCCCAGTGCCAGGTACATGCCCCCAGTGCCAGTTATATGCCCCCAGTGCCAGGTATATGCCCCCCCAGTGCCTGCTCCCCCCCCCCAGTGCCAGGTATATGCCCCCAGTGCCGGGTATATGCCCCCCCAGTGCCAGATATTCTCCCACAGTGCCAGGTATATGCCCCCAGTGCCAGGTATATGCCCCCAGTGCCAGGTACATGCCCCCCAGTGCCAGTTATATGCTCCCAGTGCCAGGTATATGCCCCCAGTGCCAGATATTCCCCCCCAGTGCCAGGTATATGCCCCCAGTGCCGGGTATATGCCCCCCCAATGCCGGGTATATGCCCCCAGTGCCAGATATTCCCCCCCCAGTGCCTGCTTCCCCCCCAGTGCCAGGTATATGCCTCCAGTGCTGGGTATATGCCCCCCCCCCAGTGCCAGGTATATGCCCCCCCCAGTGCCAGGTATATGCCCCCAGTGCCAGGTACATGCCCTCAGTGCCGGGTACATGCCCTCAGTGCCGGGTATATGCCCCCCCAGTGCAAGGTATATGTCCCCAGTGCCAGATCTGTCCCCCCAGTGCCAGGTATATGTCCCCAGTGCCAGATCTGTCCCCCCAGTGCCAGGTATATGTCCCCAGTGCCAGATCTGTCCCCCCAGTGCCAGGTATATGCCGCAGTGCCTGCTCCCCCGGCCCCCCCTCCCCCCTCTATGTGTTGGAGGGACACGAGCGCATCGCGCGTCTCTCCTGTGTCCCTCCTGGCTCTCCCCCCGGCCGGTCTAATGAAGGAAGTGCCGTTCGTGAGCCAATCAGAGCTCACGAACGGCACATGCTTCCTTAGACAGCTGGGGGAGAGCCAGGAGGGACACAGGAGAGACGCGCGATGCGCTCGTGTCCCTCCAACACATAGGGAGGGGGAGGGGGGGCCGGGGGAGCAGGCACCGCAGCAGGGAGGGAGAGGAGACCGCAGATTGACATGCGGACGTTCGTCCGCATGTCAATCTGTTCTAAATGCCGGCCGGCGGCTGTGGGCCCCTGAGTGCGGCGGGGCCCCAGTGCAATGCACTGCCTGCCCCGCCAGTAGTTCCGCCCCTGCCTCTAGGGATAGAGAAAAGTGGGAGTCACCCCCCATTGTGGACAAGGCTCTATCACGATTGTCTAAAAAAGTGGCTTTACCGTCGCCGGACACGGCAGCCCTTAAGGATCCTGCGGATCGTAGACAGGAAAATACGTTAAAATCCATTTACGTCACCACAGGTACACTACTACTAACCATTGCATCTGCGTGGGCGAGTAGTGCTATTGAAAAGTGGGCAGATAACTTGTCATCTGATACAGATACTCTAGATAGGGATAGCGTCCTTTTGACACTGGGTTATATCAGAGACGCTGCGGCCTACCTAAAGGAAGCGGCGAGAGATATTGGCCTTTTGGGGTCAAAAGCCAATGCCATGGCGGTCTCAGCTAGGAGGGCATTGTGGATTCATCAATGGAATGCTGATGCAGACTCTAAGAAAGCTATGGAGTCTCTCCCATATAAAGGTGGTGTCTTGTTTGGTGACGGTCTCGCTGATTTGGTATCTACGGCTACCGCTAGTAAGTCGTAATTTTTGCCTTATGTTCCTCCACAACAAAATAAAGCTCACCACTTACAGATACAGTCCTATCAGCCAAATAAATACAAAAGAGGCCGAGGTTACTCCTTCCTTGCTAATAGAGAAGAGGAAAAGGTAAAAGATCTCCGGCCGTGGCAGGTTCCCAGGAGCAGAAGTCCTCCACGGCTTCTGCCAAATCCACTGCATGACGCTGGGGCTCCTCTGCGGGAGTCCGCACCGGTGGGGGCACATCTCAAGCTCTTCAGTCAATTCTGGGCTCATTCGGCCCTGGACCCATGGGTTTTAGAAATAGTGTCCCAGGGGTACAAACTGGAGTTTCAAGACGTCCCCCCTTGACGATTTTTCAAATCGGCCTTATTAGCTTTTCTTCTGAACAGGGAGATAGTATGCGATGCAATACAAAAGTTGTGTCTAAATCAAGTCATTATCAGGGTTCCCCCGTCACAACAGGGAGAAGGCTTTTATTCGAGCCTGTTTGTGGTCCCGAAGCCGGACGGCTTGGTCAGGCCAATTCTGAACCTAAAATCCCTCAATCTTTACCTAAGAAAATTCAAATTCAAGATGGAATCTCTCCAAGCAGTGATCTCCAGTCTGGAGGAAGGGGATTTCATGGTGTCGGTCGACATAAAGGATACCTACTTACACGTCCCCATATAACCTCCGCATCAGGCTTACCTGAGATTTGCTATTCAGGATTGTCATTACCAATTTCAGACGTTGCCGTTTGGGCTGTCCACAGCTCCGAGAATTTTTACCAAGGTAATGGCGGAAATGATGGTTCTCCCTCGCAAGCGAGTCACAATTATCCCTTACTTGGACGATCTCCTGATAAAGGCGAGATCCAAAGACAAGCTGGTGCAGGACATTGCGCTCTCTCTGACAGTTCTGCAACAACATGGTTGGCTCCTAAACTTGCCGAAGTCGCAGTTGAATCCGACGAAACGGCTGTCGTTTTTGGAAATTATTCTGGACACAGAATTACAGAGAGTTTTTCTTCCAGAAGAGAAGGCTCTAGAAATTCAGAGTTTGGTCAAACAAATTCTGAGACCACCGAGAGTATCAATCCATCAATGCACTCGATTGCTGGGGAAGATGGTGGCGGCCTTCGAGGCCATTCAATTTGGCAGATTCCATGCCAGAGTGTTTCAGTGGGACCTATTGGACAAGTGGTCAGGATCCCATCTGCACATGCACCGGAAAATAATCCTGTCCTCCAAAACCAGAATCTCACTCCTGTGGTGGCTGAACAGCTCTCACCTCCTAGAGGGACGCAGGTTCGGAATCCAGGACTGGATCCTAGTAACCACGGATGCGAGTCTCCGAGGCTGGGGAGCAGTCACACAGGGGGAAACTTTCCAGGGAAAATGGTCAAGCCAGGAAGTTTGTCTACACTTAACCTTCTAGAGTTAAGGGCCCTTTACAACGGCCTTCTCCAAGCGGAACGTCTTCTTCACAACCTGCCCGTCCTAATCCAGTCGGACAATATAACAGCAGTAGCGCAAATAAACCACCAGGGCGGAACAAAGAGCAGAGCGTCAATGGCAGAGGCCACAAAAGTTCTCCGCTGGGCGGAAAGACATACAAGCGCTCTGTCAGCAATCTTCATTCCAGGAGTGGACAACTGGGAAGCAGACTTCCTCAGCAGACACGATCTCCATCCAGAGGTCTTCACAGAAGTGACAAGCCTTTGGGGAATTCCTCAAATAGACATGATGGCGTCTCGCCTCAACAAGAAACTTCAGAGATATTGTTCCAGGTCGAGGGACCCTCAAGCAATAGCAGTGGACGCGCTGGTGACACCATGGGTGTTTCAGTCGGTGTACGTGTTTCCTCCACTTCCACTCATTCCAAAAGTGTTAAAGATCATAAGAAGAACAAAGGTTCAGGCGATCCTCATTGTTCCGGACTGGCCAAGGAGGGCTTGGTATCCAGATCTTCAGGAATTTCTCATAAGAGATCCCTGGCCTCTTCCTCTATGAGAGGATCTGTTACAGCAGGGGCCATGCGTATATCACGACTTACCGCGGCTACGTTTGACGGCTTGGCGGTTGAACGCCGGATCCTAGCCCGGAAGGGTATTCCCGGTGAAGTCATTCCCACTCTTCTTCAGGCTACAAAAGGAGTAACGGCGAAACATTATCACCGTATTTGGCGAAAATATGTGTCTTGGTGTCAATCCAAGAAGGCTCCTACTGAAGAATTTCAGCTAGGGCATTTTCTCCATTTTCTGCAAGCAGGTGTGGATGCGGGCCTAAAGTTAGGCTCGATTAAAGTACAAATTTCGGCCTTGTCAGTTTTCTTTCAAAAACAATTGGCCTCCCTTCCAGAAGTTCAGACTTTCATGAAAGGTGTTTTGCACATCCAACCTCCATTTGTGCCCCCAGTGGCACCATGGGATCTTAACGTGGTGTTACATTCCCTTCAATCACATTGGTTTGAACCTTTACAGAAGGTAGCTGAAATTTCTCACTTAGAAAGTGGTCATGCTATTGGCCTTAGCATCCACGAGGCGGGTGTCTGAGTTAGCGGCTTTGTCTCACAAGAGTCCTTATTTATTCTTCCATGAAGAATGCAGAGTTGAGGACTCGTCAACATTTTCTGCCAAAGGTGGTTTTATCGTTCCACATGAACCAACCTATATTTGGTACCGGTGGCTACTGACACCTTCGCTGAGTCAAAATCTCTCAATGTTGTCAGGGCTTTAAAGATTTATGTCACCAGAACGGCTCAACTTAGGAAAACGGAAGCTCTGTTTGTCCTGTATGCGGCCAACAAGATTGGGACTCCTGCTTCCAAGCAGACTATTGCGCGCTGGATCTGTAATACAATTCAGCATGCTCATTCTACGGCTGGATTGCCAGTACCGAAATCAGTGAAGGCCCACTCTACCAGGAAGGTGGACTCATCCTGGGCGGCTGCCCGGGGAGTCTCGGCATTGCAACTCTGCCGAGCAGCTACTTGGTCGGGTTCAAACACTTTTGCGAAATTTTACAAGTTTGATACCCTGGCTGATGAGGACCTCATGTTTGGTCAATCGGTGCTGCAGAGTCATCCGCAGTCTCCCGTCCGTTCTGGAGCTTTGGTATAAACCCCATGGTTCTTATGGTGTCCCCAGCATCCTCTAGGACGTATGAGAAAATAGGATTTTAATACCTACGGTAAATCCTTTTCTCTTAGTCCGTAGAGGATGCTGGGTGCCCATCCCAGTGCGGACTCTATCTGCAGTTATTAGTTATGTTTACACACAGGTTGTATTATGTTATAGTCAGCCTGTTGCTGACATTGTTCATGCCGTTGACTGGAGTTCTGTTACATGCCATGTTGTACGGCGTGTTTGAGGTGTGAGCTGGTATGTATCTCACCTTAGTTTAACAATAAATCCTTTTCCTCAAAATGTCCGTCTCCCTGGGCACAGTTCCTATGACTGGAGTCTGGAGGAGGGGCATAGAGGGAGGAGCCAGTTCACACCCTTTCAAAGTCTTAAAGTGCCCATGTCTCCTGCAGATCCCGTCTATACCCCATGGTTCTTATGGTGTCCCCAGCATCCTCTACGGACTAAGAGAAAAGGATTTACCGGTAGGTATTAAAATCCTATTTTCTCCCTATTCCTCCTGTCTCTCACGTCTTACCCTAATCCTCATCTTTATCGCACGGCTCCCCCTATTCCTCCTCTCTCTCTGCTATCTCCTCTATTCCTCCTCAATCTCCCTCTATTTCTCCTCTCTCTCTCCGTCACATCTCCCGCTATTCCTCCTCTTTCTCTCCCATCACGGGTAGGAGTCTGTGCCAGAAGCCACATCATGACATCATGGTGGGCCTATGTACTTTGAATGCCAGGGACTATCTTTGTTCCCAGTCTGGCCCTGCTACTGAATACCAACATCTACCATCCTATTCTCATGTTCATGTCTTTTAAAGGTCTCTTTATAACCAACCGGCTGCTGTGTGGCATCTTATTCCCACAACTGCGATAGTAATGAAGGCTTTGGAATAGTGAACCACGGCCTTCCTGCCATTCTGTATCATAAGCCTGGTTTTAGGGATCCCAATTCTCTCTCTCTCTCTCACGTCTCACGCTATTCCTCGTCTCTCTCTCTCTCTCCTCAAAGGGAGGAGTCTATGGCAGAAGTCACATCATGGTGTCATGGTGGCCTGTATACTTTAAATTGCAGGGACTATTTTTAGTCCCTGCGCCGGCCGTGCCTCTGAATACTAACGTTTACCGCCCTTTTCTTATGTTCATGTTCTATCTAGTCTCTTTATCTCCACCCGACTGCTGTGTGACGTTTTATTCCCACAACTGCGATAGTAATGAAGGCTTTGGAATAGTGAACCACGGCCTTCCTCCCATTCTGTATTCTGGTTTTAGGGACCCAATTTCTTACTAGTCTCACCTCCCCTTGCCATCGCTCTAAGTTTATATCTCCTAGAGAGTGCTGTATAGCTTGCACTAAAAAATAGGATTATTGTGCCTTTAAATGTATTGTCTTTGCTAGATAAATCGGGGGGGGGGGGGGGGGGGGAGATTCTAGTGTATGCCTCCTTATGGGATCTTTGTTTCTAGCAACCGTTTTGAGCACTGTAAATTGAAACAGGTTTAAAACCTTCAGCAACTTGTGCTCTCTACAAGGATAATAATAACTGATCTACCTTGGATCCACATTGGATCCTTTAAAATTTTCTTCAATGCTATTTTTTTACCACAGCTATAGGCCTAATTCAGACCTGATCGCACCTCTGCGAATTTGCAGAGGTTTGCGATCGGATAATCGACGCCAAGGAAGAGAGAAAAACCAACCCGTGCAAGTCTGCGTTCACCTTGCAAAAAGTTTTGCAAACGCCGGCCAGCTGCAAATCCGTTCACAACTCACTCACCATCAAATGTTTTTTCCAGTCTGTGCGTAGCCCAGGACTTACTCCTACAGTGCGAAAGAAACAGGCTGATTGGGCAGGAGCTGACGTCACACAACCTCCCTGAAAACGCTTGGGAAAGCCTGTGTTTTTCCTGACACTCCATGAAAACGGCCAGTTACCACCCCCAAACATCCTCTTCCTGTCAATCAGCATGCGTCCACCTAGCGATCAAAAAAGACACAGGATTTTTATGCCGCTTGGCCTTGCGCCTGCGCATTATGATCTATACACATGTGCAGGCGTTAGATAATTGGCCGCTGTGCGATTTCACACAACAGCGATCAGGCCCTATGTCTTTGTATGCAGTGGCCGTGCGCAATTATGCTAAAGCAGCAGGAGGCATCTTGGTTTTTTTTTTCTTTTCAAAATATTTTATTGTAGAACTGCATACCACAATTACATCAATAACAGTCTACTGTACAGTATACAAACCATGAAAAATATAGAGAGCCCATATCCTTGTACAAAACAGAATAAGTTCGGAAGTAAATGTTAAACAAATTATTATCCACAAGTACAGAGCATAATGTCACTTTAAAGTAAAACTAAAAGGAAGGGTTACCCCAAGAGAGTACTTCCAGGTTACAAAGCTGTCAGGCTTATATGGAAGCCAAATTGAAATTAATTTCTCTTACGTCCTACTGGGGTCCACATTAGTACCATAGGTGTATAGACGGGTCCACTAGGAGCCATGGGCACTTTAAAAAATTGATTGTGTGGGCTGGCTCCTCCCTCTATGCCCCTCCTACCAGACTCAGTTTAGAAAATGTGCCCGGAGGAGCCGGTCACTCTTAGGGAAGCTCCTGAAGAGTTTTCTACATTTATTTTGCTGTTTGTTATTTTCAAACAGCGCTGTTTGGCAACAGCCTGTCTGCTTCGTGGGACTTAGGGGGGTTGGTTGGGGGGAACGGCCCAACCTCCTACATGGTTAATGGTCCCGTTCCCCGCTGACAGGACACTGAGCTCCTGAGGGTCCTATTCGCAAGCCCCACAATGGCGAGCGTACAGACCCGCAGCACGCCGCCACCCCTAACAGAGCCAGAAGATAGAAGAGTGGTGAGTAGAGAGCCGGTGTCCCAGTTAGCGGGTCACCGGCTTCAATAGCGGCATAAGGGTATGGAGCGCAGCGCTGACAGGCAGACTGTGCTCTAGGGCTCAGGATGACATGCAGTGCGTGTGTCCCGCTGTGAGGGGCGCACTGAGCCACTAATGAAATACCCACACTGGCAAACTAGCTTTCAGGGGTTCTAACCCACTGTTAAGCAACAAACATACCTCAGCCAGTATAAAAAAAACGGTAAGACTGTGCGCCATAACGGGGGCGGGGCTTCACTATGAGCGGATCCAGCAGCTCACCAGCGCCATTTTCCCTCTGCAGCTTTACACAGACAGACTGGCAGGGAAAGGCAGCCCGTCCACAAGAACTCCAGTTTGTCTTAGCGGTATTAGGGGGTCATAGCAAAGGAGGGGAGCATTATTAGAATACTGAGTCTTTATTACAAATGCTTAGTTTGCAACCCAGCTCATAGGCAAATGCCCGGAAACCCCCCTTCTCTTGGCTCAAATTTTGTCAATACCAACGGTATATAATACGATTACTAGAGCTGCTGCTACATCATGCAAGTTAAGAGACAGAGCAGAGCTGCTACACATGCCCAGTGGTAGCAGCTTCTTCTATCAAAATTGTGGTGTGTGGATCTGAGCACTCAATCAGTGCACTGGACCAGAGAGTAGCTACCAGGAAGAAGAGACAGGAGCCTTATCATGAGGTGGAAGAATGTGTGCTTAGAAAGTGTAGTACTGGTTCCATTGTGTTTGCGTATTTATTTATTATAGTATGTTTAACCTTTTTCATGACCACTTATCTTATTTCTATTATTTAAATGTTTGATACAGTCTATACTATAGATCGTCTATAGTGTTACATATTAATTTAATACTGTATTCCATGTTCTGCAGAGTGGTAGACTGTGGATTACATTTGGAAATGCCCCTCTAAAAATTCTGCGTTTGCCACTGCAGCTATAATATAATTAGCTATAAGGGCGCTGTGTGGCTGGCTCTCTCATACCCTGTGTCTCACTAAGGGACTCTCTGTGGGTTAACTGTGTTTTTGACCTATTCATAACTGAGTGTGTGTGTATGTTCTTTTACATTTACTATGTCAAAAGAGTGTGCTTCATGCACAGCAGAATGTTTCTCTCAATCTGGGGGATCACTGCCGTGTACTCAAGCTAGTACACATTCTCATGCTAGTGGATCTGAACCAGTATGGTTAGAATCATTAAAAGGGATGATTTCAAATATTTAAAATAAATTATCCCAAAATGAGAAGGAGACGCAATACTTAAGGCAATCTGTTGATGACCTGATGAATAGAGATTCAGTGGTCATTCCAGCGTCTCAGACCCCTGCCATTTGTCCACAGAAGCGTACCCTGGCCCAAATCATGCAGGCTAATACTGATGATGATGATGTATCAGACCCAGAGGAGGGTGAGGTGGACTTAGGTGGGGGGATGCAGCCCTGTCACAAGGAATACAGGCCCTGATAGAAGCAATTAAGGAGGTCCTGCACATCAAAGATGATACAGTGACAGGAGAGGATGAGGAATCTTATTTTAATGTAAAAAAGAAATCCTCTGCTACTTTCCTGGCATCAAAGGAATTAAATTCCCTATTTGAAGAAACTTGGGTTAATCCTGACAAGAAGTTTCAAATCCCTAAGAGGGTAGTTACATCCTTCCCTTATCCTCAGGATGATAGGAAAAAATGGGAAAACCCACCAATAGTTGACGCATCGATTTCTAGGCTGTCTTGTAAGATAGTTTTACCTGTTCCTGGGGCAGCTTCCTTGAAGGATACTGCAGACCGCAAGATTGAGACCACTCTCAAGTCTCTGTACACAGCTGCTGCGGGGGTGGCCCAGAGGCCCACTATAGCTTGTGCATGGATCTCTAGGGCCATTGCTAAATGGTCAGGTAATCTAATTGACGGATTAGATTCCTTGTCCAGGGGGGAGATAATTTTACTCCTACAACATATACAGGATTCTGCTACCTTTATGGTGGAGGCCATAAAGGAAATTGGTTTACTCAATGCACGCACCACTGCCATGGCAGTGTCAGCACGCAGGGACTTGTGGCTACGCCAGTGGACTGCAGATGCATATTCCAGGAAAGGCGTGGAAAGTCTACCTTTCACAGGTGAAGCCCTTTTTGGAGATGAGCTGGATACGTGGATATCCAAGGCAACAGCGGGTAAGTCTACATACCTTCCTTCCGCAGCTCCCCCGGCTAGAAAATCCTACACTGCTTCAACTCTGCAGTCCTTTCGGACAGCAAAGTTTAAAAACAAAACCAAAGGTTCTTCTACTGCCTTCAAAGGCAATAGAGGTAAACCCAGAAAACCAGCAACTGCAGGTTCACAGGAACAGAACCCCGGTTCTGCTTCCTCTAAGCCTTCAGCATGATGGTGGACCGCACTGCCTGGAAGACAGGCAGGTGGGAGCCCGTTTGAGACACTTCAGTCACATATGGGCAACGTCATGCCAGGATTCCTGGGTCAAAGATCTTATAGCCCAGGGTTACAGACTGGAGTTTCAGGAACTCCCACCTCACAGACTCTTCAAACCAGGCTTACCAGCTTCTCCAGAAGCAAGTATGACTTTACAGGAAGCAATTCTGAAACTGGAACAGACTCAGGTCATTGTTCCAGTTCCACTTCAGCTACAAGGTCAGGGTTATTATTACAACCTGTTTGTAGTTCCGAAACCGGACGGTTCGGTAAGACCCATTTAAAATCTCAAGTCATTGAACCCGTACTTACGGGTGTTCAAGTTCAAGATGGAGTCGCTGAGAGCGGTGATCTCAGGTCTAGAGGAGGGGGAATTCTTGGTGTCTCTGGATATCAAGGATGCGTACATTCATATCCTGATCTGGCCGCCTCATCAGGCTTATCTAAGGTTAAGCCTGATGAGTCCTCACAGGACTGTCACTACCAGTTCCAGGCCCTGCCATTTGGTCTCTCTATGGCACCGAGGGTGTTCACCAAGGTAATGGCAGAGATGGTGTTTCTCCTCCGCAAACAAGGAGTGAACAAAAGACCATGCTACCTAGATGATCTGCTCATAAAAGCACCATCCAGGGAGAGGTTGTTGAACAACATTGCCCTCTCAACCCGACTGCTCCAGGATAACGGGTGGATTCTGAACCTACCAAAATCTCATTTGGAACCAACACGGAGGCTTCCATTCCTGGGGATGATACTGCATACAGAGGCACAGAAGGTGTTCCTTCCATTGGAAAAGGCATTGGTGATCCAGTCGATGGTACGGGATGTTCTAAGACAAACCCGGATATCGGTGCATCTATGCATCCGCCTTCTGGGGAAGATGGTGGCAGCTTATGAGGCACTGCAGTACGTAAGGTTTCACGCAAGGCCCTTCCAGCTGGATCTGTTGGACAAATGGTCCGGATCGCATCTTCACATGCACCTGAAGATCTGTCTGTCGCCAAAAGCCAGGATTTCTCTTCTGTGGTGGCTTCAGACTTCTCACTTGACCGAAGGCCGGCGGTTTGGAATTCAAAATTGGATTCTGCCAACCAAAGATGCAAGCCTCAGAGGTTGGGGAGCAGTCACCCAGGGGGATCAGTTCCAAGGAAGATGGTCGAGTCAGGAAGCCATTCTTCCGATCAACATTCTGGAACTAAGGGCCATATACAACGCCCTTCTACAGGCATTGCATCTTCTTCAAGATCAAGCCATTCAGGTTCAGGGGGTCATTCTGACCCATTCGCCCGCTGCTTTTTATCGCAGCCGAGCGAACGCGTCCCTACTGCGCATGGGCCCGGCGCTCTATTGCGACGGCACATGCAAGACGGCTGAAAGCCGTAGTAGGGCTGCAATCGCCTTTGCCTGATTGACAGGCAAAGGCAGTCGCTGGACGGGAGGGGGCGGAACGGTGGCATTTGGCCACCGTTTCGTGGGTGTCGTCTGGCCAAAGCAGGTGTGGCCGGACCGAACAGGTGGCGAACCGCAGCGGCTGCGTGACGTCACACGCAGCCGCTGCGGGCCAGGGAGCAATGAGTAGCTCCCGGCCAGCACGCTAAAGCCACGCTGTTCGGGAGCTACTCTTGAAGAACAATGGCACTGCTGCTGTGCGATGCCTTTGCACTTCTGCGGAGGGGGGTGGCAGACTGACATGCGGGGCTGACTAGCCCTGTGCTGGACGTCCCCCCGCATGTCAGGGAAGATGATCATAGCTGTGCTAAATTTAAACACAGTTACGATCAACTCGGAATGACCCCCTCAGTCGGACAATGTGACGGCAGTAATGTACATAAACCGACAGGGCGGAACGAAGAGCAGAGCAGCAATGTCAGTGGTAACAAAGATTCCCCTCTGGGCAGAAAGGCATGCAGTGGCGTTGTCCGTGATCTTAATTCCGGGAGTAGACAACTGGGAAGCAGACTTCCTCAGCAGACACGACCTCCACCCAGGAGAGTGGGGCCTTCATCCGGAGGTGTTTGGGGGCTTGACACATCGGTGGGGAATTCCACAAATCGACATGATGGCCTCTCGTCTCAACAAAAAGCTCAAGTGGTGACTTCCGGTGGGCGGGGCATCTAGCATGGCCGCTTTTTAACTTCTCTCTACACAGGGGCTAGAGAAATCCACCTCAATCCTCCCTATCTTGCCTCTTCGGTGTTTCATAATCTATGGGAGTGTGTCCCCTGAGTGTGGAGGAACATTTTGATACCTCACAAGTCCCTGTGGACCTATTTTTCACTGAAGTCAAGCCGTTCATGCTGACGGCGTGAGTGGCTGCCTGGATTGGGCGCGAATCTCGGGAGGAACGCGCCTGAAGAAATACAGCTCCATCAGCTCTGCCTCCCCCCCCCCCATTGACTCCTCTCCTCAGCTCGTTTATGTCTGGGAGACTGCACCACTTAGTACCTGCTTTGTGGGGCGGCGTCTCTGCCATCGCTGACCGAACCTCCGGCCGTGGATCCCTGAGGCTCTGGGGGCCTGAGCCGTCGGCGGAGGATCCCCCTACCGTGACGCCGCTCCTGGGTCTCCCGCCCCATATGGAGCTGCCGCTTGTTGGAGAGCCTTCCTACCTCCCCTTGCCGTGGATCGGAGAGCAGCGTGGGCCGTCCCCTTGCCGCCGGCCCGACTGCTTCGCGAGCGCAGCGGATTCCTCTGAGGCCTCTGTGATCCGCCCGACTCCGTACCGCTGGAGGTGCCTGCGGGGATTGCCTCGGCTATCAGCTCCCACTACCGCGGACGCTCCACTGGCTGGAGCTGCTGCTGCCCGCCCTGGTCCGTGCCCTGGTGGATGACTGCAGGAGCCGGCGGTGGTGTGCACCTGCCGTGCGGCTGTGTGTCCGCCCAGACGCGCCCCTGATTGTTCTGGTGCCCTTTCTGGACCTGCTCCACTGAGACTGCCCGTCCATGCAGCTCGTACCTGGGGGACCTTGGGACTGCGGCTCTCGGGGCCTTCGGTGGCTGGTGTTCCTGGGGATGACCTGCTGTCTGCTGCTACTGTCGCTCGCCTGCAGGGCCTTGTAACTACCTCAGGTACTAATATTGTTTGTCCCCCCCAACTGCCTTTTTACTAACAATCTCCCCTTTCTTCTTCTACATTGCCCCTCACTTGGTACCGTCCTCCCTCCTGTGTGAACCTTCCCCCCCCCCCCCCCGCAATCCATCCCTATTCCCTTTGCCAGAGCTACCCTCACTTACTCCTCTCCTTCCTTTCCCCTCCTATTCGAGTGCCTCTTACACATTAACAGATGGGACTGGATTACTGAGTTGCCGGGATCCTTGTTGGAGTGCCTACCGTTTCTTCTGTTGATGCATTGCACCGGCTGGTGCTATATCGAGACATTCCACTCCTAGAGGAGGACTCTATATATTATTCCCCCTGATTGCCGTGCCTAGGCTTTGTTTCCTGTACAAGGGAAATCATATCACCTGACTCTGCGTTAAGGGTTATGCAGCTTGCATACTGCTGCAACAGAGGGAATAGTGCCACTAAGTGATTCTATGTTAGGAGACTCATAGAGAGATTGTATTCTTTTTCTATATTTCCTTGATTGCTTTAGCCATATATTCAGCTCTACTGGCTCCTGAGGCAACCTTCATGTACCATTTGTTATTTTTCTTACACCATCATGTGACGTTTGTTATTTTTACTCAGATATTCTACTCCGTATTGCTTGACATATTGTATTATTTCTAGATATATGTTCTCACCACAGCCGAGAATTACCGTAGTTTGTTGTCGGGGCTGTTCTATGGGCTTTCTCGCAAGTTGCGGTATGCTTTAGATAATAAGAGTTGGTTTAACACATCCGCCCGAGCATTATATGTAATCATCTCTGTTTCTCCGCCACTGTCCATATCTGGGGGAACATTATTTGTGGGAGACGTTGATTGTTCCGCATTTCATTCTCCAGGTGAAGGACAAATACCTCGACAAGACCATGCCTCCGAAACAGTCCACCACCTCTTACAAAGCAGGGAAGGGGAAAGAAGCCCCCCTAAATCGGGTCCACCATCCCCGGTTGGACATGGGTCGGAATCACCTAAATTACCTAGTGATAAAACTCCCCCTCTGACGGCAAAAGAGATTTCAGATTTCCTTATGCCCTTGCTTGATAAGCGATTTGACGACCTACAGGCCCGCATAGAAACGGGTTTGGCTCGCATAGACTCTCATGCGACGCGCCTTACTGCGTTGGAAACGAGATTGGGGGACACTGAGGACTTGGTCCAATCCTGTCAGGAGGGGATATCATCCCAACATAAATATATACAACTGCAGGATAAGGATGAGGACCTGGAGTATAGATCTCGTAGGAATAACCTTCGATTTATAGGCATTCCGGAGTCCTTGACGTGCCAGGCCCTCTCCTCCTATCTTTCTATTGACCTCCCAAACTCGTTGGGAATCATAGATGATATGGAAATCCCTCACCTTGAAAGAGTTCATAGACTGGGGGCGATGCTGGATGGGACGCGGAAGCGCTCCCGCCCGGTCATTGCTCGCTACCTAGACTACATAGCCAAAGAACAGGTTCTCACGGCTTATCGTAAAACTAGGGAATTGTTGGTCAAGGGTCACAAGATCCTGATATTCCAGGATTTCTCGGCGGCTGTGGCTCAGAAAAGAAAGGAATTCTCTGATGTTGCTTCCATTTACATAATAACAATATCAGGTTTGCCTTGTTGTACCCAGCCAAACTGCGGGTCTTAGAGAATGGTAATCAAATGTTTTACACAGACCCAGTAGTGGCGAGAACTCACTTTTTGACTCACAAATCCCCATCAAAGTCGCCTGCTATCTAGGGTATCTGTCGGTGAGATGCCATGGGTTGACTGTTTAGGGTACCCCCGCCTCGGGCGGATGTGTGTTTGCCTATTACTTGTTTTGTTTTTTTCTCCCTTCTCTTATAGTTTTTACTGTAATTCACTATAAGCATCAACTTTTACTAACTTAGTAGTTATTTTGTTAGTATTTTGTGTGCGCACCACTAGACCTAGTTGGTGCCCACCATGCTTTTGGTTGTTAGGAAAATGTTAGAAAATAGAGTTATGAGTCATTATGGATCACTATTGTTATTTCAAATATTAAGACTGTGCTACACATCTCACGTTGCACTGATGTTTGTGCTGTTGAAATCACTGCAATCCAGGCGGCCATGGGTTGGGAGGGGAGCCGCCACTGTCCTCTTGAATTTATTGCTTGCCTGTCGGGTTTCTCACCCCCCTGTGGGGATTGGGTAGCCATGCCGTCTACAGTTTCTTCCTCATCTGAGGTAATACCCCCGAAACCGATACATTTCGTTTCTTGGAATGTAGGAGGACTTAATTCCCCAGTCAAATGACGACGTGTGGTCACGCACCTTAAACGCTTCCACCCGAATATGATTTTCTTACAGGAAACACACTGGCTGGCGGGTGAGGAAAATGTATTGAAAGCACCATGGCTTGGTTCTTGTGTCGCTGCTCCTTTTCGCACAAAAGCCAGAGGGGTGGCCATACTTTTTCAAAAAAACTCCCTGTTACTGTTTTGACAGAAATCATTGATCCCGAAGGCAGATATATCATTATGGACATAGAGCTTTTTCATACCAAATATACCCTTGTCAACTTATACGCCCCGAATGTTAATACACACACATTTATTCAGGACTTTGCCCACATTCTTCTTAGCAGAACTAACTACTCCGATAGTGGGGGGGGACTATAACATGATGGACGATCCTACAGTTGACAGATCATCGACTATGTCGAGAACCACTGACTCCCAGAGCAGACACCTGTTAACATTTCGAGACTCCCTAGACTTCTCTGACCCATGGAGATTGCTGCACCCAACTGACAGGACGCACACCCATTTATCGTTGGCACATGGAACTTTGTCTCGTATTGACAGGTTCTTCATTGCCGATGACCTAATGTCCCAGATTGCTGGGGTAGATAAATTTGATATATTGATCTCTGACCATGCCCCCGTCACGATAGCGCTGACTTATCCCTATATGCATTCGACAGATCGCATTTGGCGATTCCCACAATACCTGGCAGACTCGGAGGACTTTAAACTTTACCTAACATATCATTAGACCAATTACGTTGATGACAACATAGAATATTGGTTTGAAGAAAAGAGAGAAAAAGCAAATCAACTTTTAATAGCAGCACTCATTCCCTAAATAGTTTTTATTTACAAATATGATTTGTCCAAATAATTTATAGGTAATAGTGTTAGATACGAAAGAGATTCTCAATACCCATATGTGATGTAGGTACCTTTATTGTTGTCACATATGATGTATTATATGTCCCCTTTAATGTAAGGGAGACAACTAAGTGAAGTATTAAAAATTATAGAGACAGAATAACGTGTAAGAAAAAATTAGTGATGAGCGCCGGAAATTTTTCGGGTTTTGTGTTTTGGTTTTGGGTTCGGTTCCGCGGCCGTGTTTTGGGTTCGACCGCGTTTTGGCAAAACCTCACCGGGTTTTTTTTGTCGGATTCGGGTGTGTTTTGGATTCGGGTGTTTTTTTCAAAAAACACTAAAAAACAGCTTAAATCATAGAATTTGGGGGTAATTTTAATCCCAAAGTATTATTAACCTCAAAAAACATAATTTCCACTCATTTTCAGCCTATTCTGAACACCTCACACCTCACAATATTATTTTTAGTCCTAAAATTTGCACCGAGGTCGCTGTGTGAGTAAGATAAGCGACCCTAGTGGCCGACACAAACACCGTGCCCATCTAGGAGTGGCACTGCAGTGTCACGCAGGATGTCCCTTCCAAAAAACCCTCCCCAAACAGCACATGACGCAAAGAAAAAAAGAGGCACAATGAGGTAGCTGACTGTGTGTGTGTGAGAAAGATAAGCGACCCTAGTGGCCGACACAAACACCGTGCCCATCTAGGAGTGGCACTGCAGTGTCACGCAGGATGTCCCTTCCAAAAAACCCTCCCCAAACAGCACATGACGCAAAGAAAAAAAGAGGCGCAATGAGGTAGCTGACTGTGTGAGAAAGATAAGCGACCCTAGTGGCCGACACAAACACCGGGCCCATCTAGGAGTGGCACTGCAGTGTCACGCAGGATGTCCCTTCCAAAAAACCCTCCCCAAACAGCACATGACGCAAAGAAAAAAAGAGGCGCAATGAGGTAGCTGACTGTGTGAGAAAGATAAGCGACCCTAGTGGCCGACACAAACACCGGGCCCATCTAGGAGTGGCACTGCAGTGTCACGCAGGATGTCCCTTCCAAAAAACCCTCCCCAAACAGCACATGACGCAAAGAAAAATAAAAGAAAAAAGAGGTGCAAGATGGAATTGTCCTTGGGCCCTTCCCACCCACCCTTATGTTGTAACTATAAACAAAACAGGACATGCACACTTTAACCAACCCATCATTTCAGTGACAGGGTCTGCCACACGACTGTGACTGAAATGACGGGTTGGTTTGGACCCCCACCCAAAAAGAAGCAATTAATCTCTCCTTGCACAAACTGGCTCTACAGAGGCAAGATGTCCACCTCATCTTCACCCTCCGATATATCACCGTGTACATCCCCCTCCTCACAGATTATCAATTCGTCCCCACTGGAATCCACCATGTCAGCTCCCTGTGTACTTTGTGGAGGCAATTGCTGCTGGTCAATGTCTCCGCGGAGGAATTGATTATAATTCATTTTAATGAACATCATCTTCTCCACATTTTCTGGATGTAACCTCGTACGCCGATTGCTGACAAGGTGAGCGGCGGCACTAAACACTCTTTCGGAGTACACACTTGTGGGAGGGCAACTTAGGTAGAATAAAGCCAGTTTGTGCAAGGGCCTCCAAATTGCCTCTTTTTCCTGCCAGTATAAGTACGGACTGTGTGACGTGCCTACTTGGATGCGGTCACTCATATAATCCTCCACCATTCTATCAATGGTGATAGAATCATATGCAGTGACAGTAGACGACATGTCCGTAATGGTTGTCAGGTCCTTCAGTCCGGACCAGATGTCAGCATCAGCAGTCGCTCCAGACTGCCCTGCATCACCGCCAGCAGGTGGGCTCGGAATTCTGAGCCTTTTCCTCGCACCCCCAGTTGCGGGAGAATGTGAAGGAGGAGATGTTGACAGGTCGCGTTCCGCTTGACTTGACAATTTTCTCACCAGCAGGTCTTTTAAACCCAGCAGACTTGTGTGCGCCGGAAAGAGAGATCCAAGGTAGGTTTTAAATCTAGGATCGAGCACGGTGGCCAAAATGTAGTGCTCTGATTTCAACAGATTGACCACCCGTGAATCCTTGTTAAGCGAATTAAGGGCTCCATCCACAAGTCCCACATGCCTAGCGGAATCGCTCTGTCTTAGCTCCTCCTTCAATGTCTCCAGCTTCTTCTGCAAAAGCCTGATGAGGGGAATGACCTGACTCAGGCTGGCAGTGTCTGAACTGACTTCACGTGTGGCAAGTTCAAAGGGCATCAGAACTTTGCACAACGTTGAAATCATTCTCCACTGCGCTTGAGACAGGTGCATTCCACCTCCTATATCGTGGTCAGTTGTATAGGCTTGAATGGCCTTTTGCTGCTCCTCCAACCTCTGAAGCATATAGAGGGTTGAATTCCACCTCGTTACCACCTCCTGCTTCAGATGATGGCAGGGCAGGTTCAGGCGTTTTTGGTGGTGCTCCAGTCTTCTGTACGTGCTGCCTGTACGCCGAAAGTGTCCCGCAATTTTTCTGGCCACCGCCAGCATCTCTTGCACGCCCCTGTCGTTTTTTAAAAAATTCTGCACCACCAAATTCAAGGTATGTGCAAAACATGGGACGTGCTGGAATTTGCCCAGATGTAATGCACGCACAATATTGCTGGCGTTGTCCGATGCCACAAATCCACAGGAGAGTCCAATTGGGGTAAGCCATTCCGCGATGATCTTCCTCAGTTGCCGTAAGAGGTTTTCAGCTGTGTGCGTATTCTGGAAACCGGTGATACAAAGCGTAGCCTGCCTAGGAACGAGTTGGCGTTTGCGAGATGCTGCTACTGGTGCCGCCGCTGCTGTTCTTGCGGCGGGAGTCCATACATCTACCCAGTGGGCTGTCACAGTCATATAGTCCTGACCCTGCCCTGCTCCACTTGTCCACATGTCCGTGGTTAAGTGGACATTGGGTACAGCTGCATTTTTTAGGACACTGGTGACTCTTTTTCTGAGGTCTGTGTACATTTTCGGTATCGCAACCCTAGAGAAATGGAACCTAGATGGTATTTGGTACCGGGGACACAGTACCTCCAACAAGTCTCTAGTTGGCTCTGCAGTAATGATGGATACCGGAACCACGTTTCTCACCACCCAGGATGTCAAGGCCTCAGTTATCCGCTTTGCAGTAGGATGACTGCTGTGATATTTAATCTTCCTCGCAAATGACTGTTGGACAGTCAATTGCTTGGTGGAAGTAGTAAAAGTGGTCTTACGACTTCCCCTCTGGGATGACCATCGACTCCCAGCAGCAACAACAGCAGCGCCAGCAGCAGTAGGCGTTACACGCAAGGATGCATCGGAGGAATCCCAGGCAGGAGAGGACTCGTCAGAATTGCCAGTGACATGGCCTGCAGGACTATTGGCATTCCTGGGGAAGGAGGAAATTGACACTGAGGGAGTTGGTGGGGTGGTTTGCGTGAGCTTGGTTACAAGAGGAAGGGATTTACTGGTCAGTGGAGTGCTTCCGCTGTCACCCAAAGTTTTTGAACTTGTCACTGACTTATTATGAATGCGCTGCAGGTGACGTATAAGGGAGGATGTTCCGAGGTGGTTAACGTCCTTACCCCTACTTATTACAGCTTGACAAAGGGAGCACACGGCTTGACACCTGTTGTCCGCATTTCTGGTGAAATACCTCCACACCGAAGAGCTGATTTTTTTGGTATTTTCTCCTGGCATGTCAACGGCCATATTCCTCCCACGGACAACAGGTGTCTCCCCGGGTGCCTGACTTAAACAAACCACCTCACCATCAGAATCCTCCTGGTCAATTTCCTCCCCAGCGCCAGCAACACCCATATCCTCCGCATCCTGGTGGACTTCAACACTGACATCTTCAATCTCACTATCAGGAACTGGACTGCGGGTGCTCCTTCCAGCACTTGCAGGGGGCGTGCAAATGGTGGAAGGCGCATGCTCTTCACATCCAGTGTTGGGAAGGTCAGGCATCGCAACCGACACAATTGGACTCTCCTTGTGGATTTGGGATTTCGAAGAACGCACAGTTCTTTGCTGTGCTTTTGCCAGCTTGAGTCGTTTCATTTTTCTAGCGAGAGGCTGAGTGCTTCCATCCTCATGTGAAGCTGAACCACTAGCCATGAACATAGGCCAGGGCCTCAGCCGTTCCTTGCCACTCCGTGTGGTAAATGGCATATTGGCAAGTTTACGCTTCTCCTCCGACAATTTTATTTTAGGTTTTGGAGTCTTTTTTTTTCTGATATTTGGTGTTTTGGATTTGACATGCTCTGTACTATGACATTGGGCATCGGCCTTGGCAGACGACGTTGCTGGCATTTCATCGTCTCGGCCATGACTAGTGGCAGCAGCTTCAGCACGAGGTGGAAGTGGATCTTGATCTTTCCCTAATTTTGGAACCTCAACTTTTTTGTTCTCCATATTTTATAGGCAGAACTAAAAGGCACCTCAGGTAAACAATGGAGATGGATGGATTGGATACTAGTATACTATATATACAATTATGGACGGACTGCCACGGTTAGGTGGTATAAAAAAACCACGGTATAAAAAAACCACGGCATAAAAAAACCACGGTATAAAAAAACCACGGTATAAAAAAACCACGGTATAAAAAAACCACGGTATAAAAAAACCGCACTGTACACTGGTTGATAAAGAGATAGTAGTATACTCGTAACAATTAGGATGACACTATGACGGTATAAAGAATGAAAAAAAAACCACGGTTAGGTGGTAGGTATATAATAATAAATAATACAATTCTGGTCGGACGGACTGCCTGCCGTGTGCCGACACAGAGGTAGCCACAGTCGTGAACTACCGCACTGTACACTGGTTGATAAAGAGATAGCAGTATACTCGTAACAATTAGGATGACACTATGACGGTATAAAGAATGAAAAAAAAACCACGGTTAGGTGGTAGGTATATAATAATAAATAATACAATTCTGGTCGGACGGACTGCCTGCCGTGTGCCGACACAGAGGTAGCCACAGCCGTGAACTACCGCACTGTACACTGGTTGATAAAGAGATAGTAGTATACTCGTAACAATTAGGATGACACTATGACGGTATAAAGAATGAAAAAAAAACCACGGTTAGGTGGTAGGTATATAATAATAAATAATACAATTCTGGTCGGACGGACTGCCTGCCGTGTGCCGACACAGAGGTAGCCACAGCCGTGAACTACCGCACTGTACACTGGTTGATAAAGAGATAGTAGTATACTCGTAACAATTAGGATGACACTATGACGGTATAAAGAATGAAAAAAAAACCACGGTTAGGTGGTAGGTATATAATAATAAATAATACAATTCTGGTCGGACGGACTGCCTGCCGTGTGCCGACACAGAGGTAGCCACAGCCGTGAACTACCGCACTGTACACTGGTTGATAAAGAGATAGTAGTATACTCGTAACAATTAGGATGACACTATGGCGGTATAAAGAATGAAAAAAAAACCACGGTTAGGTGGTAGGTATATAATAATAAATAATACAATTCTGGTCGGACGGACTGCCTGCCGTGTGCCGACACAGAGGTAGCCACAGCCGTGAACTACCGCACTGTACACTGGTTGATAAAGAGATAGTAGTATACTCGTAACAATTAGGATGACACTATGACGGTATAAAGAATGAAAAAAAAACCACGGTTAGGTGGTAGGTATATAATAATAAATAATACAATTCTGGTCGGACGGACTGCCTGCCGTGTGCCGACACAGAGGTAGCCACAGCCGTGAACTACCGCACTGTACACTGGTTGATAAAGAGATAGTAGTATACTCGTAACAATTAGGATGACACTATGACGGTATAAAGAATGAAAAAAAAACCACGGTTAGGTGGTAGGTATATAATAATAAATAATACAATTCTGGTCGGACGGACTGCCTGCCGTGTGCCGACACAGAGGTAGCCACAGCCGTGAACTACCGCACTGTACACTGGTTGATAAAGAGATAGTAGTATACTCGTAACAATTAGGATGACACTATGACGGTATAAAGAATGAAAAAAAAACCACGGTTAGGTGGTAGGTATATAATAATAAATAATACAATTCTGGTCGGACGGACTGCCTGCCGTGTGCCGACACAGAGGTAGCCACAGCCGTGAACTACCGCACTGTACACTGGTTGATAAAGAGATAGTAGTATACTCGTAACAATTAGGATGACACTATGACGGTATAAAGAATGAAAAAAAAACCACGGTTAGGTGGTAGGTATATAATAATAAATAATACAATTCTGGTCGGACGGACTGCCTGCCGTGTGCCGACACAGAGGTAGCCACAGCCGTGAACTACCGCACTGTACACTGGTTGATAAAGAGATAGTAGTATACTCGTAACAATTAGGATGACACTATGACGGTATAAAGAATGAAAAAAAAACCACGGTTAGGTGGTAGGTATATAATAATAAATAATACAATTCTGGTCGGACGGACTGCCTGCCGTGTGCCGACACAGAGGTAGCCACAGCCGTGAACTACCGCACTGTACACTGGTTGATAAAGAGATAGTAGTATACTCGTAACAATTAGGATGACACTATGACGGTATAAAGAATGAAAAAAAAACCACGGTTAGGTGGTAGGTATATAATAATAAATAATACAATTCTGGTCGGACGGACTGCCTGCCGTGTGCCGACACAGAGGTAGCCACAGCCGTGAACTACCGCACTGTACACTGGTTGATAAAGAGATAGTAGTATACTCGTAACAATTAGGATGACACTATGACGGTATAAAGAATGAAAAAAAAACCACGGTTAGGTGGTAGGTATATAATAATAAATAATACAATTCTGGTCGGACGGACTGCCTGCCGTGTGCCGACACAGAGGTAGCCACAGCCGTGAACTACCGCACTGTACACTGGTTGATAAAGAGATAGTAGTATACTCGTAACAATTAGGATGACACTATGACGGTATAAAGAATGAAAAAAAAACCACGGTTAGGTGGTAGGTATATAATAATAAATAATACAATTCTGGTCGGACGGACTGCCTGCCGTGTGCCGACACAGAGGTAGCCACAGCCGTGAACTACCGCACTGTACTGTGTCTGCTGCTAATATAGACTGGTTGATATTTAAAGAGATATTAGTAGTATACAACAATACTATACTGGTGGTCAGGCACTGGTCACCACTCCTGCAGCAAAAGTGTGCACTGTTAATTAATATAATTGTACTCCTGGCTCCTGCTAACAACCTGCAGTGCTCCCCAGTCTCCCCCACAATTAATTATAAGCTTTTAATTTATACATTGATGACTGTGCAGCACACTGGGCTGAGCTGAGTGCACACAGACTGAGTCACACTGTGTGACTGACTGTGCTGTGTATCGTTTTTTTTTTCAGGCAGAGAACGGATATAGCAGAGAGAAGTGAACGGATATATTATATTAAATAAAAGTTAACTAGCAACTGCACTGGTCACTGACTGTGGTAAACTAACTCTGTCTGCGACTCTGCACAATCTCTCTCTATCTAATCTATCTATCTCTATTCTAATGGAGAGGACGCCAGACACGTCCTCTCCCTATCAATCTCAATGCACGAGTGAAAATGGCGGCGACGCGCGGCTCCTTATATAGAATCCGAGTCTCGCGAGAATCCGACAGCGTCATGATGACGTTCGGGCGCGCTCGGGTTAACCGAGCAAGGCGGGAAGATCCGAGTCGCTCGGACCCGTGGAAAAAAAAGTGAAGTTCGTGCGGGTTCGGATTCAAAGAAACCGAACCCGCTCATCTCTAGAAAAAATAAAAATAAATCATTCTCCACACATAATTTAATTTATTTTTATTTTTTCTTACACGTTATTCTGTCTCTATAATTTTTAATACTTCACTTAGTTGTCTCCCTTACATTAAAGGGGACTTATAATACATCATATGTGACAACAATAAAGGTACCTACATCACATATGGGTATTGAGAATCTCTTTCGTATCTAACACTATTACCTATAAATTATTTGGACAAATCATATTTGTAAATAAAAACTATTTAGGGAATGAGTGCTGCTATTAAAAGTTGATTTGCTTTTTCTCTCTTTTCTTCAAATATGTATATATAGATCAACAAGCAGCACCACCTCAACATAATTGTGTTGAAATATGTGTCTGATCAGCACAATATGTTAGACTATTAATATTCCCTATAAAGTATTATTCATCCACAATCTGGTGCGGGAGTCTCCTTAACTTGAAACATAGAATATTGGGACAAACCTGAAATCTTTTGGAATGCCTCAAAGGCAGTGATGAGGGGTCACATTATTAGTTATGTCGCCCGGAAAAAAAGAGATTCCAAATTGGAATACACTACGTTAAAAACAATTATGTCCAGGGCCTTCCGACTGTATACTTCTAACCCAACGGAGACTACTCTTGACGAATACAAACAGGCTAGACGCCTGCTTGAAACCTATTTAGCTACCCAAGCGAAACATTCCTTAGATTTCACCAAAAATAAATTTTATAGATGGGGCAATAAGGCTGGTAGATTATTGGCGGTCATTTCTAGACCTCCTCAGAAACGACATGTTATAACCACTATTCACCACCCCAGATCTGACCGGGTTATCACTAAATCTCAGGAAATAGTAGAACAATTTCAATCCTATTTCCAGTCCTTGTTTCAATCGACTCAAATAGACACAGATATTCAAACACAGTTACTCACAAATGAAGTATTGCCCCCCCTGACCAGAGACCAGAGAGAAGCCCTTGTGGGTCATATAACGGCGGAGGAAATTAACACTGCTATCTCCAATTTGCCCCATGGTAAGTCCCCAGGCCCGGATGGCTTGTCGGGTGATTATTACCGCATGTTACAGGCCCAAATTGTCCCCTCCTTATTGGAATTGTTTCACGCAATACATGAGAGGAGTTCACCATCCCCGCTTTTTAATGAAGCCTTTTTTACACTTATCCCTAAACCGGGTAGGGACACCAATTTCCTTTCCTCCTATAGACCAATTAGTCTCTTAAATGTAGATTACAAACTACTAGACAAGATAATGGCGACGCTGCTCCAATCCATTCTCCCTGATATCCTCACCACGACACAACTGAGTTTTGTAACTGGCAGACATGCGGTTAAGGCTATCCGCACAGCTCTGGCGGCGGTGGCGGCGTCCCAGTCTCCATGCACAGACTCATACATGCTTCTTAGCCTCGATGCCAATAAGGCCTTTGATATGGTACTATGGCCACATTTGTTTGCCGTATTGGAGGGAAGAGGGTTTGACGGGAGCTTTATTAACTATATACGATACATCTACACTGCTCCATCTGCCTCTCTATTAATTAATGGGATCAGAGGCCAACGATTCTTTTTGGAACGGGGAACCCGTCAGGGATGCCCTTTATCGCCTCTGCTATTTAATTTGGCCCTCGACCCGTTGCTTAGGACACTGCAGGACTGGTCTGTTTTTAGAGGTATAAAAGTGGGTGGTCAGGAGATTAAACTTTCAGCTTTCGCTGAAGACATCCTTCTTTATATATCAGACCCCGAACATTCCCTTACTCAGATCATGGACAAGATTAAATTATTTGGCCACATTTCGGGTTTTAGTATTAATATGGACAAATCTAAAGCTTTATTGCTGTGTGGCAATGTGACGTGTCCGACTTGGGCCACACGCTTCCCCTTACACTGGGTGTGTCCTATATTATATACTTGGGTGTTATGGTGCCACGTTATATTTCGGAACTATACAAACTCAACGTACATAAGGCCTTACATACCCTAACTGATGATATTAAGAGGTGGGAGCGGCTCCCATTGTCATATCTTGGTAGGGCTAACCTCTTAAAAATGGTGGCTATACCACGCATACTATACCCCTTGCAAACGCTTCCCATACTGTTGACTAAGCAGGACTCACAACAGATTAATAAACTTATTAGAACCTTCATATGGAAGGGGGGCCGAGCACGTATTGCTTTGCGCAAACTTGCTCAACCTAAATCCAACGGGGGTATCAATTTTCCAGATGTAGTGGTTTGTAATCATGCCGCTCTTTTGAGGGATTTAAGGGACTGGCTGCAAAACAGTTCTATTTACACTAACACATCTTTGGAACAGTGCTTCCTACCGACTGTAGCTTTGACAAGTTTCCTCCACCAACACGACTTGGAAATACCTGATCATATTCGGTCTAACCCCCTTCTATGGTCTACTAGGAAAATGTGGCACATACTGCGACATGATGCGAAATTGAACCCCTATCAATCCCTACACTTACCCCTAATTAAAAACCCAAACTTCTTGGACGGCATGGCTGCCCATCCCTTTAAACTGTGGAGGGAGGATGGTATAACGTCAATTCACTCATTGGTGTCAGTGGAAGACCATTGTCTACTCACCCTTTCAGAGGTTTCAACGAGGCATGCTGTGATTGCTTCGTCTCCCCTTCTATTTCTACAAACACAATTCTATGTCAGGCATGTTCTAGCACACTTTGCGGATGGGGACTGGACCAATCCATTAGATAGCCTCTTAACACACCCTGTACCGAGTCACAAGGCCATTTCCATTCACTATACTTTTTTGAGAAAAATATTAGATCATGCTACTGTGACAGGTGGTATGTCCTCCTGGTTGGCTCACTTTCCTGACCTGACCATACCAATTATAGAAAAAGCACTACTTTACTCCCGAAAAGTCCTCCCTGCAAGCATGTACACTGAATTGTTTCTTAATGTGTATCATAACACTTATCTGTCCCCATTGCGGCGCTTCCACATGGGAGCGACTGAATCGCACTCTTGTCCAAAATGCCACCAGAGTGGGGCTGATACCTTTCATTGTTTGTGGGCATGTCCGATTATACAATATTTTTGGCATCTAGTTAGGAGATATGCGGAGGCTAACTTAATAACCTATGTGCCCTTTACCCCCGAATGGGCAGTTTTGGGTATCATCGATCCTGCTCTCCGCATGCCATCGGAATGTAAAAAAATACTGATAGCCTTAAGTGCGGCGGGGAAAAAGACGATACTACAGGGATGGATAAATAGTGCGCCACCACAGATACCACTATTCTTAAGTAAGCTAAATCATATTTTTAGAATGGACTGGGTGGAGGCCATTGTAGATAAAGGTAAATTTGTGGAACGATTCCTTAATCTTTGGGAATCCTATATCTCCACTTTGCCCCTTAATACACGCCTACACATTCACAACAGCCTCAAGAATACCACATGGTACCTGACTAGGTTGGCTGCACAGGTCCAACCTATATCTTTGGTCTAGGAGTGGCGGTTGTGGCGGCTTTCCTCTAGGTTACCTATACTATGTATAATAACGTCAGCGTGATAAATGTTGAATTCTTAGAAAACTAAGGTCTTTATTGTTGGAAACAAAAGAAAGATTGATGTGCGTTTTTATTTCTTGTTTTTAATCCCTGTGTATTATTACTACATGATTTATGTACATCTTAATCTGTGTTGTGATTTTCATGGTGTCTCAATAAAAAAATGTAAAAAAAAAAAAAAAGCTCAAGTGGTATTGTTCCAGGTCGAGGGACCCACAAGCAGTAGCGGTGGACGCTCTGGTGACTCCATGGGTCTACCAGATGGTGTACGTGTTTCCACCACTCCCATTGATCCAAAAGATTCTCAAAAGAATAAAAAGGGAGAGGGTTCAAGCAATTCTCATTGCTCCAGACTGGCCAAGAAGGGCCTGGTATGCGGATATACTGGAGATGCTCCTAGAGGACCCGTGGCCTCTACCTCTTCGCGAGGACATTCTCCAACAGTGGCCGTTCGCTTATCAAGACTTACCGCGGCTACGTTTTGACAGCATTGAGGTTGAGCGTCAAATTCTAGCCCGGAAAGGGATCCTGGATAGGGTTATCCCAACCCTGATACAAGCCAGAAAGGGGGTAACGGCTAAACATTACCACCGTATTTGGAAAAAATACGTCTCTTGGTGTGAGAACAGGAAATTTTCTGCAGTGGAATTTCAACTGGGACGTTTTCTCCTTTTTCTGCAGTCATATGTGGATGTGGGCCTACGTTTGGGCACCATCAAAGTCGATTTCGGCCTTATCCATTTTCTTCCAAAAACAATTGGCTTCTCTCCCGGAGGTTCAGACATTTTTGAAAGGGGTTCTGCACATCCAACCACCCTTTGTGCCTCCTACGGCACCTTGGGATCTCAACGTGGTGTTGCAGTTCCTACAATCGGATTGGTTTGAGCCTTTACAGGACGTCGACGACAAGTTTCTTACGTGGAAGGCCGTCACGCTGCTGTCCTTGGCTTCTGCGGGGCATGTGTTGGAGATGGGGGGTGTTGTCTCACAAGAGCCGCTATTTGATTTTCCATGAAGATAGGGCTGAACTCAGAACTCATCAGCAATTTCTTCCAAAGGTGGTGTCTGCGTTTCATATCAACCAACCTATTGTGGTTCCGGTGGTTTCCGACACCTCTGCTACTTCAAAGCCCTTGGATGTTGTAAGGGCTTTGAAAATCTATGTGAAGAGGACAGCTCGTCACAGAAAATCGGACTCGCTGTTATTCTCTATGATCCCAATAAAATTGGTGTCTTGTTTCAAAGCAGACAATTGCGCACTGGATCAGGCTTACTATCCAGCATGCTTATTCCACGGCAGGTTTGCCGTGTTCAAAATCTGTACAGGCCCACTCTACTAGGTCAGTGGGTTCTTCCTGGGTGGCTGCCCGGGGTGTCTCGGCTTTACAGCTCTGCCGAGCAGCTACTTGGTCAGGTTCGAACACTTATGATAAGTTCTACAAGTTCGATACTTTGGCCTCTGAGGACCTTCAGTTTGGTAAATCAGTTCTGCAGGAACCTCAGCACTCTCTCACCCGGATTGGGAGCTTTGGTACATCCCCATGGTACTAATGAGGACCCCAGTATCCTCTAGGACATAAGAGAAAATAGGATTTTGATTACCTACGGGTAAATCCTTTTCTCGTAGTCCGTAAAGGACACTGGGTGCCCGCCCAGTGCTTCGTTTCTCCCTGCACTGTTACTTGGTTAAGTATTGTTGGTTCAGCAGTTTTTTTCCTGGTTTAAAGTTTGGTTAGCTTGGCTTTCCTCTAGTTTGTGTGTGCTGGTTCGGAATCTCACCACTATCCTTTTATATCCTTCTCTCAAAGTATATCCGTCTCCTCGGGCACAGTTTCCTAGACTGAGTCTGGTAGGAGGGGCACAGAGGGAGGAGCCAGCCCATGGCTCCTAGTGGACCCGTCTATACCCCTATGGTACTAATGTGGACCCCAGTATCCTCTACGGACTACAAGAAAAGGATTTACCTATTTTTTCTGCCCCCTTGTCATTATTCACGGATATTTCCAGCCAGTTCATAGTAAACAAATATGACACTCTGGGGTGTAAAAGAGCTAAGGTTAACATATCAGAAGAAATCCACTGGGATACAATGGTCTTTTTTGCACCTGCCGCAATTTTTGCAAAAAGTTGGCATGTACCATGAGGGAGTTGGGGTGAACATGGCGAGAAAACTATGTCCCACAACATAACCCACTCGGGGGTCATGTCGAACACTGTCCTGTTATGTGAATATATATGTGGATTAAAGACCAGAATTCTTTGCACTTCCCTGCAGGACCACATGCAATGCATCAAATATGCTTCTGGTTGTTTACACTTAAAACAATTGGAGTCAGTAGAATCTCTAATAATAAATCTCAATCTAGGGATAAAATAGGCGTGGTGCAATAAATTATATTGCATATCCGTATAGGATTCAGAAATGAATGACTTATTTAGTTTAACAAAGGACTTTGGTCATGGATATGGCAGGAAATGTATTACGTTAGAGAGACTCCCGCACCAGATTATAGATAAATGATCCTTTGCAGGGAATATTTGTAATATAACATTGTGCTGACCAAACAAATATTTCAACACAATTGTATTGAAGTGGTGCTGCTTGTTGATCTAAATATATAGATTTGATGAAGAAGAAGAAAAGCAAATCAACTTTTAATAGCAGCACTCATTCCCTAAATTCTTTTTAATAACAAATATATTTTATTAGTACTAATGTAAGCTTCGAAAAAGATTCTCAATACCCACATGTGATATAAGTGCCTTTATTATTACCACATATGATGTATTATATGTCCCCTTGTAATAGAGGGGACAAATAGAGTGAAATATTAAAACAATAGAGACAGAATAACGTGTAAGAAAAAATAAATTAAATTTGTGTGTATACAGATGTATTTAAAAGAAAATGCTGGTACGCTGTCTTGATTTATAAATCAATAAATACCTGTGATTCAAGAAATTATTAATTTGTTTAATTTATTAAAACAACCACTGACTCCTTTTAGCCAGTGATGTTTATACAGGGTTACAGAATGTGTCAGTGTTGTGACATTTCTAGTGATTTCTCAATTTTGTAGATCACAATGCAACATTTGTTGCTATATAGTGATACAATAAGAATGTTAGGAACAACACTGCAAATATCCAGATGATAGTTTGTCTGTCTGTTTATTTATACGCATAAGGCTCTTATTGCCTTCAGTAATGCCGGTATATGATTACACGCTGACAAATGGTTCTTTGATATTGGGTATTATAAATTACCCCTGTTGGAATGTATGCTCATTAGCCACTACTCCTTAGTTGATATCCTGCTATTACAGTAATACCTTCGATGAAGATTGCAATTTCACACAGTGCTATCTTAAAAATAAGCCTGCTTCAGCACCTCTTTATAAGATTATATAGGAAGGAGACATAGAATCTATATATGACACATATGATTCACGAGTTGGTAATTCCATCCTTTCATAACCACTGTTTAATATGGTCCCAGTGATATATGTTCACAATGAATAGAGCATGCCAAATTTTTGAGAGATATAAATGGCTTATTTTAATCTCTCATATATTGATGTAACAATTACAGGACCTGTTGTTGCCTCAGTATCTAGCTGGTATTGCAATGCGGCACAGGCACGCACTGATAATTAACACTTTGGTGTATATTGTAAGGTTTTTCACAAGCAATCTTGATTTATTCACAATCTTCTTAATTGATATCCTGCAATCACAGCAGTATCCTTAGAAAAAACTGCAAATTCGCACAGTACTCGCTCAAAAGTGAATCTGCTTTAGCACCTCTTCATTGCATAATATAGGAAGGAGACATAGGAATTGTGTATGCATTTTAATACTACTACAAATAATGTTGTCTTAAATAGATAATTCAAACACATATAATTCCCAGATAGATAATTGTATCCTTACACAATCACTGTTTGTTGTTATCCCAGTGATGTGTGCTCACAATAAATCGAGCATGCCAGAATTCTCAGAGGTGTTAATAGCTTGTTTGAATCTCTCATATATAGACGTAACAATTCAAGCCCCTGTTGCTGCCTAAATGTCTGGTTGGTATTGCCATGCAGCACAGGTATATATAAACAGTTACCCCTTTAGTATGTTTTGTAAAATTTGTTACAAGCAAGTGGCTAGCACTTGGAGGAAACCCTCCTGTCTTCTGTATATACTATGCCAGCATGTATCTTTTAGTCTAAGTAGTAACCCTTACTAATAATTCTGATGTACACAGGATGTTAATACATAATAATATTAGTACTGACAGCGCACAGCAAAGCCGATGCGCATTTCACTTTATTAAGCTTCGTCAGGGCTTATAGTATTGAGCGCCCACCTCAGGAAGCATATTTATTGTTGATCATAGCCAATCCGAGGAGAGCAACATTGGATGGACCAATCCTTTAATCCAGACAGGGAATTCAAATCCCTGTCCGTTATGTTAATAGAGTCTGTCAGCGGCGGCCGCTAATTGCAGGCAGCTGCAGCGCATCTCACGTTCTCACTGGTTAGCGCTTACTGAGCGGCTCAGCCATAGCCGCTAATTGCAGCCACCCGCGGCACTGATCCTCTCCCCACCTCTAAGTGAATGGGCTGACTTGTTCCTGGGCAAGTGAGAACGCCCTGGAATCTAATGAATAACTAGTTTGTCAAATCCCATCACCATGGGAAACGACAGGCAATCCCACAATCAGAACACATTCAGTTTCTAAAAACTAGACTGGACATTCTATAAGGGATTATCACTTATTAACATGCATTGATTTATAATAATGAAAAAATTCCCAATTTTCTACAGATGGTATGCCTATGTGCATTTAATTAATTCTCATATTACATTTGTACCTATTTGTAAGGAAATCAGAGGAATAAAACATATTCTCATGCTTATGATTATATGTTATAGAAGTTATTATACTGAATAATCAGATAGTGATCAATAGTGAATAATTAAATAAGCTATAAAAAATATAAATAAAAAATAAATAAATTCGCTTAAAAATAGTGACCGTGTGCGCTAATAAATTGTTACAAATAAACTGTGTGAAAAACCAAACTGTGTTGTGCTTATGTTGTCTACATAGATTGGAAAGTGAATAATAATAAATGTGACGAAATTAATTCTGAGATCATACAACATGATTATGTGTATGTAGTGTCTACATAATAAAATATAGTGGAATCGTGATTTAATTATATTAAGTGAATTACTACAAATAACTATGTGACCACATAAATTCTGATGTTATATGGTCATATGCAAATAAGTGTTTCCAATTATTCAATATTTTATTTGTGAAAAGCCCGTTATAAGTGTGACGCTGTTTTTGTTATACAGTTATGTATGAACTAGTGTGTTCTATTACTCAATTTTTGTTTGATGACAATCAATTATAAATGTGACAAGAATATATTTGATATCTATAATAAAGTGCCCATATAGTGATCCCAATACCCATATAATGTAATTGTTCCTTAAAAATTGTGTTCCTTATTAATTAGTATTCTGTAATGTATATACAAATTTATTAAATATGTTTTATGTTTTTCATCCAGTAGGTGGAAAAATGATGTTTGGTTTTATTACTATTTCCAGTGGCTCCAATTTTTTGGAGACTTCGGAAAAATTCATACCATTGAATGTTACCATTCTGGATACTTCTATTGGCAGATCTAATTTCCGTTAGCTATTTTATTTTTGTGGATAGCCAATAGATGTATCTTAATTATATGGCCGCCATTAATTTAGCCCCTTAGTGTCTCATTTTTCTCATATTTATAGCTAATATCACTAAGGACCATCCATCAATTGAAACTGGACTGTCAATTTTTTTGGATTTATAGTAATTTGCCTCTCCTTATATCCCTCAATTGAAACTGGACTATCAATTTTTTGGATTTATAGTAATTTACCTCTCCTTGTATGGATTCCAAGTAAATGTATGTAAACTGCAAATAAATAAATGAACTTCTAATGAATATATGTTAAGTATACCGATAAAGTTACACCAGTTTGCTTCTCCTTGTGTGGACTCCAGGTAAGTACATATGAACTACAGATAGGTAGATGACCTTCAAATAAATATATATTGAGGGAGTACGGACCACAGGTAAGTGCATAAATTTCAGGTGCATATACATTAGGTGTACAAACACTATTGTTCATATAGAAACCCTTTTCTCAGGTAAGTATGTATGAGTTGTATTGAGGCCATTTTTTATTTTTCATTTACCTATTCTTTTGAAAAGGAACAGAATAATTGGTATTGCATATTTTTAGAGTGGAATTCAATTGGCAATACCTATATATACATGTTGGCAGTTATCCAGATGTTTGTCTATTCGATTAGACCCATCTGGCTGAATTGAAAGTACCCCCATCCTGTAACATTTACAGGAAAGCTGAATAGTGTATTTCTTCGTTCAGTCCTGATGGCGTAAGACTATTGAGTAGGAAAATCTGTCTAGACTCTCTCTTCAGGAGCTCTTTAGTGATGTTACCACCTCTTATCCCCATTTCCACTTTCTCAAGTCCAAAGGCTTTCATCTTAGTAGGGTCACTTCCATGTTCTCTCCTGAAGTGCCTAGCGACACTTGTAAGTTGTTTCATGTTTTCATGATCTCGCTGGGCATTCTTAATGTGGCTTGCATGTTCAAATATGCATTTTTTGAACTGCCTTTTGGTCATGCCCAGGGCTTAAAGTGGTCCTGGAGAGGTGGGGGAACTCACCTCGCCAGCAACTCCTCCTGCTTAGCTCGAAAACGGGTGTGGCCTCACAAGGAAGGGGCGTGGCCACACCAAAGTACCACCAATTCAAAATAATGCTTCACAGTAGCACAATCTTATTCACATTGCCCGCCCCACATGCTAGTGCCCTTTACACACACAATGCCCACAATAGCAGAGCCTCTTACACACACAATGCCCACAGCAGTGCCCTCCCCCTCCTAATTTTAGATTTGATTTACAATATAGCAGTATATGTTGAACAACCTTTGCTCACCTCTTATGTCTTCTATCTGTCCCTTCTGCTTTCTTGTTTCCTTTGTCTGTCACTCTCCTCATGAGCCCATACATTTTAGCGCTTTGTGCAAGAAACAGCATCGCCACCCCATATTTAAAATAGGACCAGTGACAAAAATATAGGGGGGAAATACCAATACCACAAAATAATACCAATTCATATTACGCTGCACAGTAATCTATATTATTCAAATCACGTTGCACAGTAGCACCACTTACATACATTACACCAGGTAGAGCCCCTATCACGCATTACGCCAGGTAGAGTACCCTTTTACACAGTACAGCAGGTATAGTCCCATTTTACACAGTACGGCAGGTAGAGCCCCCTCCAGGGGCAAATGCAGGATTTAATGAGGTTTTTTTCCAGATAGATAGATACATACAAACAAATATAGAAAACTACTGCACTCACCACCCCAGAAGTGGGGTGCAGTGTCTGCACTCAACACTCATAGGGTGGGGTACATACAGCCCATGGCCACCTACCCAAATACATACAAATAGAAAATTCAGCACTCACCATATATATATATAGGCACTCAGTTTTGATAAAGCGCAAAAAGGTTCTGTTTATTGAAATAAACAGCAGCTTTTTGCACTTTATCAAGTCTCCGGGTGCCGTCATGTTACAAGCATATACTGCTTATGAGCACGGCAGGTGCTGGATATTTCTATAAAGAGAGAGAGACATGAGGAGGGAACAAGACAAAGAGAGAGACTTGGGGAGGGAGAAACATGGCCAGAGAGAGACATGGGAAGGGAGGGAGAGAGATACATGAGAAGGAAGACAAAAAGAGTGACATGGCAAGAGAGGGTGAGAGACATGGAGATAGAGACATTGCGAGAGAGAGAGAGACACGTGGCAAAAGAGAGAGAGAGACATTGCAAAAGAGAGAGAGAGATGAGGGGGAGAAAGACTGGGCTCCCAGAGCTGTGAAATGTAGCAGCAGTTACCTGGAGGTCTTCATGTGGAGGGTGAGTTGTCTCTCCTGCCAGACGCCGCCCAGGGGTGTGCCACGGTTAGAATAGGGCCGTGGACCCTCACTCACTTGCAGACAGCGATCCAGTGGAGGTGGGGAGGGCATTACAGTTCGCGGGTCACTAAGCTTAGGGCATACTTGCCTACTTTTGAAAACTAGGTTCAGGGAGATTGTGGGTGTAAGCAGAATGCGCGGCGCTGCGCTGTGTAAAGAGGGCGTGACTTCAGGTAAGGTTCATGGCCTCGTTGCACGAACCTGTTTTTGTCACTCTGGGGTCCTGGAGATGTGGGCTGCCCCCCAGAGACTGCCTGTTTGCAGTGTCGGCTCCTTCATTGTGACAGGATGTTGGTGTAATGTTACAGTAATAATAATTTTATCTATCATCGCACTTTCTCCAATAGGACTCAAAGCACTTAAGGGTGAGGGTCAAGGTAAGAGTATTAGGGTGTTTGGACTAAGGGTGAGTGATAGGGCATAGAATTAGTGTTAGGATAAAGGATGAGGGTTACATAAACACATGTGCTTGCAAGTCATTATGCAGGAGCAGTGACCTGTAATCACAGAAACACATAGTGGTCTCATATTGCTAACACACCTACAGCATCTACTTGGTGCCAATTTCCAGCAATACTTACATTTTAAACATGCCTCCGGGAGGTGGGGCAGCGGAACTAAAAAAACCACCACTGCTATGCTGCTGCCACACCAGCCGTCGCAGACACTTTAAACTAGCCACCGGTGCTGACACTTCCGCTATGCGGCTCTGCTTACAATGTCACCCCTCATTACATCCCCGAGCAACCCTTCCCCTGTCTCTACAGACTGATGCATGCACAGTCCGCATTTTTTTTCTTTTCGGGAGGACCCAGAGCATTTGTGGAGCAGCGGGAGGCTCACATTTTTTTTACCTGAGCTGAACGCGGGAGGGTTAGCAAGCCTGGCTTAGGAGTGGGGTGGACTTTAAGCTGCTGCGCTGGCAGGGAGATGGGGAGTGGGCACGTGCATTACTGGCCTCACAGTAAACTCCGGCGGCTGCGGGGGGATCGGGCGTTACAGCCCGCGGCTCACACTCCGGCGGCTGCGGCAGCGGGGGAGATCAGGCACTGTAACATCCCTGGCAGGGGGGGAGAGGGCACTTTGAATAGCGCCGATTGTGCGCCACTCACGGCTCCCGGGCCGCCAGCTAATGAGAAGCTGCCACTTGGCAGCTTCTCATTGCTGGCGGTCCGGGAGCCGTGATTGGCTCACGCTAGATTTAAAAAAAGCCTCCCCTTCGTTTGATTGGTGCTGCAGCCGGTCCGTGAGCCGTGATTGGCTGGCGGCCGCTGCCACCTTTACAGTGGAGCAGGGACCTGATGCTGTGGCCGGACGGAGGCGGAACTGGTTCCGCCTGCAATTAGAGGTGACGGAACGCAGTTCCGCCCCGTTCCGGCCCACTTTAACCAATGGTCATGCCCACATATCTTAGCCCACAAGGGCAAGTCAGGCAATAGATGACACCTTGTGTGGCACAATTAATGAAACCACGAAAATTTTGACCGCATCATTACATTTGTTTGAATAAGTTTTAGTTGGTTGTATAAAGCCACAAGCTTTGCATTTTCCGCATTGATAACAACCTTCTACTGGAGGATCTTGTTTCTTTGTTCCAATATAATGACTACGCACTAATTTGTCTCGTAAATTTGGAGATTTTCTCCAACTAATTTGAATCCTACTGCCAATTTCTTTCTTGAGGTCTTCGTCTGTCATAAGGACATGATAGTGCTTCTGCAAGGCTTGATTGATACTTTTCCATTCCTTGCAGTAGGTGCCTATGAACCTGGTCTGGGTTTGTCCTTTGATCTTCTTCTTTGGTGTTAACAGATCGGTTCTTGGCATCTTTTTGGTGTTATTATATGCCAATTCCAAGGTTTTTCTTTTATATCCTCTTTTTTCCAACCGGTTTTTGAGTTCTTTTGCTCTTTCTTCAAAGGTGATGTCTTCAGAGCAGTTTCTTCTCAGCCTAATGTATTCTCCCTTTGGTATGCCCCTCAAAGTAGCTGGGAAATGTGAGCTACTATGATGTAGAATACTATTAGTAGCTGTGGCTTTGGGGAAGATGCAGAGCCGGCCATAGGCATAGGCAAACTAGGCAATTGCCTAGGGCATTTGATATGCCTAGGGGCATCAGCAGCTTCTGCTGATTAAAATGATATGCAACATGCCTATATTCTGTGTGTAACATTTCATATGCAGATACAGCCACAGTCTCACACAGTATATAGGCATATCATTTTAATCAGCAGAAGCTGCTTGTGCATCCTAGCCACATAGCAATGCAAATAAGATGCATTTTCATAAAAAAAAGGAGCCGACATTAGCATTGAGGCAAAATTTATGAGGACACATCTGTATCCAAGCAGAGGCAGAGGTCACAGTGTTAGTGGCAGTGTGAGTGCTGTGTGCATGTGAGTGGGTTGGTTGTGCAGTAGTGTTCGGAATATGAGTTAGGAGCATTATGTGTGTCATGTAAAAATGCATTAATAATGTGCTGCATATGTGTAAAGGACATTACAGTATGTGTAAAAGGGCATTAATAAAGTTGTCATAATGTGTAAGGTGTACTATGTTTATAAGGACATTAATAATGTGTCTCATATGTGTAAGGGGCATTACTCTGTGACATTATGTGTACAAGGTACTCTACTATGTGGCGTTGCATATAGAAAGGGCACTACTGTGTTGGCTAATGTGAATAAAGAGCAATAGGGTGTGGTGGTGTAATGTGAATAAGGAGCAATTCAGTGTGATTTAATGTGAATAAGGGGGTCTACTGTGAGGAGTAACGTTTATAAGGTAAAGTGATACTACTGTGGGATGTAATGTGAATTATGGACACTATCGCATGATAAAATGTGAATAAAGTTTCAGTACTGTGTGGCGTAATTGGAATTGGGGGTACTATTGTGTGTCATGCCCCTTGTCAGCAAAAACACACCCCTTTTTGGGCTGAGCGCCAAATGTGCGAACTGCTCCTATTTAAAATATAGGGGGTACAAACACCAAAATAAGGACTGCTATGGGTGAGGGTGATAGTGCTGGGAAAGAGGTGCAAGGTCAGAGGTGGAACTAGCGGTGGTGCTAGGGGGCATCAGTCAAAATCTTGCCTAGGGCATCATATTGGTTAGGGCCGGCTCTGGGAAGATGTCTGTGGTGAGTTTGTCGTCCTCTGTTTTCGTGATGGTAAGATCCAGGAACGTGACACTTCGAAAATTAATATCAAATGTCAGCCTCAAATTGAATTCATTGTTGTTAAGGACTGACATAAACTCTTCAAATAGCTCCCGCTCCCCTTCCCAGACGATAAGGACATCGTCAATGAATCTATGCCACCCGATGATATGATCTGTATATTTTTCATTGGTATGGTTAAAGACCCACTCCTTCTCCCACCATCCTAGATATAAATTGGCATACGTCGGGGCACACGTACTGCCCATAGCTGTGCCCCGGACCTGCAGAAAATATTTATCGTCGAAGAGGAAGAAGTTCTTGGTTAGAACAAATTCAAGTAATTGTAAAATAAAACCATTGAACTCCTCATGTCTCCTCATGTTCAAAAAATATTCAACCGCTTTGATTCCTGTGATGTGATTTATACTCATGTATAACGATTCAACATCACAGGTGCACAGCCATGTGTTTGGTGGGAGGTCCAAGTTCTCCAATTTATTTAGTACATCCATAGAATCTCTTATATGTGAAGGCAATTCTAGGACAAAGTGTCTGAGGTTCTCATCTACAAATACACTAGCTTTTTCTGTTAGGCTTTCAATCCCAGATATTATGGGCCTTCCCGGTGGGGAATCTCTGTGTTTGTGCACCTTCGGTAACATAAAAGGTGGGTGTCTTGGGATCTTTCACATCCAAGAATTCTACTTCCGTTTTGGTGATAATCCCATCTTTCAGGGCATTTTGAATGAGGGTACTGTATTGTTTATGAAAGTTGGCAGTAGGGTTAAAGATAAGTCTCTTATATGTGGAGACGTCAGATAGCTGTCTGTATGCCTCTTTAAGATACGCTTCCTTACTCCACAGGACAATGTTACCCCCTTTATCTGAGGGTTTTATGATTATATCATCCCAACTAATGATTTATTCCAAGGCTCTCTGTTCTTCTCTGCTGACATTATTGTCCTTGTTCATCCATCTTTGGATAAAGATCCTATCCAATTCTTGTGAAACCAGATCTAAAAATACCTGTACTTGAGGACAGATTTGTGAATTCGGAAAGAATGTTGATTTCTTCTTCAGGATAGGTCTTAAAGTGGACGGGTTTTCTTCTTGTGTTGCTTGAAAATTCTCTACCAATTCTTCCAACATTACTAAGGCTTGTCTTTCTTCCTCACTGAGGGCAAATAAGGAGAACGTAATAGATGATGAGTTACAAATTATTAATCTTACCAGCAAAATATTAAATCCAGTCCAATTAAAGCTTTTGTCCAGAGGTTTAAGTTTCTCACCAGTACATGAAATAGATCGGTTTGATGTCCAAAAGGACCTATGTTTATATGCCAGGAAATTACTTTTAAGAAAATTCTACAGCAATAGGGAAAGAGAACGAGAACACACATCCAATATAGATCAGGAAACCTTATTTGCCCTCAGTGAGGAAGAAAGACAAGCCTTAGTAATGTTGGAAGAATTGGCAGAGAATTTTCAAGCAACACAAGAAGAAAACCCCTCCACTGTAAGACCTATCCTGAAGAAGAAATCAACATTCTTTCCCAATTCACAAATCTGTCCTCAAGTACAGGTATTTTTAGATCTGGTTTCACAAGAATTGGATAGGATCTTTATCCAAAGACAGATGAACAAGGACAATAATGTCAGCAGAGAAGAACAGAGAGCCTTGGAAGAAATCATTAGTTGGGATGATATAATCATAAAACCCTCAGATAAAGGGGGTAACATTGTCCTGTGGAGTAAGGAAGCGTATCTTAAAGAGGCATACAGACAGCTATCTGACGTCTCCACATATAAGAGACTTATCTTTAACCCTACTGCCAACTTTCATAAACAATACAGTACCCTCATTCAAAATGCCCTGAAAGATGGGATTATCACCAAAACGGAAGTAGAATTCTTGGATGTGAAAGATCCCAAGACACCCACCTTTTATATGTTACCGAAGGTGCACAAACACAAAGATTCCCCACCGGGAAGGCCCATAATATCTGGGATTGAAAGCCTAACAGAAAAAGCTAGTGTATTTGTAGATGAGAACCTCAGACACTTTGTCCTAGAATTTCCTTCACATATAAGAGATTCTATGGATGTACTAAATAAATTGGAGAACTTGGACCTCCCACCAAACACATGGCTGTGCACCTGTGATGTTGAATCGTTATACACGAGTATAAATCACAACACAGGAATCAAAGCGGTTGAATATTTTTTGAACATGAGGAGACATGAGGAGTTCAATGGTTTTATTTTACAATTACTTGAATTTGTTCTAACCAAGAACTTCTTCCTCATCGACGACAAATATTTTCTGCAGGTCCGGGGCACAGCTATGGGCAGTACGTGTGCCCCGACGTATGCCAATTTATATCTAGGATGGTGGGAGAAGGAGTGGGTCTTTAACCATACCAATGAAAAATATACAGATCATATCATCGGGTGGCATAGATTCATTGACGATGTCCTTATCGTCTGGGAAGGGGAGCGGGAGCTATTTGAAGAGTTTATGTCAGTCCTTAACAACAATGAATTCAATTTGAGGCTGACATTTGATATTAATTTTCGAAGTGTCACGTTCCTGGATCTTACCATCACGAAAACAGAGGACGACAAACTCACCACAGACATCTTCCGCAAAGCCACAGCTACTAATAGTATTCTACATCATAGTAGCTCACATTTCCCAGCTACTTTGAGGGGCATACCAAAGGGAGAATACATTAGGCTGAGAAGAAACTGCTCTGAAGACATCACCTTTGAAGAAAGAGCAGAAGAACTCAAAAACCGGTTGGAAAAAAGAGGATATAAAAGAAAAACCTTGGAATTGGCATATAATAACACCAAAAAGATGCCAAGAACCGATCTGTTAACACCAAAGAAGAAGATCAAAGGACAAACCCAGACCAGGTTCATAGGCACCTACTGCAAGGAATGGAAAAGTATCAATCAAGCCTTGCAGAAGCACTATCATGTCCTTATGACAGACGAAGACCTCAAGAAAGAAATTGGCAGTAGGATTCAAATTAGTTGGAGAAAATCTCCAAATTTACGAGACAAATTAGTGCGTAGTCATTATATTGGAACAAAGAAACAAGATCCTCCAGTAGAAGGTTGTTATCAATGCGGAAAATGCAAAGCTTGTGGCTTTATACAACCAACTAAAACTTATTCTAACAAATATAATGATGCGGTCAAAATTCGTGGTTTCATTAATTGTGCCACACAAGGTGTCATCTATTGCCTGACTTGCCCTTGTGGGCTAAGATATGTGGGCATGACCAAAAGGCAGTTCAAAAAACGCATATTTGAACATGCAAGCCACATTAAGAATGCCCAGCGAGATCATGAAAACATGAAACAACTTACAAGTGTCGCTAGGCACTTCAGGAAAGAACATGGAAGTGACTCTACTAAGATGAAAGTCTTTGGACTTGAGAAAGTGGAAATGGGGATAAGAGGTGGTAACATCACTAAAGAGCTCCTGAAGAGAGAGTCTAGACAGATTTTCCTACTCAATAGTCTTACGCCATCAGGACTGAACTAAGAAATACACTATTCAGCTTTCCTGTAAATGTTACAGGATGGGGGTACTTTCAATTCAGCCAGATGGGTCTAATCGAATAGACAAACATCTGGATAACTGCCAACATGTATATATAGGTATTGCCAATTGAATTCCACTCTAAAAATATGCAATACCAATTATTCTGTTCCTTTTCAAAAGAATAGGTAAATGAAAAATAAAAAATGGCCTCAATACAACTCATACATACTTACCTGAGAAAAGGGTTTCTATATGAACAATAGTGTTTGTACACCTAATGTATATGCACCTGAAATTTATGCACTTACCTGTGGTCCGTACTCCCTCAATATATATTTATTTGAAGGTCATCTACCTATCTGTAGTTCATATGTACTTACCTGGAGTCCACACAAGGAGAAGCAAACTGGTGTAACTTTATCGGTATACTTAACATATATTCATTAGAAGTTCATTTATTTATTTGCAGTTTACATACATTTACTTGGAATCCATACAAGGAGAGGTAAATTACTATAAATCCAAAAAATTGATAGTCCAGTTTCAATTGAGGGATATAAGGAGAGGCAAATTACTATAAATCCCAAAAAATTGACAGTCCAGTTTCAATTGATGGATGGTCCTTAGTGATATTAGCTATAAATATGAGAAAAATGAGACACTAAGGGGCTAAATTAATGGCGGCCATATAATTAAGATACATCTATTGGCTATCCACAAAAATAAAATAGCTAACGGAAATTAGATCTGCCAATAGAAGTATCCAGAATGGTAACATTCAATGGTATGAATTTTTCCTGAAGTCTCCAAAAAATTGGAGCCACTGGAAATAGTAATAAAACCAAACATCATTTTTCCACCTACTGGATGAAAAACATAAAACATATTTAATAAATTTGTATATACATTACAGAATACTAATTAATAAGGAACACAATTTTTAAGGAACAATTACATTATATGGGTATTAGGATCACTATATGGGCACTTTATTATAGATATCAAATATATTCTTGTCACATTTATAATTGATTGTCATCAAACAAAAATTGAGTAACAGAACACACTAGTTCATACATAACTGTATAACAAAAACAGCGTCACACTTATAACGGGCTTTTCACAAATAAAATATTGAATAATTGGAAACACTTATTTGCACATGACCATATAACAATAGAATTTATGTGGTCACATAGTTATTTGTAGTAATTCACTTAATATAATTAAATCACGATTCCACTATATTTTATTATGTAGACACTACATACACATAATCATGTTGTATGATCACAGAATTCATTTAGTCACATTTATTATTATTCACTTTCCAATCTATGTAGACAACATAAGCACAACACAGTTTGGTTTTTCACACAGTTTATTTGTAACAATTTATTAGCGCACACGGTCACTATTTTTAAGCGAATGTATTTATTTTTTATTTATATGTTTTATAGCTTATTTAATTATTCACTATTGATCAATATCTGATTATTCAGTATAATAACTTCAATAACATATAATCATAAGCATGAGAATATGTTTTATTCCTCTGATTTCCTTACAAATAGGTACAAATGTAATATGAGAATTAATTAAATGCACAAAGGCATACCATCTGTAGAAAATTGGGAATTTTTTCATTATTATAAATCAATGCATGTTAATAAGTGATAATCCGTTATAGAATGTCCAGTCTAGTATTTAGAAACTGAATGTGTTCTGATTGTAGGATTGCCTGTCGTTTCCCATGGTGATGGGATTTGACAAACTAGTTATTCATTAGATTCCAGGGCGTTCTCACTTGCCCAGGAACAAGTCAGCCCATTCACTTAGAGGTGGGGAGAGGATTAGTGCCGCGGGTGGCTGCAATTAGCGGCTATAGCTGAGCCGCTCAGTAAGCGCTAACCAGTGAGAACGTGAGATGCGCTGCAGCTGCCTGCAATTAGCGGCCGCCGCTGACAGACTCTATTAACATGCTAAAGGATTGATAAATCTGCACAGAATGAACTTAATGATATTTGTATTACTTTTGTAATATATTAAACCAACATAATGCCTACTGCATAGTAAATAATTTCAGCAATGGGTTGGTGGTGCTCCCGGAAAATAGTTCAGAAAACTATATGGAAAATGTGGTCTTAGGAAAAGAACAAAAGACAAAGAGCTGCTATATGTCTTTTCCAGGGCACACTTAAAAAGATATGTGATGAATTATAAAAATGTGGGTAAATTAATACGTAACTTTTATTAAGATATACTTACTAAGAGGGAGGAAGCGGATAAACAAATTTGAGGCGAAAAAATATTTGTTTGGAAGGGCGAAAATATGTTTACTCCCGTTAAAATGTGATCCGATAAATTGATTATTTTGTATTTGTTATGATCTGGAACTAGTTCTGGTTTCTGCGGTTTGGATATCGATTTGGAGGTGGTGAGCCCCATTTCTCTCTTCCTCTTCTTCTTACTACGTCGCGTTTTTCTTTTCCTTTTGTTGAGTGGCCTCGCGCTCCCCTGGTTTGTTCTAAAAAACCAGTAAGAGAGTTACTGTCCAATCTTGATGTTGAGGTGTTCCTGCGGTCATAAGTGTAGCTTTCGTTCTCATCCGTACTGGATAAGTCCACTTCTGATGAGGAAGGGGTATATGAGCGCTCCAGAGGTCGTTCTTTTCTAATTGGTCTGGTCCAATGGAAGATTTTTTGGTTCACAAAGTCCTTTTTGTCCCTTAGGAATTTATTCTTCTTTCTGTCAATTATGGTTTGTTCATATATTTTAAGTTCTTTCTTGATTTTATCAAAGTTGCTTTGGAATCTCGGGTCTTGTTCCCAAGGTTCTAAGTTTTTAGCTATCTTGTCAATTTCCTTAGTGCAGTCATCCAAAACAAGGTTGTTATGTTTGATCAAAATATTAATTAGCTCGTGTGAGCATTTTAATAATGTAGTTTCCCATTCCTGTCGGAGATTATCAGTAAACAATTCAAATGCCGGAAAGAGTTTTGGCCTAAGGCCTCTGGGTACAATTTTTTGTTTTTGGTAGTTCTCCAAACTTGTTAGGTCCCAGTTGGTTCGAGTTTGTCGTTGTAGTATATATTTTAATTTAGAAACCTCCTCTTCCCAATTTGGATCTGGATCGCTGGTATCATTGCCAGTTGGGAAAATATTTTCAAGGTCATCCGTTCTGCGTTTTGCGCTTAGTTCAGTTTTTAGATTAAAACTGGTCATAATAAGGCGGTGGAGAAGGTAAGTATATGTCTGAGTAAATCTTGATTCGTGCCAGATTAGGAGCTGAGATAGGCCTCAGTATAATCAACTTGCTAAAGGATTGATAAATCTGCACAGAATGAACTTAATGATATTTGTATTACTTTTGTAATATATTAAACCAACATAATGCCTACTGCATAGTAAATAATTTTAGCAATGGGTTGGTGGTGCTCCCGGAAAATAGTTCAGAAAACTATATGGAAAATGTGGTCTTAGGAAAAGAACAAAAGACAAAGAGCTGCTATATGTCTTTTCCAGGGCACACTTAAAAAGATATGTGATGAATTATAAAAATGTGGGTAAATTAATACGTAACTTTTATTAAGATATACTTACTAAGAGGGAGGAAGCGGATAAACAAATTTGAGGCGAAAAAATATTTGTTTGGAAGGGCGAAAATATGTTTACTCCCGTTAAAATGTGATCCGATAAATTGATTATTTTGTATTTGTTATGATCTGGAACTAGTTCTGGTTTCTGCAGTTTGGATATCGATTTGGAGGTGGTGAGCCCCATTTCTCTCTTCCTCTTCTTCTTACTACGTCGCGTTTTTCTTTTCCTTTTGTTGAGTGGCCTCGCGCTCCCCTGGTTTGTTCTAAAAAACCAGTAAGAGAGTTACTGTCCAATCTTGATGTTGAGGTGTTCCTGCGGTCATAAGTGTAGCTTTCGTTCTCATCCGTACTGGATAAGTCCACTTCTGATGAGGAAGGGGTATATGAGCGCTCCACAGGTTGTTCTTTTCTAATTGGTCTGGTCCAATGGAAGATTTTTTGGTTCACAAAGTCCTTTTTGTCCCTTAGGAATTTATTCTTCTTTCTGTCAATTATGGTTTGTTCATATATTTTAAGTTCTTTCTTGATTTTATCAAAGTTGCTTTGGAATCTCGGGTCTTGTTCCCAAGGTTCTAAGTTTTTAGCTATCTTGTCAATTTCCTTAGTGCAGTCATCCAAAACAAGGTTGTTATGTTTGATCAAAATATTAATTAGCTCGTGTGAGCATTTTAATAATGTAGTTTCCCATTCCTGTCGGAGATTATCAGTAAACAATTCAAAAGCCGGAAAGAGTTTTGGCCTAAGGCCTCTGGGTACAATTTTTTGTTTTTGGTAGTTCTCCAAACTTGTTAGGTCCCAGTTGGTTCGAGTTTGTCGTTGTAGTATATATTTTAATTTAGAAACCTCCTCTTCCCAATTTGGATCTGGATCGCTGGTATCATTGCCAGTTGGGAAAATATTTTCAAGGTCATCCGTTCTGCGTTTTGCGCTTAGTTCAGTTTTTAGATTAAAACTGGTCATAATAAGGCGGTGGAGAAGGTAAGTATATGTCTGAGTAAATCTTGATTCGTGCCAGATTAGGAGCTGAGATAGGCCTCAGTATAATCAACTTGCTAAAGGATTGATAAATCTGCACAGAATGAACTTAATGATATTTGTATTACTTTTGTAATATATTAAACCAACATAATGCCTACTGCATAGTAAATAATTTCAGCAATGGGTTGGTGGTGCTCCCGGAAAATAGTTCAGAAAACTATATGGAAAATGTGGTCTTAGGAAAAGAACAAAAGACAAAGAGCTGCTATATGTCTTTTCCAGGGCACACTTAAAAAGATATGTGATGAATTATAAAAATGTGGGTAAATTAATACGTAACTTTTATTAAGATATACTTACTAAGAGGGAGGAAGCGGATAAACAAATTTGAGGCGAAAAAATATTTGTTTGGAAGGGCGAAAATATGTTTACTCCCGTTAAAATGTGATCCGATAAATTGATTATTTTGTATTTGTTATGATCTGGAACTAGTTCTGGTTTCTGCGGTTTGGATATCGATTTGGAGGTGGTGAGCCCCATTTCTCTCTTCCTCTTCTTCTTACTACGTCGCGTTTTTCTTTTCCTTTTGTTGAGTGGCCTCGCGCTCCCCTGGTTTGTTCTAAAAAACCAGTAAGAGAGTTACTGTCCAATCTTGATGTTGAGGTGTTCCTGCGGTCATAAGTGTAGCTTTCGTTCTCATCCGTACTGGATAAGTCCACTTCTGATGAGGAAGGGGTATATGAGCGCTCCACAGGTTGTTCTTTTCTAATTGGTCTGGTCCAATGGAAGATTTTTTGGTTCACAAAGTCCTTTTTGTCCCTTAGGAATTTATTCTTCTTTCTGTCAATTATGGTTTGTTCATATATTTTAAGTTCTTTCTTGATTTTATCAAAGTTGCTTTGGAATCTCGGGTCTTGTTCCCAAGGTTCTAAGTTTTTAGCTATCTTGTCAATTTCCTTAGTGCAGTCATCCAAAACAAGGTTGTTATGTTTGATCAAAATATTAATTAGCTCGTGTGAGCATTTTAATAATGTAGTTTCCCATTCCTGTCGGAGATTATCAGTAAACAATTCAAATGCCGGAAAGAGTTTTGGCCTAAGGCCTCTGGGTACAATTTTTTGTTTTTGGTAGTTCTCCAAACTTGTTAGGTCCCAGTTGGTTCGAGTTTGTCGTTGTAGTATATATTTTAATTTAGAAACCTCCTCTTCCCTATTTGGATCTGGATCGCTGGTATCATTGCCAGTTGGGAAAATATTTTCAAGGTCATCCGTTCTGCGTTTTGCGCTTAGTTCAGTTTTTAGATTAAAACTGGTCATAATAAGGCGGTGGAGAAGGTAAGTATATGTCTGAGTAAATCTTGATTCATGCCAGATTAGGAGCTGAGATAGGCCTCAGTATAATCAACTTGCTAAAGGATTGATAAATCTGCACAGAATGAACTTAATGATATTTGTATTACTTTTGTAATATATTAAACCAACATAATGCCTACTGCATAGTAAATAATTTCAGCAATGGGTTGGTGGTGCTCCCGGAAAATAGTTCAGAAAACTATATGGAAAATGTGGTCTTAGGAAAAGAACAAAAGACAAAGAGCTGCTATATGTCTTTTCCAGGGCACACTTAAAAAGATATGTGATGAATTATAAAAATGTGGGTAAATTAATACGTAACTTTTATTAAGATATACTTACTAAGAGGGAGGAAGCGGATAAACAAATTTGAGGCGAAAAAATATTTGTTTGGAAGGGCGAAAATATGTTTACTCCCGTTAAAATGTGATCCGATAAATTGATTATTTTGTATTTGTTATGATCTGGAACTAGTTCTGGTTTCTGCAGTTTGGATATCGATTTGGAGGTGGTGAGCCCCATTTCTCTCTTCCTCTTCTTCTTACTACGTCGCGTTTTTCTTTTCCTTTTGTTGAGTGGCCTCGCGCTCCCCTGGTTTGTTCTAAAAAACCAGTAAGAGAGTTACTGTCCAATCTTGATGTTGAGGTGTTCCTGCGGTCATAAGTGTAGCTTTCGTTCTCATCCGTACTGGATAAGTCCACTTCTGATGAGGAAGGGGTATATGAGCGCTCCACAGGTTGTTCTTTTCTAATTGGTCTGGTCCAATGGAAGATTTTTTGGTTCACAAAGTCCTTTTTGTCCCTTAGGAATTTATTCTTCTTTCTGTCAATTATGGTTTGTTCATATATTTTAAGTTCTTTCTTGATTTTATCAAAGTTGCTTTGGAATCTCGGGTCTTGTTCCCAAGGTTCTAAGTTTTTAGCTATCTTGTCAATTTCCTTAGTGCAGTCATCCAAAACAAGGTTGTTATGTTTGATCAAAATATTAATTAGCTCGTGTGAGCATTTTAATAATGTAGTTTCCCATTCCTGTCGGAGATTATCAGTAAACAATTCAAATGCCGGAAAGAGTTTTGGCCTAAGGCCTCTGGGTACAATTTTTTGTTTTTGGTAGTTCTCCAAACTTGTTAGGTCCCAGTTGGTTCGAGTTTGTCGTTGTAGTATATATTTTAATTTAGAAACCTCCTCTTCCCAATTTGGATCTGGATCGCTGGTATCATTGCCAGTTGGGAAAATATTTTCAAGGTCATCCGTTCTGCGTTTTGCGCTTAGTTCAGTTTTTAGATTAAAACTGGTCATAATAAGGCGGTGGAGAAGGTAAGTATATGTCTGAGTAAATCTTGATTCGTGCCAGATTAGGAGCTGAGATAGGCCTCAGTATAATCAACTTGCTAAAGGATTGATAAATCTGCACAGAATGAACTTAATGATATTTGTATTACTTTTGTAATATATTAAACCAACATAATGCCTACTGCATAGTAAATAATTTCAGCAATGGGTTGGTGGTGCTCCCGGAAAATAGTTCAGAAAACTATATGGAAAATGTGGTCTTAGGAAAAGAACAAAAGACAAAGAGCTGCTATATGTCTTTTCCAGGGCACACTTAAAAAGATATGTGATGAATTATAAAAATGTGGGTAAATTAATACGTAACTTTTATTAAGATATACTTACTAAGAGGGAGGAAGCGGATAAACAAATTTGAGGCGAAAAAATATTTGTTTGGAAGGGCGAAAATATGTTTACTCCCGTTAAAATGTGATCCGATAAATTGATTATTTTGTATTTGTTATGATCTGGAACTAGTTCTGGTTTCTGCGGTTTGGATATCGATTTGGAGGTGGTGAGCCCCATTTCTCTCTTCCTCTTCTTCTTACTACGTCGCGTTTTTCTTTTCCTTTTGTTGAGTGGCCTCGCGCTTCCCTGGTTTGTTCTAAAGAGAGAGTTACTGTCAACAAGACCCGAGATTCCAAAGCAACTTTGATAAAATCAAGAAAGAACTTAAAATATATGAACAAACCATAATTGACAGAAAGAAGAATAAATTCCTAAGGGACAAAAAGGACTTTGTGAACCAAAAAATCTTCCATTGGACCAGACCAATTAGAAAAGAACGACCTGTGGAGCGCTCATATACCCCTTCCTCATCAGAAGTGGACTTATCCAGTACGGATGAGAACGAAAGCTACACTTATGACCGCAGGAACACCTCAACATCAAGATTGGACAGTAACTCTCTTACTGGTTTTTTAGAACAAACCAGGGGAGCGCGAGGCCACTCAACAAAAGGAAAAGAAAAACGCGACGTAGTAAGAAGAAGAGGAAGAGAGAAATGGGGCTCACCACCTCCAAATCGATATCCAAACCGCAGAAACCAGAACTAGTTCCAGATCATAACAAATACAAAATAATCAATTTATCGGATCACATTTTAACGGGAGTAAACATATTTTCGCCCTTCCAAACAAATATTTTTTCGCCTCAAATTTGTTTATCCGCTTCCTCCCTCTTAGTAAGTATATCTTCATAAAAGTTACGTATTAATTTACCCACATTTTTATAATTCATCACATATCTTTTTAAGTGTGCCCTGGAAAAGACATATAGCAGCTCTTTGTCTTTTGTTCTTTTCCTAAGACCACATTTTCCATATAGTTTTCTGAACTATTTTCCGGGAGCACCACCAACCCATTGCTGAAATTATTTACTATGCAGTAGGCATTATGTTGGTTTAATATATTACAAAAGTAATACAAATATCATTAAGTTCATTCTGTGCAGATTTATCAATCCTTTAGCAAGTTGATTATACTGAGGCCTATCTCAGCTCCTAATCTGGCACGAATCAAGATTTACTCAGACATATACTTACCTTCTCCACCGCCTTATTATGACCAGTTTTAATCTAAAAACTGAACTAAGCGCAAAACGCAGAACGGATGACCTTGAAAATATTTTCCCAACTGGCAATGATACCAGCGATCCAGATCCAAATTGGGAAGAGGAGGTTTCTAAATGAAAATATATACTACAACGACAAACTCGAACCAACTGGGACCTAACAAGTTTGGAGAACTACCAAAAACAAAAAATTGTACCCAGAGGCCTTAGGCCAAAACTCTTTCCGGCATTTGAATTGTTTACTGATAATCTCCGACAGGAATGGGAAACTACATTATTAAAATGCTCACACGAGCTAATTAATATTTTGATCAAACATAACAACCTTGTTTTGGATGACTGCACTAAGGAAATTGACAAGATAGCTAAAAACTTAGAACCTTGGGAACAAGACCCGAGATTCCAAAGCAACTTTGATAAAATCAAGAAAGAACTTAAAATATATGAACAAACCATAATTGACAGAAAGAAGAATAAATTCCTAAGGGACAAAAAGGACTTTGTGAACCAAAAAATCTTCCATTGGACCAGACCAATTAGAAAAGAACGACCTGTGGAGCGCTCATATACCCCTTCCTCATCAGAAGTGGACTTATCCAGTACGGATGAGAACGAAAGCTACACTTATGACCGCAGGAACACCTCAACATCAAGATTGGACAGTAACTCTCTTACTGGTTTTTTAGAACAAACCAGGGGAGCGCGAGGCCACTCAACAAAAGGAAAAGAAAAACGCGACGTAGTAAGAAGAAGAGGAAGAGAGAAATGGGGCTCACCACCTCCAAATCGATATCCAAACCGCAGAAACCAGAACTAGTTCCAGATCATAACAAATACAAAATAATCAATTTATCGGATCACATTTTAACGGGAGTAAACATATTTTCGCCCTTCCAAACAAATATTTTTTCGCCTCAAATTTGTTTATCCGCTTCCTCCCTCTTAGTAAGTATATCTTAATAAAAGTTACGTATTAATTTACCCACATTTTTATAATTCATCACATATCTTTTTAAGTGTGCCCTGGAAAAGACATATAGCAGCTCTTTGTCTTTTGTTCTTTTCCTAAGACCACATTTTCCATATAGTTTTCTGAACTATTTTCCGGGAGCACCACCAACCCATTGCTGAAATTATTTACTATGCAGTAGGCATTATGTTGGTTTAATATATTACAAAAGTAATACAAATATCATTAAGTTCATTCTGTGCAGATTTATCAATCCTTTAGCAAGTTGATTATACTGAGGCCTATCTCAGCTCCTAATCTGGCACGAATCAAGATTTACTCAGACATATACTTACCTTCTCCACCGCCTTATTATGACCAGTTTTAATCTAAAAACTGAACTAAGCGCAAAACGCAGAACGGATGACCTTGAAAATATTTTCCCAACTGGCAATGATACCAGCGATCCAGATCCAAATTGGGAAGAGGAGGTTTCTAAATTAAAATATATACTACAACGACAAACTCGAACCAACTGGGACCTAACAAGTTTGGAGAACTACCAAAAACAAAAAATTGTACCCAGAGGCCTTAGGCCAAAACTCTTTCCGGCATTTGAATTGTTTACTGATAATCTCCGACAGGAATGGGAAACTACATTATTAAAATGCTCACACGAGCTAATTAATATTTTGATCAAACATAACAACCTTGTTTTGGATGACTGCACTAAGGAAATTGACAAGATAGCTAAAAACTTAGAACCTTGGGAACAAGACCCGAGATTCCAAAGCAACTTTGATAAAATCAAGAAAGAACTTAAAATATATGAACAAACCATAATTGACAGAAAGAAGAATAAATTCCTAAGGGACAAAAAGGACTTTGTGAACCAAAAAATCTTCCATTGGACCAGACCAATTAGAAAAGAACGACCTGTGGAGCGCTCATATACCCCTTCCTCATCAGAAGTGGACTTATCCAGTACGGATGAGAACGAAAGCTACACTTATGACCGCAGGAACACCTCAACATCAAGATTGGACAGTAACTCTCTCACTGGTTTTTTAGAACAAACCAGGGGAGCGCGAGGCCACTCAACAAAAGGAAAAGAAAAACGCGACGTAGTAAGAAGAAGAGGAAGAGAGAAATGGGGCTCACCACCTCCAAATCGATATCCAAACCGCAGAAACCAGAACTAGTTCCAGATCATAACAAATACAAAATAATCAATTTATCGGATCACATTTTAACGGGAGTAAACATATTTTCGCCCTTCCAAACAAATATTTTTTCGCCTCAAATTTGTTTATCCGCTTCCTCCCTCTTAGTAAGTATATCTTAATAAAAGTTACGTATTAATTTACCCACATTTTTATAATTCATCACATATCTTTTTAAGTGTGCCCTGGAAAAGACATATAGCAGCTCTTTGTCTTTTGTTCTTTTCCTAAGACCACATTTTCCAGACTCTATTAACATAACGGACAGGGATTTGAATTCCCTGTCTGGATTAAAGGATTGGTCCATCCAATGTTGCTCTCCTCGGATTGGCTATGATCAACAATAAATATGCTTCCTGAGGTGGGCGCTCAATACTATAAGCCCTGACGAAGCTTAATAAAATGAAATGCGCATCGGCTTTGCTGTGCGCTGTCAGTACTAATATTATTATGTATTAACATCCTGTGTACATCAGAATTATTAGTAAGGGTTACTACTTAGACTAAAAGATACATGCTGGCATAGTATATACAGAAGACAGGAGGGTTTCCTCCAAGTGCTAGCCACTTGCTTGTAACAAATTTTACAATACATACTAAAGGGGTAACTGTTTATGTATACCTGTGCTGCATGGCAATACCAGCCAGACATTTAGGCAGCAACAGGGGCTTGAATTGTTACGTCTATATATGAGAGATTCAAACAAGCTATTAACCATACCTCCCAACATGACCCTCTCCAGGAGGGACACAATGCTCTGCTCCTGGACTTTTCTCTTCATTTATGATTGCTATCACCTGGGCTGAAACACCTTTCTTATCTATTAACCTGTTCAACACAGGTGCCGGCAATCATACATTAAGAGAAAAGATGAGAAGCAGAGCATTTTGTCCCTCCTGGAGAGGGTCATGTTGGGAGGTATGTATTAACACCTCTGAGAATTCTGGCATGCTCGATTTATTGTGAGCACACATCACTGGGATAACAACAAACAGTGATTGTGTAAGGATACAATTATCTATCTGGGAATTATATGTGTTTGAATTATCTATTTATTTAAGACAGCATTATTTGTAGTAATATTAAAATGCATACACAATTCCTATGTCTCCTTCCTATATTATGCAATGAAGAGGTGCTAAAGCAGATTCACTTTTGAGCGAGTACTGTGCGAATTTGCAGTTTTTTCTAAGGATACTGCTGTGATTGCAGGATATCAATTAAGAAGATTGTGAATAAAATAAGAATTTACTTACCGATAATTCTATTTCTCATAGTCCGTAGTGGATGCTGGGGACTCCGTAAGGACCATGGGGAATAGCGGCTCCGCAGGAGACTGGGCACATCTAAAGAAAGCTTTAGGACTAACTGGTGTGCACTGGCTCCTCCCCCTATGACCCTCCTCCAAGCCTCAGTTAGGATACTGTGCCCGGACGAGCGTACACAATAAGGAAGGATTTTGAATCCCGGGTAAGACTCATACCAGCCACAAATCACACCGTATAACCTGTGATCTGAACCCAGTTAACAGTATGATAACAGAGGAGCCTCTGAAAGATGGCTCACAACAATAATAACCCGATTTTTGTAACAATAACTATGTACAAGTATTGCAGACAATCCGCACTTGGGATGGGCGCCCAGCATCCACTACGGACTATGAGAAATAGAATTATCGGTAAGTAAATTCTTATTTTCTCTAACGTCCTAAGTGGATGCTGGGGACTCCGTAAGGACCATGGGGATTATACCAAAGCTCCCAAACGGGCGGGAGAGTGCGGATGACTCTGCAGCACCAAATGAGAAAACTCCAGGTCCTCCTCAGCCAGGATATAAATTTTGTAGAATGTTACAAACGTATTTGCTCCTGACCAAGTAGCTGCTCGGCAAAGTTGTAAAGCCGAGACCCCTCGGGCAGCCGCCCAAGATGAGCCCACCTTCCTTGTGGAGTGGGCATCTACAGATTTTTGGTTGTGGCAGGCCTGCTACAGAATGTGCAAGCTGAATTGTACTACAAATCCAACGAGCAATAGTCTGCTTAGAAGCAGGAGCACCCAGCTTGTTGGGTGCACACAGGATAAACAGCGAGTCAGATTTCCTGACTCCAGCCGTCCTGGAAACATATATTTTCAGGGCACTGACAACGTCCAGCAACTTGGAGGCCTCCAAGTCCCTAGTAGCCGCAGGCACCACAAATAGGTTGGTTCAGGTGAGACGCTGAAACCACCTTGGGGAGAAACTGAGGACGAGTCCTCAATTCCGCCCTGTCCGAATGGAACATCAGATAAGGGCTTTTTCAGGATAAAGCCGCCAATTCTGACACGCGCCTGGCCCAGGCCAGGGCCAACAGCATGACCACTTTCCATGTGAGATATTTTTAACTCCACAGATTTAAGTGGTTCAAACCAATGTGACTTTTGGAACCCAAAACTACATTGAGATCCCAAAGTGCCAATGGAGGCACAAAAGGAGGCTGTATATGCAGTACCCCTTTTACAAACGTCTGAACTTCAGGGACTGAAGCTAGTTCTTTTTGGAAGAAATTTGACAGGGCCGCAAATTTGAACCTTAATGGACCCCAATTTCAGGCCCATAGACACTCCTGTTTGCAGGAAATGTAGGAATCGACCCAGTTGAATTTCCTCCGTCGGGCCTTACTGGCCTCGCACCACGCAACATATTTTCGCCAATTGCGGTGATAATGTTTTTGCGGTTACATCCTTCCTGGCTTTGATCAGGATAGGGATGACTTCATCCGGAAAGCCTTTTTTCCTTCAGGATCCGGCGTTCAACCGCCATGCCGTCAAACGCAGCCGCGGTAAGTCTTGGAACAGACAGGGTCCTTGCTGGAGCAGGTCCCTTCTTAGAGGTAGAGGCCACGGATCCTCCGTGAGCATCTCTTGAAGTTCCGGTTACCAAGTCCTTCTTGGCCAATCCGGAGCCACGAATATAGTGCTTTCTCCTCTCCATCTTATCAATCTCAGTACCTTGGGTATGAGAGGCAGAGGAGGGAACACATACACTGACTGGTACACCCACGGTGTTACCAGAGCGTCTACAACTATTGCCTGAGGGTCTCTTGACCTGGCGCAATACCTGTCGAGTTTTTTAATCATGTGGACGACTTCTGGGTGAAGTCCCCACTCTCCCGGGTGGAGGTCGTGCTGAGGAAGTCTGCTTCCCAGTTGTCCACTCCCGGAATGAATACTGTTGACAGTGCTATCACATGATTTTCCGCCCAGCGAAGAATCCCTGCAGCTTCTGCCATTGCCCTCCTGCTTCTTGTGCCACCCTGTCTGTTTACGTGGGTGACTGCCATGATGTTGTCCGACTGGATCAACACCGGCTGACCTTGAAGCAGAGGTCTTGCTAAGCTTAGAGCATTGTAATTGGCCCTTAGCTTCAGGATATTTATGTGAAGTGATGTATCCAGGCTTGACCCTAAGCCCTGGATATTCCTTCCCTGTGTGACTGCTCCCCAGCCTCGCAGGCTGGCATCCGTGGTCACCAGGACCCAGTCCTGAATGCCGAATCTGCGGCCCTCTAGAAGATGAGCACTCTGCAACCACCACATGATGGATACCCTTGTCCTTGGTGACAGGGTTATCCGCTGATGCATCTGAAAATGCGACCCGGACCAATTGTCCAGTAGGTTCCACTGGAAAGTTCTTGCGTGGAATCTAACGAATGGGATTGCTTCGTAGGAAACCACCATTTTTACCCAGAACCCTTGTGCATTGATGCACTGAGACTTGGTTCGGTTTTAGGAGGTTCCTGACTAGCTCGGATAACTCCCTGGTTTTCTCTTCCGGGAGAAACACCTTTTTTTTGGACTGTGTCCAGGAACATTCCTAGGAAACAGAAGACAAGTCGTCGGAACCAGCTGCGATTTTGGAATATTGAGAATCCAATCGTGCTGCCGCAACACTACCTGAGATAGTGCTATACCGACTTCCAACTGTTCCCTGGATCTTACCCTTATCAGGGAATCGTCCAAGTAAGGGATAACTAAAATTCCCTTCCTTCGAAGGGATATCATTTCGGCCATTACCTTGGTAAAGACCCGGGGTGCCGTGGACCATCCCTACGGCAGCGTCTGAACTGATAGTGACAGTTCTGTACCATAACCTGAGGTACCCTTGGTGAGAAGGGTAAACTTTGACATGAAGGTAAGCATCCTTGATGTCCCAAGACATCATGTAGTCCCCTTCTTCCAGGTTCGCAATCACTGCTCTGAGTGACTCAATCTTGAATTTGAACCTCTGTATGTAAGTGTTCAAAGATTTTAGATTTATAATCGGTTTCACCGGGCCGTCTGGCTTCGGTACCACAATAGTGTGGAATAATAACCCGTTTCCTGTTGCAGGAGGGGTACCTTGATTATCACCTGCTGGGTGAATGGCTTCCAAAACTGCCTCCCTGTCAGAGGGAGACGTCGGTAAAGCCGACTTTTGGAAACGGCTAGGGGGAGACGTCTCGAATTTCAATATGTACCCTTGAGATATTACCTGAAGGATTCAGGGGTCTACTTGCGAGTGAGCGCACTGCGCACTGAAATTCATTGAGAACGGGCCCCCACCGTGCCTGAGTTTGTAAGGCCCTAGCGTCATACTGAGGGCTTTTGAAAAGGCGGGAAAGGATTTCTGTTCCTGAGAACTGGGTAATCTCTTCAGCCTTTTTCCTCTCCCTCTGTCACGAGCAGAAAAGAGGAACCTTTTGTCCGCTTGCCAACAAAGGACTGCGCCTGATAATACGGCGTCTTATTTTGAGAGGCGACCTGGGGTACAAACGTGGATTTCCCAGTTGTTGCCGTGGCCACCAGGTCTAAAAGACCGACCCCAAATGTCCCCTTTTAAAGGCAATACTTCCAAATGCCGTTTGGAATCCGCATCACCTGACCATTTTACTGGTAGAAATGGACAACGCACTTATACTTGATGCCAGTCGGCAAATATTCCGCTGTGCATCCTGCATATATAGAAATGCATCTTTTAAATGCTCTATAGGCAATAATATACTATCCTTATCTAGGATATCAATATTTCCAGTCAGGGAATCCGACCATGCCAACCCAGCACTGCACCTCCAGGCTGAGGCGATTGCTGGTCGCAGTATAACACCAGTATGTGTGTGAATACATTTTTGGATACCCTCCTGCTTTCTATCAGCAGGATCCTTAAGGGCGGCCATCTCATGAGAAGGTAGAGCCCTTGTTCTTACAAGCGTGTGAGCGCCTTATCCCCCCTAGGGGGTGTTTCCCAACGCACCCTAACCTCTGGCGGGAAAGGGTATACAGCCAATACTTTTTAAGAAATTATCAATTGTTATCGGGGGGAAACCCACGTATCATCACACACCTCATTTTATTTTTCAGATTCAGGAAAACTACAGGTAGTTTTTCCCTCACCGAACATAATACCCCTTTTTGGTGGTACTCGTATTATCAGAAATGTATAAAACATTTTCCATTGTCTCATAAACTAAAACTTTCACTAAGAAGCTCAGGAGAGCCCCTAGTGTGCACCCTTCTCGTCGGGCACAGAAATCTAACTGAGGCTTGGAGGAGGGTCATAGGGGGAGGAGCCAGTGCACACCAGTTAGTCCTAAAGCTTTCTTTAGATGTGCCCAGTCTCCTGCGGAGCCGCTATTCCCCATGGTCTTTACGGAGTCCCCAGCATCCACTTAGGACATTAGAGAAATCAAGATTGCTTGTGAAAAACCTTACAATATACACCAAAGTGTTAATTATCAGTGCGTGCCTGTGCCGCATTGCAATACCAGCTAGATACTGAGGCAACAACAGGTCCTGTAATTGTTACATCAATATATGAGAGATTAAAATAAGCCATTTATATCTCTCAAAAATTTGGCATGCTCTATTCATTGTGAACATATATCACTGGGACCATATTAAACAGTGGTTATGAAAGGATGGAATTACCAACTCGTGAATCATATGTGTCATATATAGATTCTATGTCTCCTTCCTATATAATCTTATAAAGAGGTGCTGAAGCAGGCTTATTTTTAAGATAGCACTGTGTGAAATTGCAATCTTCATCGAAGGTATTACTGTAATAGCAGGATATCAACTAAGGAGTAGTGGCTAATGAGCATACATTCCAACAGGGGTAATTTATAATACCCAATATCAAAGAACCATTTGTCAGCGTGTAATCATCATATACCGGCATTACTGAAGGCAATAAGAGCCTTATGCGTATAAATAAACAGACAGACAAACTATCATCCGGATGTTTGCAGTGTTGTTCCTAACATTCTTATTGTATCACTATATAGCAACAAATGTTGCATTGTGATCTACAAAATTGAGAAATCACTAGAAATGTCACAACACTGACACATTCTGTAACCCTGTATAAACATCACTGGCTAAAAGGAGTCAGTGGTTGTTTTAATAAATTAAACAAATTAATAATTTCTTGAATCACAGGTATTTATTGATTTATAAATCAAGACAGCGTACCAGCATTTTCTTTTATATACATCTGTATACACACAAATTTAATTTATTTTTTCTTACACGTTATTCTGTCTCTATTGTTTTAATATTTCACTCTATTTGTCCCCTCTATTACAAGGGGACATATAATACATCATATGTGGTAATAATAAAGGCACTTATATCACATGTGGGTATTGAGAATCTTTTTCGAAGCTTACATTAGTACTAATAAAATATCTGAATAAAATATATTTGTTATTAAAAAGAATTTAGGGAATGAGTGCTGCTATTAAAAGTTGATTTGCTTTTCTTCTTCTTCATCAAAAGGAAATGTATTACGCCATTTGGGTAACCCAGTTTTCTCATATGTCCTAGAGGATGCTGGGGACTCCTAAAGGACCATGGGGTATAGACGGGATCCGCAGGAGACATGGGCACTTTAAGACTTTAAAAGTGGTGTGAACTGGCTCCTCCCTCTATGCCCCTCCTCCAGACTCCAGTTAGATTCTGTGCCCAGAGAGACTGGATGCACACTGAGGAGCTCTCCTGAGTTTCTCGGAAAAGACTTTATGTTAGGTTTATTATTTTCAGGGAGCACTGCTGGCAACAGGCTCCCTGCTTCGTGGGAGTGAGGGGTGAGGAGCAGACCTACTTCTGTGAGTTTAAAGGCTCTGCTTCTTAGGCTACTGGACACCATTAGCTCCAGAGGGTCTGATCACTTGGTGCGCCTAGCTGCTCGTTCCCGGAGCCGCGCCGTTGTCCCCCTCACAGAGCCAGAAGAATGAAGCCGGGTGAGTAACCGAAGTACAGAAGACTTCAGTAAAGACGGCAGAAGACTTCAGTCACAGAGGTACCACGCAGCGGTCGCGCAGCGCGCCATTGCTCCCACACACAAGCGGCACTACAAGGGTGCAGGGGGGGGGCGCCCTGGGAAGCAATGAAACCTCAATATAAAGCCTGGCATAAGAGGTATACAGTGCATAGGCACTGTATACAGACCCCCGCCAGTATAAATAGCTAGAAAGTAGCGGGGCTGAAGCGCGCCATTAAGGGGGCGTGGCTTGGCCCTCACAGCTCTAACCAGCGCCATTTTCTCCTCAGAAACGCTGGCCCTGCCAAAAGCACCGCTGAACAAGATCACAGTGAAAAAAGTGGGAGGCACAGTGGTTTAGTGCAATACATGTTAAAAAAGCACAATATATAATGAGCATGGTATAAAAGAGCTGGAGAGCGTCTTCTGTGTTTCCCTGACACAAAATAGTCAGTGTAATGTCGGTGGGTGGTTGGTACATGTGTGTCGGCATGTAGGAGGCTGAGTACTCTGCCACAAACGGCTATGGGAATGTCTCAGTCGGCACCGCCGGCTCCTGATGGTAAATGTGTGTCAACATGTCAGTAAATGTATGTTTTTTCCAAAGAGAAAACTATAGGGGAGACACAGACGTGTGTGGGTGATCCTGTCGGCACCAACAAATCTGACTGGGTAAAAAAATTGACATGATAATGTGATGCATTTCAATACCTGTATTTATATATATATATGTATGGTACGGTTGCATAGATCTGTGGCTAGATCACAGACGTAGTAAGGGTAATACTAATAATAATATATATAGATTTCCCTCAGACCCCTCAGGGTCGCAAAAATGTTATTTTGCCCAGTTACTACTCCCTGGTATCGACACGGATACTATTTCTTATGTCGACCATAAGGTTTCCTGATTAGATACACAAAATCAGCATTCAGCACATGTTTTATACACATTAAGAACGTATTAACGTCACTAGGGTCCCTGCTGTTCCAGACAAAATATATATATATATATATATATATATAATAAATAAAAAAGTCTGCGGCACTCAAGGTCTTATCAAAAAGCTGGTTGTTATTGAAACATCAAAACAAGTACATCGACGTTTCGGGGACTTTAACCCCTTTTTCAAGATGTGTGGAAGCGCTTCCACACATCTTGAAAAAGGGGTTAAAATCCCCGAAACGTCGATGTACTTGTTTTGATGTTTCAATAACAACCAGCTTTTTGATAAGACCTTGAGTGCCGCAGACTTTTTTATTTATTATTGATCCTAATACTGGAGGCACCGGGGCAAAATTTGGACCACAAACAGAGTGCCGGGCTGATTTTCAACATGTGTGTATATATATATATATATGTGTGTATATGTGTATTTAAATGTGCATAATTATGTTTAAATTTATAATGAATGCTGAAGTAAAGTTGTTCCTTTTCATGTGCTGGTCGCTCTTTTGAAAAAACTCTAGGTCAGCCGTGACAAGATGGTTTCAAATCCTCACGAGGAGGCCAAGTGTTTATTCTTTTCCCGCCGTGGGTAGAATAAAGTGAGAGTCAACCCCTGTCTTGCACAAGCCCTGTCACAGAGGATCGTATACAGGAAGCTAAGTGATATTTTCATTATATACGTTGATTATACTTGCATTACATGCGCATGGGGGAGTATTTGTATTCAGAAATGGTCGGTTACCTTGTCATCCGATATAATTACCCTGGGGAGAGATGGGATACTCCTTAAGTTGGGTCATATCTAGAACATTGTAGCATACTACCGTGCGACTACAAGGGATATGGAACTCTTGGGTTCGCGAGCCAAGTACATGGCGGTCTCGGCTAGGAGGGCGTTGTGGATAAACCAAAGGGATGCTAATGTTGACTCCGAGAAGGAGTGGAGCCTCTTCCCTATGAAGGTGAAGCCTGGTTTGGTGATGACTTTGTTAATATGCTCGCAGCAGGTGCCACTGGTATGTCTACCTTCTTGCCCTAGGTTACGGCTGGTGACGCATTATTGTAGGATGCAGTCATTTCGACTGAATAGATAAGGATTCCCCTTTCTTTGCAGGTAAAATCCTATACCTGAAATCTCAAATTTCCTACTTAAAATCCATGAGGGAATCTCTCATGACAGGTTTCTCTACTCTGAAAAAGGAGAAAGGAGGTCTAATTGTGGTTTCTTTCGCATTAGACTTTCCTGAGGTTTGTGATTCAGGATTGTCGTTACCAATTCACCAGAGTGATGGCGGTATGATAGGTTTCCTTCGATAGTAAGGAGACTGAAGTATTCTGTACTGGATCGCTCTCCAGATTACGGAGAGTTCAAGAAGCCAGTTGGTGAAAAATGTTGTTTTCCCCTTGACAGTTCTTAAACAGCAGAACTTGCCGGAATCCCTGTTGATCCCAACGACGCGGTGGTCGGCTTGGAAAATATTATTTGCTTCCAAAAAAAATAAAAAAAACCCTCTGAGGATTCAGAGTCTGTTCGGACCTGCAACAGGGTCAATCCAAATACATTCAGTTACTGGAAAAGAGGGTTGCGGCCTACTAGGCCATTTAGTGGGCAGCTTGCATGCCAGAGTGTTAGCGGGACCTGTTGAACAAGTGGTCCGGTTCCCACCTGAGATATTCATGGTTTCAAGACCAGAATATCACTCCTGTGGTAGCAGCGCAATTCTCACCGAGGACAAGGGTCAAGTTAGGATACTTGTCACCAAATTAATGGCCTAGAGTTAAGGACCATTTATAGCGGTTTTCTACAAGCAAAAACTGGAAAAGAAATGGCAGAAGCCAGAAAGATTTGCCGCTGTGCGACAAAAACAATTACGTGCTCTGTCAGCGATGTTCGTTCTGAGAGTGGACAACTGGGAAGCAGACTTCCTTGGTGGACACGTTCTCCATCCAGGAGAGTGGAGTCTTCATCAAGCGGTTTTCACAGAAGTGACAAGTTTGGGGAATTCCACAAATAGACAAGATGGCATCTCGCCTCGACAAGAAACTTTAGAGATATTGGTCCAGGTCGAGGGTCCCTCAAGCGATAGCGGTGGACGCCCTAGTGACACTGTGGGTGTTTTCGGTCGGTCTATGTGTTCCCTCCACTTCCACTCTTTCCAAAAGATGCTAACAGATCATAAGAAGAACAAAGGTTCAGGTGATCCTCATTCTTCCAGACTGGTCAAGGAGTGCTGGTATCCGGATCATCAGGAATTACTCATAGGAGATCCCTGGTTTTTTCCTCTACGAGAGGATCTGTTATGGCGGGGCCGTGTGTGTTCCAAGACTTACCGCGATTTCCATTGACGGCTTAGAGGTGGATTGCCGGATCCCAACCCGAAGGGATATTCCCAGTGAAGTCATCCCTACTCTTCTTCAGGCAGAGAAGAAGTAACGTTAAAACATTACCGCCATTTTTGGAGAAAGTATGTTTCTTGGTGTGAATCCAAGAAAGTTCCTACTGTCAAAGTCAGAAAAATATCACGCTACACACTGCCATATTTGCACCTCATGCGTGTCCCCGCTGCGTGTGCATGAGCTCTCCCGTGCGTGCGCATACTCGCTGTTGCGTGCACCCACAGGCGCACGGTATGCGCATTTACGGTAGAGTTTGTATGCGTCTAGCGTGCGACTCAATCGTAACATATTTTAACCATATAATGTATTTTGTAGATTATGGTCCCTTTGATAGAATCTGAAAGTTTAGTTAATGTAGCATGTTCATAGACAAAGAGATCCCTCTTTGTTTGATACGAAGGGTCAGACAGGGGTTATACAGTGGTGTTTAGTATCCATCGGAAGAGTATTTAATTAGCAATATTCCGGTGTTGGTTTGAAGCGGATAACTCGCTCGTGCGAATAGTTATGGACATGAGAAGTTTATGGACATTTACTATTATTTGCACTTTATTATCCATGCGGCGGGAAACCTAGTTTCCCACTCACCTGAGCAGTTGGAAATAGTCACAGCCCACCTGTATGAATCAACCTATGACCTTTTGTTATAATGCGAAGACGAATTCCTGTGTCCAATGAACAATAAGAATATAGGGACCATTGTACTGTATTTTGTGTAGGGTATAAAAGGACAAGCCGATCTGGGCCAGCTCTCTATTCTCTTCAACGGTTCTCATTGCTGATAATCGGGAGCTGGATATCCAGAAGGCGCATGCGATTGTTTCCCTTTGTGCGTAAGTTTCTCTGCAATCATATTGTCTTTATTGTTATAAGCCATTCTCTCTCGTTCTCTCTCTCTCTCTCTCTCTCCTTCCCTTTTTAAAGTAATTGTATCTTTATTGTATTTTATGTGTAGTTACTTGGTTAGGTATTTTATGTTATCTTGGTAGTGTATAACTTGTATTGTATTATTCTTTTGCAATTGAACGTTCATTCATTTCCTTAAAAGGCGTTAGACCCTTAGACCGGTATTGTGTGTTCATTATATTGCAGAGGGTAATAGGAGCGTCTCTATCGCTCAAACAGCTTTAGTGTAAACAAGGTTAAGCAGCGTTATATCGCTACAGTGTTTCAGTACAAGGTCTACAGTATAAGAAAATCCTTTCTGTGTGTTACATTCAAGGTCTACTGATTGTTATCTTGTGAGCGTCTGCGCCGCTCGTGATCTCCTCGTGGTCTCGAGCGTCCGCTACGCTGATAGCGTGGCATTACGGTAGTCGCTCACCTATAGTGTGCCCGATACCAACAGCGTATTCTCGCGAGCGTTTGTGTCGCTCGAGCGGCTCGCTCCCGATACAGCGTCCGCTACGCTAAGAGCGTACCCTTACGGTACCTCATGCGCCAATTGCGTACTGTGTTCTTTAACCTTTTAGAGTGTTTTAAATAAGATAAATATTTGGCTTTATCAATTGGCGGCTCGTCCGTCCTTCACATATCTGCACTAGGTAATTTCAGCAGACATTATCGGTCAGCAAAGGGCGGGAGGTAATATTCCTCATAGTGCTGACCAAGATAAGCGTCTGCTTCGCTTAGTAAAGGGTGCTGAAGGAATCCGGAACCGGAGGTAAGAACAATATGCTAGTGTCTTTTAAAACTGTTTTTTTTTCTGTTCTGTCTTGCGTACGCACGCACGCATATATCTGCATTTCTTTTCATTCGTGTATTTTCACATATCACTCTCCTGTTTGCCATTTCCCAATTGATAACGTGCTAGGAAAGATTTGTTGCTATTAGTAGTTAAAGAGTAAAAGTAATACATTAAGGGGTAATTTGTAAAGCACGCACACAGCTTTGAGAGACCTGTGTGGTGCTCGGTAGATGAATACAATTAAAGATCATCTACATTGATAAACGTGTTAATTGTATTTCTGTGGACATATCTGGCTGGCATACACGTGTCTCTAACAAAAGGGTGAGACTAGTGTACGCAACACAAAGGCCGACGCACGTAGCGTATATTACGCAACGGAGCGTCCGGGTACGCCCACATAATTCAAAACACACGGTAGTATTATTTTTAACAGGCGAAAAGGAGGCAACGCGATAAATAGCGCAAGTCAATTTTAGTGTCCGAAATTTTAAGCTAATAGATCCTTCTCCAATTTGCGACTCATCTGGTCTAGACTATTTACTGAATGAAAGGAATTTCTGCGCAGAAATAAAAATTAAAGTGTACATGAGGTGAGTGTTTGCATATATAAGTTTTTACAATTTTTGGGTTGAACCACAAGAAGTCGAGTTCTCGTGAGGTACATACATGTAAGTGACGTGCATGGTGGCTGGGGAGGCATCCCTTGTTAAACATAAATTTGAGCATTAGAGTATAGCAGACCAGGAGGTCTACTGTAGCACAAGACCAGGAGGTCCGGAACAGACCAGGAGGTCTAGGTACAGCAGACTAAGAAGTCCGCTATAGAGACCATTGAAGCTCAGGCTGAAAGAATTCGCAGCCACAATTTTCGATTCCACTGGTCGCTCCGCACATAAGATTAGTTGCTTATGTGCTGAACGATTGTACCGCACGTGATTGTGTGCATTAGTTAGTAACCTGACCAGTAAGGGGTCATAAACGCTATTTGTACACTCTAACGTGATTTGTGTAATTTTTTTTATTTTAAGGGAGGTTCGCTGGTCACTCGGGAACTATCCAACAACCGATACTTGCTGGGGACTGGTCCAACATGCCCCAGTAAGTAAAGGTTCATAGGGGCCCCAAGTTGGGTACAGCAGCTCTGAATCAGTGATTGCAGTACTGGCCAACGTGGGCGAGGAGTGAGTGGAGTACTCGGTAAACTTCGCCGCCGGCCTGCCCCGGACATCTTGGTTTTTGTAAGGGTTCGCTGCAACACCTGCAAGTATGGGGGCCAGTTGTTCAGGTAGGGGGCGATCAACCTTGGTTCGGGTTGATTTAGTGAACCGACCAATCGGGTCGGCAAGGTATGTAATGTGTGAGAAATATGGTTCACACACAGAGGTTTTATGTGATGAATGGGAAAGAATGACTGTGCATGACGAGGAGAAGTTTCCCCGGGTAGGTAGCTTTAGCCCAGATGTGTTACAAAATCTTAGGAGAAGGATATGTCTCATTAAATCAGCAAAGAGACGGATCAAACATTATGATTGTTTAAAGTTATGGCAAAAGGAAAGTGAAATACAACGAAACTTAACTTACATATCTGACTCTCATCTTGGGAAGAGAGACATGGCAATGGAGAGGATTATGGTTGCAGAGAATGGCGCAATAGGGTACGATAAAAATGCACTTAGTAACTGTATTGAATGAAAGTAACAAATGTAATAATGTTTATGAAAATGAAAGTGTAAAAATTACAAATGTTAACCTGTGCAAGTCGCACCCCATGTTAAACTTCCCTCAGGACTACAAGAAAGAAAGTGAGCCCAGCACGATGTCGGTACCTCTTCCAGAAGCCATCACACAAGACATCCAGGTGGACGCGACCAAATCGGTAAAGGCAGTAATCAAACCCCCTAACGGAGGGTCAGGTGAGGTCGTGTCCACAGGTACGTACGGTGTTATATATCACGCACAAACAAATGTACCTCATATTGTAAGACCAACACAAGGTGATGTAATTGAATTTAGTCCTGTCAGGGTGATCACAGTCCCCAATGGGAAGACTGACGATCAGGGAAGCATTCCCGTCAAGGACAGTGCAATGCGCCGTCCCTGGTCCCGGATGGAATTGAGAGCAATTATGTCTGAATTTCCTGATCCTAGGAAAAATCTAGTCGCATGTCAAAGGTTCATTAAAGAACTAGGAAACTCAACAGAACCCACCAACAAAGATTGGCGGACAGTGCTGAGGGCATGTTTGCCCTCCAGTGTTGACCCTGCGAAATTTATTGCTGATTGTCAATTAGACACGGAGGTACCTTGTACGGAGGAACACAATCGGGAGTGTATTAAGCGGATCAACCGACAGTTGGGAGTATATTTCCCTGCCATTGTCAAGTGGAATGAAATTTTCTCCATAAGACAAAACGAAGAGGAAAGTATTTCCAATTATTTTAATCGAGCACTGCAAGTAATGGCTAGAAACACTGGGATCACGGACATCAAGACAAATGTAAATCATAGAGAAGTAGCAGTATCTGTGTTAATGAATGGTTTAAAGGAGGTATTGAGAACAAGGGTACAGACCACCAACCCAAACTGGAGAAATATCTCGGTGGCCGCATTAGGAGAGGCCGCTATTGATCATGATCGGAATATCACCAGACACCAGGAGTCACAAAGTGATAAGTTAATGACCGTAAGTATACAGGCCCTAACCACAAGACCACTCCAGCATAAGCCCCAAACCCCTGCGAGAAATTCAAATGTGGAAGTCTGTTACAATTGTCATAAAGAGGGACACTTTGCAAGAGATTGTAGGTCAAGAAGTAGAAAAAAGTCATATCAACCCCCTAGACAACAACATAACCATGATATCCAAGGAAGCAGGGAAGTACAGGGAAAACGGTTGATGGTGATGAGCATCCGAGCGTTTGAGGAGGCATCAAATCAACCAAGACCTCAGGTCACTGACACTTGGAGGAAGCCCAGGGTTTGTTATCTTTGTAAAAGAGAAGGGCATTATGCCAGCAACTGTAACAGCTCACATAAAGTCAGACCCCCCAGACAAGAACACAAGCAAAGTTATGACACATCAAATTATAATCAGGGATCAGATAGGAAGAATTTTGGGCCACACCCATGACATGTAGTCAGGAAAGGTGATCATTAGGACTGATGGTAAGCCTGAGGTTATTGTTAACAAATTGGGAGGTCATTCCCTGAAGACACAGGAATGACCAGGTAAAATTTGTAATGTATCTGTGAAATGTTTTCTTTTTCCCCATCTCTGACGGTTATCGGCAGGACTCAAACATTGCATAGCTACTTGGTCCTTGCAGAAGTCTACCAAACCCCAGCATGACCTACCCGCATCAATGTATCCTGGCCAGATACAAAGGGTGGAGTATGGAGGTGCTGGTGGGAGGGACTGAGCAAGGATACCATTGGACATGTAGATATGACAGCCTGGTGATGAACGGCAGATCTGACAATGTTTTTAAACGTTTGAAAAATGTTTTTTTTTTTCCCTGTTGTTGTTTATTGTTGGTTTATGTAATATATATGTATATGAATTGTTCTCTCTCCCTTTTGTTTTTTTTTGTTTTCTCTCTTCTCATTCATGTTTTCATGTTTTAAAGATGGTATGTCACACATCAGTTAGACAAATGGTGATGCAAGATTTTTGCTCCTTACAGAAAGATCGCTGGTTTGGAAGAAATATTGTATCACCGGAGTGTTCGGTTGGAAGACTGAGAGACAGCACCTTTGAGATGACAGCTGAACAAGAAAAACAACAAGACTAGAGAACTAATTATCGTAACAAGTTTCTCTCCCCCCTCAAACTGTTTTCCTGTACCCCATTACAAATTTCTCCTTTCTCCTCCTGTAAGATGGACTCGCCTCGAGAGACTGTGAGCCGCGTTTTCATGTTGACCCTGATGTTGACCAGAGCAGTCTGTTTCGGTGAGAGTACCAGTGAGGTCGAGAAAGGATCCAGAATGGATTTCTGATGACTGAGACGGAGGTGTAAATTTCCAATAGCAACACAATCACCAAGCAAAGGCGAGTACCGGAAACGATCTAACAGCCATGTTATTTGTAAACATTGTGAAGGATTGTTAGCTGAGAAAAGAACTGTATCTGTAGACACTGTGATAGTTGAGGATGGGTGCATCAAGAAATGTCAGTCCAGTTTTAATATTCACATGGACCGGCATCCATTGAAGTGACTATCACTCCTTAGTGGGTAAAGTGTTAAATCAAACAGATTGTTGGGTATGCTCTCAAGTACCTCAAGGTCATAGCAAATCAGGACTAGTACCATTTCCTTTAACGATAGGGGAGGTACTTGAGTTAAGTGGTGGGAGACCGGTGGACAAGAGGTTTAATATCTCCAGTCCTCCTAGTTTGAAGCTCCACCAATATCACGTGGATAGATCCCTAGTATGTTTTAACATTTCCAATCCCCGAAAGCCGGGAAATTGGGAAGTGTCATGGAGTAACCAAACCATGACCTTTTCATATAGAGCAGATAGAATGCCAACAGATACAGAATTTATACGCCACATAGCCGGTAGTGGAAAATATTTCCGATATAGGTATACCCTAGGAAGTAGGACCATGAGAGTTGGAGAGGTATCACCAGGATACTGTGCACATATCGTACAAATTGATACGTGTACTAAACGGATGGGAGAATTAGGGTTAGGAGATTTCATATGGAAAATGTGTAATATGGTAATGTCCTACTCCGTCCCATATGTTCTCCCCGATGATGCATATTTCATATGCGGGAGGAAGGCGTATAAGTGGCTTGCCCCAAACTCAGAAGGGTTATGTTATATTGGAAAAGTACTGCCTGAAGTAATGACTGTATCACATACTAAAATGAAAGATATTCACCACAGTGCCCAAGCTCCTTATACTCACACTCATTACGAGCACATCGTTAAACGGCACCTGATAGAGAGAACAGAGCATCCGGCCTCTGACCTGATCAGTGAATCCACCGGGATTCAATTCCTAATCGCGTTAGATATCACTCGTACCGCCAGAGGAGTGATAAATTATAAATATATATCTGCACTTGCAAATTTATTAGACAACATCACTGAAATGTATGATGACACATTCAGGTATACTGGAAGGGAGCTCCAAGCTTATAAAACAGAACTGGTTCAGCATAGGATGATTCTCAATTATCTCACAGCTGTGACGGGTGGGTATTGTGTTACCCTAGCAACTCAGTATGGAATAAAGTGCTGCACATATATTACAAACAGCACCGAGGACCCGGTCGAGGTCATAGACCAAAAGATGGACGACATTCTCCAATTAAAATGGGAGTTCCGAAGGAAACACAATCTCACCCTTGCCGCTGTGGGTAATGAGCTGACCAGTTGGGTGTCATGGTTGAACCCACGAAATTGGTTCTCTGGTTTAGGAGAATGGACTCAAGGAATTATCATGGATGTAGGGAAATTCCTTTTGTGTATTCTGGGTGTCATCATATTGGTCGGTCTGATATTTAGATGCGTTCGGGTTTTAACAAAGTGTAAACGTAGCGCCCGAGTGATGAGTTTAAGGAGTGAAGATACTGTAATAACAACGACTGATGCGATTTATGACCCAACGATAGAGACAATGATGTGATGAAAATGTGATTCTACGGTCCGTTTCTTTCACCCGTTTCTCCTTTGTTTTTCTCCAAGGTAAAAAGACCCGCTTGGAAGAGGATTTTGACAGCCTTGTATACAGACAACAGATGGACTAAAGAAGAAGTCTGACAACCTTGTACACAGACAACTGATGGACTATGCCATAGACCCCCATATCCCTAGTACTTTTAATTTTACGCTAGCCCAACACTTTTTGTAAGTCTATGGACATTGATACAGCTTTGCTTGCGTTTATTGGCAAAAGCACAAAGAGACTACAGTCAACATGTACATCAGACAAGACTTCAGACAAGACTTCAATCAACAAATGTATATTAACCTCACATAGAATATCACTGCATTTACCATAATTGTTTCTTATCTTCATCTCTGCAAGCTTCAGGTAATGACACACATAGTCGATAGGGAATACAGGCACAGATATCAGCACTCACATATTCCCCCATTCATGTATCATCAACTAAAATGTGCTCCCCCATTTTGTTGCAACCAAAAGCCGAAAAGAGCTCGGTAAAGTTTGACAGCCCATCCACAGACCCTTAATACGGGATAAGAAGGAATTCAAATGTATACTTTGCAATACCTCGAAGCTTGATTTTAAAACACGTACGGCACGATGATACATGACCCCCCCAAACATGGATTCATACACACATGCTTCTGCTATCTCACTAGGTCATACCCTTTTCCTACCTTCTCCTCTCCTCCCCTACCCAACCATAGAAATGTATTTACACATGACATATATTTTTCTCTTTTTGAAATGTTTCAGAAAGTGGCAGTTATTGGTGACTGCCAAAGGGTGGACTGTCAAAGTCTGAAAAATATCACGCTACACACTGCCATATTTGCACCTCATGCGTGTCCCCGCTGTGTGTGCATGAGCTCTCCTGTGCGTGCGCATACTCGCTGTTGCGTGCACCCGCAGGCGCACGGTATGCGCATTTACGGTAGAGTTTGTATGCGTCTAGCGTGCGACTCAATCGTAACATATTTTAACCATATAATGTATTTTGTAGATTATGGTCCCTTTGATAGAATCTGAAAGTTTAGTTAATGTAGCATGTTCATAGACAAAGAGATCCCTCTTTGTTTGATACGAAGGGTCAGACAGGGGTTATACAGTGGTGTTTAGTATCCATCGGAAGAGTATTTAATTAGCAATATTCCGGTGTTGGTTTGAAGCGGATAACTCGCTCGTGCGAATAGTTATGGACATGAGAAGTTTATGGACATTTACTATTATTTGCACTTTATTATCCATGCGGCGGGAAACCTAGTTTCCCACCCACCTGAGCAGTTGGAAATAGTCACAGCCCACCTGTATGAATCAACCTATGACCTTTTGTTATAATGCGAAGACGAATTCCTGTGTCCAATGAACAATAAGAATATAGGGACCATTGTACTGTATTTTGTGTAGGGTATAAAAGGACAAGCCGATCTGGGCCAGCTCTCTATTCTCTTCAACGGTTCTCATTGCTGATAATCGGGAGCTGGATATCCAGAAGGCGCATGCGATTGTTTCCCTTTGTGCGTAAGTTTCTCTGCAATCATATTGTCTTTATTGTTATAAGCCATTCTCTCTCGTTCTCTCTCTCTCTCTCTCTCCTTCCCTTTTTAAAGTAATTGTATCTTTATTGTATTTTATGTGTAGTTACTTGGTTAGGTATTTTATGTTATCTTGGTAGTGTATAACTTGTATTGTATTATTCTTTTGCAATTGAACGTTCATTCATTTCCTTAAAAGGCGTTAGACCCTTAGACCGGTATTGTGTGTTCATTATATTGCAGAGGGTAATAGGAGCGTCTCTATCGCTCAAACAGCTTTAGTGTAAACAAGGTTAAGCAGCGTTATATCGCTACAGTGTTTCAGTACAAGGTCTACAGTATAAGAAAATCCTTTCTGTGTGTTACATTCAAGGTCTACTGATTGTTATCTTGTGAGCGTCTGCGCCGCTCGTGATCTCCTCGTGGTCTCGAGCGTCCGCTACGCTGATAGCGTGGCATTACGGTAGTCGCTCACCTATAGTGTGCCCGATACCAACAGCGTATTCTCGCGAGCGTTTGTGTCGCTCGAGCGGCTCGCTCCCGATACAGCGTCTGCTACGCTAAGAGCGTACCCTTACGGTACCTCGTGCGCCAATTGCGTACTGTGTTCTTTAACCTTTTAGAGTGTTTTAAATAAGATAAATATTTGGCTTTATCACTACGGAAGAATTCCAGTTGGGTTGTTTTCTACATTCTTTTCTTACAAGATCGTGTGGATGCGGGTCTTAAGTTGGGCTCGATTAAGGTTTAGTTTTCAGCCTTATCGTGTTTCTTCCAAAAACAATTGGCCTCCTTTCCAGAGGTTCAAATTTTCGTAGAAGGAGTGTTACACATCCGCCCTCCCTTGTGCCCCTGTGGCACCATGGGATCTTAATGTGGTCTTGCAGTTCCTGCAATCTCATTGGTTGAACTTTTTCACAATCCTATTGTGGTGCCGGTGGCTACCGACGCCTGGGCGACGTCGAAGTATCTCAATGTGGTCTAAGTTTGAAATTCTATGTTACCAGAATGGCTCAGATTAGGAAAATAGATGCTCTGTTTATCCTGTATGCTCCCAACAAGATTGGGGTTCCTGCTTCCAAACAGACTATTGCACGCTGGATCTGTGATACGTTTCAGCAGGCTCATTCTACGGCTGGATTGCCGTTACCGAAACCGGTGAAAGCCCATTCTACCAGAAAGGTGGGCGCGTTATGGGCGGCTGCCCTAGGGGTCTTGGTATTACTGTTTTACCGAGCAGCTCCTTGGTTGGGTTCAAACACCTTTAAAAGGGTTATAAGCTTGATACCCTGGCTGATGAGGACCTCATGTTTGGTCAATCGGTGCTGCAGAGTCATCCGCACTCTCCCGCCCGTTCTGGAGCTTTGGTATAAACCCCATGGTCCTTTTGGAGTCCCCAGCATCCTCTTTGATGTATGAGAAAATAGGATTTTAATACCTACTGGTAAATCAATTTCTCTTAGTCCGTAGAGGATGCTGGGTGCCCGTCCCAGTGCGTACTGTATCTGCAGTTATTAAGTTTGGTTACACACATGCTGTGTTACTTTTCAGTCAGCCTGTGGCTGACGTTATTCATGCCGTGGCATGCGTTGTGCTATTATTGGTTGTGTTTACCAGTGCCGTAACTAGGTGTGTGCTGAGGGGCCATTGCACACAGCGCAATCGCGCTGTGGGCGCACCATCAGCATCCACACTGATTAGCTACCACCAGCTGATGCGCTGCCCGCTGTAGTGTACAGTATACTAGAAGCGCTGCGCCCGGCTCCTTCCCCGCCGGAGGCAGCGCTGCTAATATAGATCAGAAGGCACAGCAGGCAGCGCTGGGCAATCTCTGTGAGTCTCTCCTCCGTGTGCTGCTGGGCTCTGCTCCGCCCCCCCTCCTCCTGCTCTCCTGCACTGTACACTGACTTCCGGGTACAGGAGAGACGACAGCTGCAGCTGCTGCTTATCACAGCAAGTGAAGTCTCTCCCTCCATTCCCTCCCACCCCTCGTGCAAGTGCTCCTTATATTGTAGGTATGTGCTGCTACTTACTACTTATTTCAGTATAACAATATTAAGAAATACTTTTCTTGTGTTTGAAAATTCTGGACTTTCTCTCAGTGACTTATTGTACTGTGTAGTTTATCTAAAATAAAGAAAAAAAGATAAACTACTAGTGCAGAGATTTTGTAAAAAAACAAACCCCATAACTGCATATACATTAATGTAAATTGAATACATAAGATTGTGTGTAAATATTCTTCTGCTATGCTATAAAACTATATATATATATTTGGAGTATTACTGTCTGGTGTAATGTAACTAATGGACGCTAATGTGCGGTGTAATGTAACTGGCAGACGCTACCGTGCGGTGTAATGTAACTGGCAGACGCTACTGTGCGGTGTAATGTAACTGGCAGACGCTACCGTGCTGTGTAATGTAACTGGCAGACGCTACCGTGCTGTGTAATGTAACTGGCAGACGCTACCGTGCTGTGTAATGTAACTGGCAGACGCTACCGTGCTGTGTAATGTAACTGGCAGACGCTACCGTGCTGTGTAATGTAACTGGCAGACGCTACCGTGCTGTGTAATGTAACTGGCAGACGCTACCGTGCTGTGTAATGTAACTGGCAGACGCTACCGTGCTGTGTAATGTAACTGGCAGACGCTACCGTGCGTTGTAATATAACTGGCGGACACTACTGTGCTGTGTAATGTAACTGGTGGACGCTACCGTGCTGTGTAATATAACTGGCGGACACTACCGTGCTGTGTAATGTAACTGGCAGACACTACCGTGCTGTGTAATGTAACTGGCAGACACTACCGTGCTGTGTAATGTAACTGGCAGACACTACCGTGCTGTGTAATGTAACTGGCAGACACTACCGTGCGGTGTAATCTAACTGGCAGACGCTACCGTGCGGTGTAATGTAACTGGCGGATGCTACCGTGCGGTGTAATGTAACTGGTGGATGCTACCGTGCGGTGTAATGTAACTGGTGGACGCTACCGTGCTGTGTAATGTAACTGGTGGACGCTACCGTGCGGTGTAATGTAACTGGTGGACGCTACCGTGCAGTGTAATGTAACTGGTGGACGCTACCGTGCGGTGTAATGTAACTGGTGGATGCTACCGTGCTGTGTAATGTAACTGGTGGACGCTACCGTGCTGTGTAATGTAACTGCCGGACGCTACCGTGCTGTGTAATGTAACTGCCGGACACTACCGTGCTGTGTAATGTAACTGGCGGACGCAACCGTGCTGTGTAATGTGGCTAACGGAGGGGGGGCAATTCTCTTTCTGGCAGAGGGCACCAAAATGTCTAGTTGCCGCTCTGGCAGTGGCGTAACTAGCGGTGTGTGAATTATAGGAAGGGATGGGGAGGGGGGAGAGGTAGCATTCATTTCAAAACATGACAAGGGGGGGGGGGCGCCGTTGCGGTTACTTGCACACAGCGCTAAAAAGTCTAGTTACGGCACTGGTGTTTACACACAGGTTGTGTTACGTTTTCTGGCAGCATATTGCTGCATATTGTTCATGCCGTCAGCTGGTGTTCTGTTGAATGCCACGTTCCGCGGCATGCTGGAGGTGTGAGCTGGTTTGACGCTCACCGGGTTTAAATGATAAATTCTTTCCTCGAAATGTCCATCTCCCTGGGCACAGTTCTATAACTGAAGTCTGGAGGAGGGGCACAGAGGGAGGAGCCAGTTCACACCCCTTTTAAAGTCTTAAAGTGCCCATGTCTCCTGCGGATCCCGTCTATACCCCATGGTCCTTTTGAGTCCCCAGCATCCTCTACGGACTAAGAGAAAAGGATTTACCGGTAGGTATTAAAATCCTATTTTTTTCCCCATCCAAATTTAATATAAGCATAAATGACCGATGTAGAATATAAGATTTTAAACCTACCGGTAAATCTTTTTCTCCTAGTCCGTAGAGGATGCTGAGGACTCCTTAAGGACCATGGGGTATAGACGGGCTCTGCAGGAGACATGGGCACTATAAAGAACTTTAGATGGGTGTGCACTGGCTCCTCCCTCTGCCCCTCCTCCAGACCTCAGTTAGAGAAACTGTGCCCAGAGGAGACGGACAGTACGAGGAAAGGATTTTTGTTAATCTAAGGGCAAGATTCATACCAGCCCACACCATCCACACCGTATAACCTGGAATATACGCAACCAGTTAACAGTATGAACAAAACAGTATCAGCCAATAACTGATCTTAACGGTAACATAACCCTTATGTAAGCAACAACTATATACAAGTCATGCAGAAATATGTCCGCACTGGGACGGGCGCCCAGCATCCTCTGCGGACTAGGAGAAAAAGATTTACTGGTAGGTTTAATATCTTATTTTCTCTTACGTCCTAGAGGAAGCTGGGGACTCCGTAAGGACCATGGGGTTTATACCAAAGCTCCCAACCGGGCGGGAGAGTGCGGATGACTCTGCACACCAATTGAGCAAACATGAGGTCCTCCTCAGCCAGGGTATCAAACTTGTAGAATTTTGCAAAAGTGTTTGAACCTGACCAAGTCGCCGCTCGACAAAGCTGTAAAGCCGAGACGCCACGGGCAGCCGCCCAAGAAGAGCCCACCTTTCTAGTGGAATGGGCCTTTACCGAATTTGGTAATGGCAATCCAGCCGTAGAATTAGCCTGCTGAATCGTGTTACAGATCCAGCGAGCAATAGTCTGCTTAGAAGCAGGAGCGCCAACCTTGTTGGCTGCATACAGGACAAACAGTGCCTCTGTTTTCCTAATCTGAGCCGTCCTGGCTACGTAAATTTTTAAGGCCCTGACTACATCAAGGGACTTGGAATCCTCCAAGTCTCCCGTAGCCACAGGCACCACAATAGGTTGGTTCATATGAAATGATGACACCACCTTAGGCAAAAACTGAGGACGAGTCCTCAACTCAGCTCTATCCACATGGAAAATGAGATAGGGGCTCTTATGAGACAAAGCCGCCAATTCGGACACCCGCCTAGCAGATGCCAAGGCCAACAACATGACCACCTTCCAAGTGAGAAATTTTTATTCAACAGTTTGAAGAGGCTCAAACCAGTGAGATTTTAGGAACTGTAACACCACGTTAAGGTCCCATGGTGACACTGGGGGCACAAAAGGAGGCTGGATGTGTAGCACTCCCTTTACAAAAGTCTGGACTTCTGGGAGAGAAGCCAATTCCTTCTGGAAGAATATAGATAGGGCCGAAATCTGTACCTTAATGGAGCCTAACTTTAGGCCCATATCCACTCCTGTCTGTAGAAAGTGGAGAAAACGGCCCAAGTGGAAATCTTCCGTAGGAGCATTCTTAGCTTCACACCAAGATACATACTTCCTCCAGATATGGTGATAATGTTTCGCCGTCACCTCCTTCCTAGCCTTTATCAAAGTAGGGATGACCTCCTCCGGAATACCTTTCCCAGCTAGGATTCGGTGTTCAACCGCCATGCCGTCAAACGTAACAGCGGTAAGTCTTGGAACACGCAGGGTCCCTGTTGCAACAGGTCCTCTCTGAGAGGAAGAGGCCACGGATCGTCTGTGAGCATTTCCTGAAGATCCGAATACCAGGCCCTTCGAGGCCAATCTGGAACAATGAGTATTGTCCGCACTCTTGTTCGTCTTATGATTCTCAATATTTTTGAGATGAGCGGAAGAGGAGGGAACACATAGACCGACTGAAACACCCACGGTGTCACCAGGGCGTCCACGGCTACTGCCTGAGGGTCCCTTGACCTGGCACAATACCTCCGAAGCTTCTTGTTGAGGCGTGACGCCATCATGTCTATTTGAGGAAGTCCCCAAAGACTTGTTATCTCTGCAAAAACTTCTTGATGAAGTCCCCACTCTCCTGGATGGAGATCGTGTCTGCTGAGGAAGTCTGCTTCCCAGTTGTCCACTCCCGGAATGAATACCGCTGACAGAGCGCTTACGTGATTTTCTGCCCAGCGCAGAATCCTGGTGGCTTCCGCCATTGCCACTCTGCTCCTTGTCCCGCCTTGGCGGTTTACATGAGCCACGGCTGTGACGTTGTCTGATTGAATCAGAACCGGTAGGTCGCGAAGAAGATTCTCTGCTTGTCGTAGGCCGTTGTATATGGCCCTTAATTCCAGTATGTTGATGTGTAGACAAGCCTCCTGGCTTGACCATAGTCCCTGAAAATTCCTTCCTTGTGTGACTGCTCCCCTTCCTCGGAGGCTCGCGTCCGTGGTCACCAAAACCCAGTCTTGAATGCCGAACCTGCGACCCTCTAGAAGGTGAGCACTCTGCAGCCACCACAGGAGAGACACCCTGGCCCTGGGGGACAGGGTTATTTTCTGATGTATTTGAAGATGGGACCCGGACCACTTGCCCAGAAGGTCCCACTGAAAAGTCTTCGCATGAAACCTGCCAAAGGGGATGGTCTCGTAGGTCGCCACCATTTTCCCCAGTACTCGAGTGCTTTGATGGACTGACACTCTTTTTGGTTTTAGCAGGTCTCTGACCATGTTCTGGAGTTCCTGGGCTTTTTCCATTGGGAGAAAAACCCTCTTCTGTTCCGTGTCCAGAATCATGCCTAAGAAAGATAGTCGAGTCTTTGGAATCAACTGTGACTTTGGTAGATTTAGAATCCAACCATGCAGCTGCAGCACTCTCAGGGAGAGCGACACGCTTTTCTGCAACTGTTCCTTTGATCTCGCTTTTATGAGGAGATCGTCCAAGTACGGGATAATTGTGACTCGTTGCCTGCGCAGAAGCACCATCATTTCCGCCATTACCTTGGTGAAAACCATCGGGGCCGTGGAAAGCCCAAACGGCAACGTCTGAAACTGGTAATGACAGTCCTGTACAGCGAATCTCAGGTATGCCTGATGAGGAGGATATATGGGGACGTAAAGGTATGCATCCTTTATGTCTAGTGACACCATAAAATCCCCCCCTTCCAGGCTGGAGATAACTGCCCTGAGCGACTCCATCTTGAACTTGAACCTTTTTAAGTACAGGTTTAGGGATTTTAAATTTAGAATGGGTCTGACCGAGCCATCCGGTTTCGGGACCACAAACAGGGTTGAATAATACCCTTTTCCCTGTTCTATTAGGGGAACCTTGATAATCACTTGCTGTTGACACAGCTTTTGAATTGCAGCTAAAACTATCTCCCTCTCTGGGGTAGAAGCTGGTAAAGCCGATTTGAAGAATCGGCGAGGAGGCACATCTTCGAATTCCAGCTTGTAGCCTCGGGATACAATTTCCATCGCCCAAGGATCCACGTCCGACTGAACCCAGACGTGGCTGAAGAGTCAAAGACGTGCCCCCACCGGTGCGGACTCCATCAGTGGAGCCCCAGCGTCATGCGGTGGATTTAGTAGAAGCCGGGGAGGACTTCTGCTCCTGGGAACTAGTCGTAGCAGGCATTCATTTCCCTCTACCCTTACCTCTGGCAAGGAAGGAAGAGCCTCGACCTCTTCTGGACTTATGCGACCGAAAGGACTGCATCTGATACTGTGGTGTTTTCTTTTGCTGTGGGGGAACATAAGGCAAAAAAGTAGATTTACCCGCGGTAGCTGTGGAAACCAGGTCCGCGAGACCTTCCCCAATTAAAAGCTCACCCTTGTAAGGCAAAATTTCCATATGCCTCTTTGAGTCGGCATCACCCGTTGGCGGGTCCACAGTGCTCGCCTAGCAGAAATCGCCATGGCGTTGGCCCTCGAACCTAGTAGCCCAACGTCTCTCTGAGCGTCTCTCATATATAAGACTGCGTCTTTGATGTGACCTAAGGTCAATAAAATGGTATCCCTATCAAGGGTATCAATATCAGCTGACAAGGTATCTGTCCAAGCTGCTACCGCACTACAAACCCAAGCCGATGCTATTGCCGGTCTGAGCAAAGCACCTGTATGTGTATACATTGATTTTAAAGTCGTTTCCTGTCTGCGATCAGCAGGATCCTTGAGGGCTGCCGTGTCTGGAGACGGTAGCGCCACCTTCTTGGATAAGCGCGTTAAAGCTTTGTCCACTCTGGGCGAGGATTCCCAACGTACCCTGTCCTGTGCAGGGAAAGGGTATGCCATAAGAATTATCTTGGGAATCTGCAGTTTCTTGTCTGGAGTTTCCCAAGCCTTTTCAAATAATGCGTTCAGCTCATGAGATGGGGGAAACGTTACCTGAGGTTTCTTTTCCTTAAACATGTGTACCCTCGTGTCAGGGACAGAGGGGTCATCTGTGATATGTAAAACATCTTTTATTGCAATAATCATATAATGAATACTTTTGGCCACCCTTGGGTGTAACCTTGCATCATCGTAGTCACTGGAGTCAGAATCCGTGTCGGTATCAGTGTCTGCTATTTGGGATAGGGGACTGTCAAAGCCATTGATTGACTCCCTGTATTATCCCTGGACTCTGCTTTGTCCAATCTCTTATGTAATAAAGTCACATTTGCATTTAAAACATTCCACATATCCAACCAATCAGGTGTCGGCGTTGCCGATGGAGACACCACAATCATCTGCTCCACCTCCTCCTTAGATGAGCCTTCCGCTTCAGACATGCAGACACACGCAGGGATATATTTATATGGAGACAGTTCCCCAATAAGGCCCTTTGGAGAGACAGAGAGAGAGTATGCCAGCACACACCCAGCGCCAACTGACACTGGAAATCAAATTCCCAGATAAACAGCGCTTTTATATATCAATATACACTCACTGCGCCAATTATAAGTGCCCCCCCCCCTCTTTTTTCCCCTCTGTCACCGTGTTCAGCAGGGGAGAGTCCGGGTAGCCAGCTTCTCTGCAGTGTGCTGTGGAGAAAATGGCGCTGGTTAGTGCTGTGGGATCAAGCTCCGCCCCCTCAGCGGCGGGCTTCAGTCCCGCTCAAATTTTCAACACCAGCAGGGGATTGTATAATCTACAGCCTCCGCAGCCTATATAACTATATTAGCCAGTCCTAGAGGTTTATTATTGCTGCCCAGGGCGCCCCCCCCCCCTGCGCCCTGCACCCATCAGTGCCTGCAGTGTGTGTTGTGTGTGGGAGCAATGGCGCTCAGCGTTACCTCAGAGAAGAACTGAAGTCTTCTTTCTTCTAATACTCACCCGGCTTCTATCTTCCGGCTCTGTGAGGAGGACGGCGGCGCTGCTCCGGGATGAACGGCGAGGGTGAGACCTGCGTTCCGACCCTCTGGAGCTAATGGTGTCCAGTAGCCTAAGAAGCAGAGCCTATCATTTAAGTAGGTCTGCTTCTCTCCCCTCAGTCCCACGATGCAGGGAGCCTGTTGCCAGCAGTGCTCCCTGAAAATAAAAAACCTAACAAAATTCTTTTTCAGAGAAACCCAGGAGAGCTCCCCTGTAATGCACCCAGTCTCCTCTGGGTACAGGATCTAACTGAGGTCTGGAGGAGGGGCATAGAGGGAGGAGCCAGTGCACACCCATTCTAAAGTTCTTTATAGTGCCCATGTCTCCTGCGGAGCCCGTCTATACCCCATGGTCCTTACGGAGTCCCCAGCATCCTCTAGGACGTAAGAGAAAATACCCTAGTAGAACAACGAGACAGCACATCATCCAACCTACATCCCTTGTCTGAATCAGAAAGTTTAGGTAACACAGTGTTTACAAAGCTGCATATTTGAAAATAAAGAAACGGGAACCTAAAGTTGGCCATATGGCTGCTTTAGACAATAATAGGAGTAGATGGTCATATTAGTTTATCTGTAAATTGGTAAATTGGTAAACGTATTGAAGTCCATGCAAACTCCATGTTGTAAAGACATTTGAAGGATTCCTACAGTAAACCCTGGGTTATGACCTATAAGAAGAAACAATGTAACTACAGGAGACACCTTCACTTGAGAATGAGGATACTGCCAAGCCAGGCATGCGGTATGTATCAGTAGATTATGCATTAGATGAGTTAGAAAAGAAGAGGGGCATGTATGTAAGAGCCTAACTAACAGAGTTTCCTTGCTAAAAGTTTGCTCTAGTGCAGGGTCAGCAAATCCATCCGTGCCCTTCAGTGCCGGCTTCAGGCACGTTTGACAGGAACGGCCGTGCGGGGCACCGGGCTTCCAAGGGCACCAGCCATTTCTGATTTGGTGCCGACCGTCAGCCAATCTGAGCTCACGGAGTGGCAGCAGTGGATCCTGGTTTGCTGCCAGACTGCAAGCTTTGATTGGCTCACAATCCGGCTCTATATTTCAAATGGCCACCGGCGATCGGACTTCAAGTGAGGGGCAGGAGAGGTGTGCTCTGTTCTTCCCTCCCCTCAGACAAGAGCAGCAGCAGCGGCAGAAGCCCAGCAGAGGTGAACACTAATGGAGGCATTATGTGTAATTGGCACTACTGGGGGCATTGTGTAGCTGGCACTACTGTGGCATTATATGCATCTGGCACTATACTGGGGGTAGTATGTGTATCTGGCATTATTGGGGGCATTATGTGTAGCTGCCATTATACTGGGGCATTATGTGTATCTGGCACTATACTGGGGCATTATGTGTAATTGTCACTGTACTGGGGCATTATGTGTATCTGGCACTGTACTGGGGGCATTATGTGTATCTGGTGCTAAACTGGGGGCAATGTGTAGCAGGCACTATACTGGGGCAATATGTGTAGCTGGCACTATACAGGGGCAATATGTGTAGCTGGCACTATACTGGGGGCATTATGTGTAACTGGCACTATATTAGGGGCATTACATATAGCTGGTGCTGTACTGGGAGTATTACATGTAATTGGAGCTATACTGGGGGCATTATGTGTAGCTAGCACTATACTGGGGGCATTACATGTAGCTGGCCTATACTGAGGGCAATACGTGTAGCTGGCACTATATGGGGGCATTACATGTAGCTGGCACTATACTGGTAGCATTATTTGTAACTGGTACTATACTGGGGGCATTATGTGTAACTGGCACTATACTGGGGGCATTATTTATTATTGGCACTATATCGGGGCATTACTGGAGCTAGTATGTGTAAGCAGCTAATACTGTGGCCATTATGTGTACGGAGCACTACTGGGGGCATTATGTGTAAGGCTTCTAATCGTGTGTGTGTGTAGAGGAGGGGGGGGGGTGATAATATACACATATAAGGATACAAGTATTTAGCCACGCCTGTTAATTATTGAATTCAGGTCCTTTATTCAGACCCATTGCCACAGTTATATAAAATCAAATACCTAGCCATGCAGTCTCCATTTGCAAACATTTGTGATACAAAATGGCTCGTTCTGAAGAGCTCAGTGACTTCAAGCGTGGTACTGTGATAGAATGCCACCTTTGCAATAAGACGGTGTCAAAGTCAAAAAATATCCTCTTACATATGCCTTGTACTAACCCCTTATGCACATGCCCGCTGCACGCGCATGCGCTCTGCCGTGCGTGCACATATCCGCAAATTGCGTAAGATCGCTCCGGCGATCATGCGCGGTGTATGCGTATTTACGGTAGAGTTTGTAAGCGTCTAGCGGGCGTCTCGATCATAACATATTTTACCCACATAGTGTGTTTTATAGTGAATATTCCCTTTAACAATGTCAGAAAGTATGTTTAGTGTAAACGGTTCTTGGACAGAGAAATTCCTCTTTGCATGATAGGAAGGGTCAGATAAAGGTAGAACGGTGATGTCTAGTATCCAGCTGTAGAGTATTTTATTGGTAACATTTCGGTGTTGGTTAGGAAGAGATTGCTCGCTCCTGCGCATAGTTATGTACAAAAGTAGTTTATAGATATTTACTGTATTTGCTGTTCATTACCCATGCGGCGGGAATCCTAAGGATAACTCCCACCTGAGCAGTTGGAGAAAGGCACCACCTGTTCGAACCCACCTATGACCTTTTGTTATAATGCAGAGACACATTCCTGTGTCCAATGAACCATAAGATTATAGGGACCATTGTATTGTTACTGTATGTTGTGTATATAAAGACCACCATTGCCTGTCCAGTCACTCACTCTCTCTGCAAGGTTTTCATATTGAAGGCTGAGGGCTGGATTCAGGACGCGCCTGCGAATCATTCCAACGTGTGTAAGTTCTCTTTAGCCATTTTGTTATCCTCTCTGTTTGCCATTTGTTCTCATTGTGTACACATTCTGTTTTCTTGTATTTGCGATCGTTCGCTATTGTTCATATTTTTCTCGTTATTCTGTTTAGATTTTATGTTAGTTTTGTAGTGTATAAGCTGTACTGTTTTTCCCCTTTTTACTCAAATAGAATCATCCACTGGGTGTTAGAGCCCAAGTGGTTTTTGTATCCTAACCAGGTCTTGTGTTTTCACTAGTTACTGTAAAGGGTTTTCTGAGCATCTCAATCGCTCAAGCAGCTTCTCATATAATCAAGGTTAATAAGCATTACATCGTTTTAGTATTTCATTGCCAAGGTTCAAAGTGTAAAGCATACCCTTATGGTGTGTTGTTACTAAGGGTTACTGTGTAACATTCAGTGAGCGTGCGTTTCGCTTGTGCGTCGCGCCCACGGCCTAGCGTCCGCTACGCTAGGTGCGTACCCTTACGGTACTCTGTGCGCCAATAGCGTACTTAGTCCATTACAGAATATAGCTTAATGTTTTTAGGTAATAACTGACTCTATCAATTGGGGGCATCGTCCGGGCCTCCTCATATCCGCAGCCAAGCGGAACCAGGCAGACTTTATCCATCAGCAAAGGGCGGGAAGGTAGTATCCCCTGTTAGCCGTTTGGTGGTTGGGGATACGGTAAGTGCTGATTAGATAAGCGTCTGCTCCGCTTGGTTTGTAGGGATGCTGGTGGGATCCGGATCCGAAAGGTAAGAATGTTAAGCTAGTGTCTTTTAAATCTGTTTAAATTTCTGTATTGGTGAAAATTGCGCACGCAACACACGCACACACTTGTATTTCCATTTGCGTATTTTCACATATCTACCTTTCTGTTTGCCATTAGCATTGATCACGTGCTGAGAAAATTTGTTGCTATTTAGTTAAAAGTAAAAGTAATACTTAAGGGAGTAATTGTAAAACACGCACACAGCCTGACCCAGTTATAAAGGTTTATACAGGAGATATTGTGTGGTGTTTGGTAAACGATTATAGTTAAATATCGTTTGCATTTATAGAAGCGTGTTATTTGTGTTACTGCGGACGTATCCGGCCTGTGTACACGTGTCTCTGACCGAGTGCGAGACAGCGTACGCAACGCAAAGGTCTACACACGTGGCGTACATTACGCAACGTGCGTACGGATACGCCCACTAAATACAAATCACACGATAGCATTGTTTTAGTAGTAGATACGGAAGCCACGAGATAATAGCACAAATTTGTTTCAGTTTCCAAAATTTAGTTTAAAAAGATCCTCCTCTCGTTGCATTACCTCTGGGATTAGCCTGTGTTACCTGAATGAAAGAAATTTTCTGTACAGAAAAATCAAAGTATATATGAAGTGAAAGAGCGTGTGTATGCAAGTAAAGTTTTTTTTTGGTGTGAACCTTGAGAAAAATCGAGATCTCGTAGAAGGATACCCGTGAAGTGAACACGTGGTGGCGTGGGAGAAGGCCATCTCACGTTAAAAGTCCATAAGGTAAGAGGAGCAATTAGTGTTACAGCAGACCAGGAGGTCCGCGAAAGTCAGAAATCCGTTAAAAGTACATATACGCAGTTTCTGAAAACCCTGACTTAAGAAAGGTCAGAGGTAGAGAGCGCAGCCCTGGGGGTTGGCGCAATACCCATATATGCCCGGTTTGAGAATACGCTCCGGCTGAAGGTTTCGCAGCCTAAACAACCGATTCCGCTAGTCGTTCTGCGGATAAGTAATAGTTACTTATACGCATTGCGACTGTACCGCATGTAATTGTGTGCATTAGTTGGTTACCTTGATACCCATTACGCAATTTGCGTACGCTTTGCGGGATCATAAACACTATTTGTACATTCTAACGTGATTTGTGTAGGTTTTTTTTTATTTTAAGGGAGGTTCGCTGTTCACTCAGGAATTCTCTAGCAACTGATACCTACTGGGGAGGGTAGCATACTCCCACACGCCCCAGTAAGTAGAGGTTACATAGGGGCCCTGGGTTGAGCACGCCAGCGCTGAAGCAGTGTGTGGGCATATTGGTCGACGTGGGCGAGAGTGGGTGAAGGCACTCGTTGGACTTTCACCGTCGCCTTACCTCTGGGAACGTGGTTTTTGTAGGAATTCGCTGAGAAGGCAATACCTGCAAAGAATGGGGGCCAGTTGCTCAAGTAAGGGACGATCAACCAAGGTTCAGGTTGATATTATTCCGCGGCCAGTCGGGTCAGCGAGGTACGTAATGTGTGAGAAATATGGATCACACGCAGAGGTTTTATGCAATGAGTGGGAACATATGACTGTGAACGATGGGGAGAAATTTCCCAGGGTAGGCAGTTTTAATCCTGAGGTTTTGCAAAATTTAAGGAGAAGGATATGTCTGATAAAATCCGGGAAGCAACGGATTAGAAATTATGATTATTTACAGTTATGGCAACAGGAAGGCGAGATACAAAGAGGATTAGCTCAAGCAGCTAGTTCCAATCCTATCAGGAAACTGATAGCTACCGCACCACCACCACCATACATAACAGGAAAGAAAGTGGCTACAGAGAATGGCATACTGGTATATGATAAAAGTGCACTTAATAAATGTATAAATGATAAGAGTAAAGTAGATAAGTGTATTGATGCTAATGTTAACCCGTGCAAGTTGTATCCTGTCTTAAACTTCCCTCAGGACTGCGACCAGGAAGATGAGCCTACTACAATATCGGCACTCTCTCTAGCAGCCACCATAAGTGAGACTACAGTGGGCACGGCCCAACCAGTAAGAGCAGTAGCGAAGGCCCCTAGTGGAGGGACAGGTGAGGTCGTGTCCGCAGGTAAGTACGGCACTGTACATTACGCAGAAACAATTACACCACATATTGTAGAATCAACCCAGAGTGATGTGATTGAACTTAATCCTGTCAGGGTAATTGCAGTCCCAAATGGAAAAACTGACGCTACAGGAGTCACTCCCGTCAGGAACATTGCAATGCATTGTCCCTTTTCCCGGACAGAATTAAGAACAATTATGTCTGAATTCCCTGATCCTAGGAAAGATCTAGTTGCAAGCCAAAGGTTCATTAGAGAATTAGGTAACTCCGCAGAACCCAATAACAAAGATTGGCGGACATTGCTGAGGGCATGCTTGCCCCCCAATATCGACTCTGCGAAGTTTATCACTGATTGTAGGTTAGATGAAGAAGTACCTCTCACTGATGAGTACAATCAGGACAATGTAAAACGTATCAACCTGCAGTTAGGAGTATATTTCCCAGCTGTTGTCAAGTGGAACAAAATCTTCTCCATAAGACAAAAAGAAGGGGAAACTGCTTCTGAGTATTTCCATCGGGCACTGCAGGAAATGGCTAGGTACACTGGAATAGAAGACATTAAGACAAATGTGCACCATAGGGAAGTAGCAGTTTCTGTATTAATGGATGGTTTAAAGGAAGTGTTGAGGACAAGGGTACAGACCACTCAACCCAACTGGAGAGGTATGTCGATGGCTGCTTTGAGAGAGACCGCTATTGAACATGTTCGGAACATCATGAGACACAGGGAGTCACAGGGCGATAAGCTGATGGCAGTAAGTATACAAGCCCTTACAACAAAGCCACCTCAGCCTAAGCCCCAGACCCCTGTGGGTAAGTCAAATGTGATAAAATGTTATAACTGTAGCAGAGAAGGACATATTGCATGGAATTGTATGTTTAACGACCCATATAAGGTATACCAACCCCCTAGACAACGACATGACACACGTAATTGGGATCAGGGACCGCAGAGACGGAGTTATGAGCCACATGCAGGTGAAACAAGAAGGTACCCACCAAAAAGAGACTGGCAAGTCTCTGAAAATTCCCAGTTACCTCCTTCACATGTTGTAGCTGCCAGCGCGCTGCGGGGAGGTCACCACATGCAATAGGGGTGGGGCCACACCTGTAGTCTGCAGCCAGTGAAATTAATTGCGAGCCTTGGAAGTGAACCCGAGGTCACAATTGATGTAGCTGGTAGATCTCTACCTTTCCTTGTAGACACGGGGGCGGCCAAGTCAGTGTTAAATTCAACAGTGGGTATGAAGACCACTGGTAAAACAATTCCAGCCATGGGAGTAACAGGAGTAGTACAACACTACCCTTTAAGCAAACCAGCAGAGATTACGATAGGGCCTTTGCAGACCAAGCACTCCTTTCTGCTAGCTGCATCGGTTCCGACTAATCTACTTGGGAGAGATTTACTGTGCAAGATGGGGTGTGTCATATATTGTACTCCTGGAGGTGTGTTCTTAGATATACCTGAGAATCACGCTCAGGAAGTACAGGATATGCTAGACTCCCCACAAAGGTTAATGTCACACACTGCTGTTACAGATAGGTGTCCGTCCAAGGTAGAGAAAATGATGTTTACCCAGATACCGGAGTCACTTTGGACCAAGGATGGACAAGACACTGGATTAATGGCAAATGTAGCTCCTGTAGTAGTTCAAGTAAAAGATGGTAGGATAGCTCCAAAAATCCCACAGTATCCTCTGAAGCCAGAGGTGGAGTTAGGAATTTACCCAGTAATAGAGCGCTTGCTACAACAGGGCATTCTGGTTAGGACGTCCAGCACTGCCAATAGTCCCATCTTCCCTGTGAAAAAGAGCGGGGGGAGGGGTTACAGGCTAGTGCAGGATCTAAGGGGGATCAACAAAATAGTTGAGAGCCAATTCCCCGTAGTGCCAAATCCAGCCGTCATCCTTATGCAAATACCTCCCACTGCGAAATTTTTCACTGTTATTGACCTCTGCTCCGCTTTCTTCTCGGTACCTCTGCACCCTGACAGTCAATATTTGTTTGCATTCACATACAGAGGAGTACAGTACACCTGGACTCGCTTACCACAAGGTTTCATTGACAGCCCAAGTATTTTCTCACAGGCTTTGCATGATTGTCTACAATCCTTTCAACCTGAGAGCGGATCAATATTAATACAGTATGTAGACGACTTACTGCTGTGTTCTGATTCACTCGAATCGTCCTTGAAAGACACGAAACAGCTTTTGCTTCATCTTTCTGATACGGGACACAAGGTTTCAAAGGATAAGTTGCAATTATGCCAGACCAAGGTAAAATATTTGGGACATTGCTTGACGCAAGGACTGAGACACCTCACTGCTGATAGAGTACAGGCGATTCGCGACATGACTCTGCCACAAACCCAGCAACAGATTCGCACTTTCCTAGGAATGTGTGGGTACTGCCGTAACTGGATCCCAGGGTTTTCCATACTAGCCTTACCTTTACAAGAGATGGTCTCATCAAACAAACCAGATCGGATTTCGCACACAGATGAGTCCGAACTGGCATTTGAGAGACTCAAACAGTGCCTAACACAGGCACCAGCTTTAGGTATGCCAGATTATGGGAAACCCTTTGAACTGTACGGTACAGAAAGTGCTGGGTGTGCGGCAGGTGTCTTAACCCAGAAGCATGGTGATGCCTGCAGGCCCGTAGCCTACTACAGCGCTCAGCTAGACACAGTAGCACGATCCCTCCCCACATGCTTGCGAAGTGTTGCAGCGATAGCATTGCTAGTGAGTAAAAGCGAAGATGTAGTGCTAGGACACAACCTGACCATTCATACACCTCATGCAGTGTCAGCCTTACTGAATTCTGCCCAAACCAGACACGTGTCATCCGCACGGTTTACAAGGTGGGAATTAGCACTAATGGCCCCTGTAAACATCACCATAAGGAGATGCAGCGCACTAAATCCTGCAACGTATCTCCCAGGTGTGCCTGGACAGGCACAAAGGGTGGGGGATGAGAGTAATGGTGAAGGAGGATTTAGTACAGACACTGACACACATGATTGTATGGAATATTTGACCCAAAATTTCACTGCAAGGCCTGACATCAGTGACAACCCACTGGAAGGTGTAGATTTTACTTTCTACACTGATGGTAGTTGCCACAGACAGACGGACTCGGGAGACTTGTGTACTGGATACGCAGTCGTAGATGACAAAGGCACCATAGAAGCGGAACCCCTGGGCCCACCTTACTCAGCACAAGTTGCTGAGCTGGTCGCCCTAACCAGAGCGTGTGAATTGGCTAAAGGTAAGTCAGCCAATATTCACACGGATTCTAGGTATGCCTTTGGAGTAGTGCATGATTTCGGGGCCCTATGGCGCCTCAGAAATTTCATGACGGCAGCTGGCACACCCGTGGCGCATGCGACCCACATCAAAAGACTCTTAGCAGCAATACAGGAACCTGACAGAGTGGCTGTTATCAAGTGTAAAGCCCACACATACAGCCAAGACCCAGTGTCACTTGGTAACAGCCGCGCAGACGAAGCTGCTAAATTAGCAGCCAGTACCCCCATACAGACGGACATCACACAACTGATGGTATTCAATACCGTCAGCACACAGAAATTGAGTGAAATGCAAGATTTGTGTTCTCCACAGGAAAAGGCAGTCTGGATGTCAAAAGGATATGGCCAGGAGTCCTCAGGACTCTGGACAGGGTAAGCCAGTGGCACCCAGAGCATACCTTCCGAGTTTAGCGGAGGCGGCACATGGGCTGACTCATCTAGGTAAAGAAGGTATGTGCAAGTTGGTAAGAGCCTACTGGTGTGCGCCAGGATTTTCTTCCCATGCGGGTAAGAGGGCAATGACATGCCTCACCTGCTTGAGGAAGAACATTGGAAAGGCGATACCAACAGAACCATCCTATATTCCGCCAACGGACGGCCCTTTTCAGGTAATACAAATTGATTTCATACAATTGCCACCCTGTAGAAATTTAAAGTATGTATTGGTTTGTATTGATGTGTTTTCAAATTGGATTGAAGCGTTCCCCGCTGCCACAAATACCGCTACGTGCAGGAATTTGTGTGCAGGTATGGTATCCCTAGGATAATTGAAAGTGATAGGGGTACCCATTTTACAGGTGAAGTCTTTCGGGTAATGTGCAAATTAATGGGAATTAATAGTAAGCTGCATACTCCGTACCGCCCACAGGCGAGTGCGAAAGTGGAAAGAGTAAACAGCACTATTAAGAACAAGTTGAGCAAAGTAATGGCTGAAACTGGATTGTTGTGGCCAGAAGCTTTGCCACTTGTATTGTACAGCATCAGAACCACTCCCAGGTCCCCTCTTAATCTGTCCCCCTTTGAAATTCTTTTTGGTCGACAAACCCATGTAATGATTGACCCCCAGAATGATTTGAAATGTAACAATGAAGTCACTGCAAAGTATTTGGTTAAGATGAGCAAGCAGTTGAGGAATCAGAATAGCAATCTAAAGCTGGTGATTCCTGATCTGCCAGACAGTAATTGTCATGACATTGAACCTGGGGATTATGTAATGATTCAGAATTTTCTACGCGCAGGTTGCCTGATTGACCGTTGGGAAGGACCGTACCAAGTCTCACTGACCAGCACAACAGCATTGAAGGTTGCCGAAAGAGAGACTTGGGTCCACTCGTCCCACTGTAAGAAGGTCGCTGACCCAGAGAGAGCCCGTGACAAAGAGCAGAGTGTGGAGGAAACCATATCACTGGAGTGTCTGTTCCGGGAAGGCTGAGAGGCAGGACTGTTGTCACGGCACCTGAGCACAGAGAACCACAAGATCGGAGGCGGTTGTCGCACCAAGTTTTCTTCCCCTTCTAGTTGTTTTCTTTCCCCCATTACAACTCTTTCTTTCTCCTCCTAAGATGGACTCGCCCCAAGAGACTGCAGTCCGTGTTTTCCTGTTGTTGACCAGAGCAGTCTGTTTCGGTGAGAGTACCAGTGAGGTCGAGAAAGGATCTGGAATGGGTTCTGATGACCAGGATGGATTCGTAGAATTCCAAGAGCAACACAATCACCGAGCAAAGGAGAGTATCAGAAAACGATCTGGTAGCCATGAAACTAACAGACATTGTGAAGGATTGTTAGCTGAAGAAAATTGCATATGTAGGAATTGTGACAACATAGTTGAGGACGGATGCATCCAGAGATGTCAGTCCAGCATTAATATCAATATGGACCGACATCCATTGAGTGACTATCACTCATTAGTGGGTAAGGTTTTAAACCAAACGGAATGCTGGGTGTGCTCACAAGTACCTCAAGGTCATAGAAAGTCAGGACTAGTGCCATACTCCTTAACGATAGATGAGGTACTTGAATTAAGGGATGGGAGACCGGTGGACAAGAAATTTAATATTTCTAGGCCTCCTAGTTTGAAGCTCCTCCAATATCATGTAGATAGGTCCTTAATATGTTTTAACATTTCCAATCCCCGAAAGCCGGGAAATTGGGAAGTGACATGGAACAACCGAACCATGACATTCTCACACAGAGCCGATAGAATGCCCATTGACTCAGAGCTTATACGCCAAATAACCAACAGTGGAAGATATTTCCAATATAGGTACACTCTAGGAAGTAGGCCCATGCGAGTTGGAGAAGTATCACCAGGATACTGTGCGCATATCATACAACCCGATACGTGTACTAGTCAGATGAGAGAATTAGGGGTAGGATTTTTCACCTGGAAGGTTTGTAATATGGTGATGTCATATTCTGTCCCATATGTCCTCCCCGATGATGCATATTTCATATGTGGGAGGAAGGCGTATAAGTGGCTTGCCCCAAACTCAGAGGGATTGTGTTACATTGGAAGAGTGTTACCGGAAGTAATGACCATTACCCATGATAAAATGAAAGACGTTCACCGCAATGCTCAAGCTCCTTACACTCACACCCATTACGAACACATTGTAAAAAGACACCTTATAGATAGGACAGAGCATGCAGCCTCTGATTTGATCCACGAATCCACCGGGATTCAACTCCTGCTCGCGCTAGATATCACCCGTACCGCCAGAGGAGTTATAAATTTTAGGTATATTACCGCGCTAGCGAACCTGATAGACAATATCACCGAGATGTATGATGACACCTTCAGGTATACTGGGAGAGAATTGCAAGCTTACAAAACGGAACTGATCCAGCACAGGATGGTTCTCAATTACATCACAGCAGTGACAGGAGGGTATTGTGTCACCCTAGCAACTCAGTATGGTGTGAAGTGTTGTACGTATATCACAAACAGCACTGAGGACCCAACCGAGGTCATAGATCAAAAGATGGACGATATCTTGCAATTGAAATGGGAGTTCCGAAGGAGACACAACCTTACCCTTGCTTCTGTGGGCAATGAACTGACCGGCTGGGTATCATGGTTGAACCCACGCAATTGGTTCTCAGGTTTAGGAGAATGGGCTCAAAATGTTATCATTACTGTAGGGAAATTCCTCTTATGTATCCTAGGAGTTATCATAATGATTGGTTTGATATTCAGATGTGTTCGAATTTTAATGAATTGCAAGCGTAGTACCAAATTGATGAGTTTAAGGAGCGAGGGCATTGTAACAACAACTAGTTTAATTTATGACCCAGCAATCGAGACAATGTTGTGATAAAACGTGATTCCACGGTCCGTTTCTTTCACCCGTTTCTCCTTTGTTTTCCTCCAAGGTAAGAAGACACCGACTCGGAAGAAGATTTTGATGACCCATTATACAGACCATTGATGAACTTTGTCACAGCCATTTGATGAACTGTTAGAGACTGTAATTTTTATGGACACTTGAAGAGCTTTGCTTGCCACTCAGCAAAGATACAGTTATCCGGACAAGACTTCGACAAGACATCAACAAGACCCCAACAGACGCCCAAGGACGACCACACATATATATCCATACGAATGCATTTATAAAGCATGTTTCTTATCTTCATCTCTTCTATCTTCAGGTAGTGACACACATAGTCGACAGGTGATATAGACACATATATTAGCACTCACATACTTTCCCCCTTCATGTATCATCAACTAATGTGCACCCCATTTGTTGGAACTAAAGGCCGAAAAGAGCTCGGTAGAGTTTGTTAGCCCACTTACAGACCCTTAATACGGGATAAGAAGGATTCAATGTATACTTCGCAATACCTCGAAGCTTATTTTTAGAACATGTACGGCACGATGATACATGACCCCTCAGACATGGATTTCATACATACATGCTTTTTACTATCTCACTAGGTCATACATTTCCCACCTCCTCCTCTTCTCCCTACTCCCAATCATAATAAGGTATTTCATGGTAATATATTTTTCTGCTTAATTGTTTAGATAGTGGCAGTTATTGTTGACTGCCAAAGGGTGGACTGTCAAAGTCGAAAAATATCCTCTTACATATGCCTTGTACTAACCCCTCATGCACATGCCCGCGGCACGTGCATGCGCTCTGCCGTGCGTGCAGATATCCGCAAATTGCGTAAGATCGCTCCGGCGATCACGCACGGTGTATGCGTATTTACGGTAGAGTTTGTAAGCGTCTAGCGGGCGACTCGATCATAACATATTTTACCCACATAGTGTGTTTTATAGTGAATATTCCCTTTAACAATGTCAGAAAGTATGTTTAGTGTAAACGGTTCTTGGACAGAGAAATTCCTCTTTGCATGATAGGAAGGGTCAGATAAAGGTAGAACGGTGGTGTCTAGTATCCAGCTGTAGAGTATTTTATTGGTAACATTTCGGTGTTGGTTAGGAAGAGATTGCTCGCTCCTGCGCATAGTTATGTACAAAAGTAGTTTATAGATATTTACTGTATTTGCTGTTCATTACCCATGCGGCGGGAATCCTAAGGATACCTCCCACCTGAGCAGTTGGAGAAAGGCACAGCCCACCTGTTCGAACCCACCTATGACCTTTTGTTATAATGCAGAGACACATTCCTGTGTCCAATGAACCATAAGATTATAGGGACCATTGTATTGTTACTGTATGTTGTGTATATAAAGACCACCATTGCCTGTCCAGTCACTCACTCTCTCTGCAAGGTTTTCATATTGAAGGCTGAGGGCTGGATTCAGGACGCGCCTGCGAATCATTCCCACGTGTGTAAGTTCTCTGTAGCCTTTTTACTCAAATAGAATCATCCACTGGGTGTTAGAGCCCAAGTGGTTTTTGTATCCTAACCAGGTCTTGTGTTTTCACTAGTTACTGTAAAGGGTTTTCTGAGCGTCTCAATCGCTCAAGCAGCTTCTCATATAATCAAGGTTAATAAGCATTACATCGTTTTAGTATTTCATTGCCAAGGTTCAAAGTGTAAAGCATACCCTTATGGTGTGTTGTTACTAAGGGTTACTGTGTAACATTCAGTGAGCGTGCGTTTCGCTTGTGTGTCGCGCCCGCGGCCTAGCGTCCGCTATGCTAGGTGCGTACCCTTACGGTACTCTGTGCGCCAATAGCATACTTAGTCCATTATAGAATATAGCTGGATGTTTTTAGGTAATAACTGACTCTATCAATGGTTCATGAAATTTCATCCATTCTGGATATTCCACGGTCACCTGTAAGCGATATTATTAGAAAGTTGAAGCGTTTAGGAACAACAGTAACTCAGCCACAAAGCGGAAGACCACATGAAATCACAGAGCGGGGTCAACAACTGCTAAGACGCATGGTGCGTAAAAGTCGCTAATGCTCTGCTGATTCCATAGCTGAAGAGTTCAGAACTTCCACTGGTATTAATGTAAGCAGAAAAACTGTGCGTCAAATGGGTTTCCATGGCCACGCAGCTGCATGCAAGCCTCACATCACCAAGTCTAATGCCAAGCGTCGGATGGAGTGGTGTAAAGTACACTGACACTGGACTGTGGAGCAGTGGAAACGTGTTCTGTGGAGTGAAGAATCATGCTTCTCTGGCAGTCAGATGGGCAAGTCTGGGTTTGGCGGATGCCGGGAGAACGTTACCTGTCTGCATTATACCAACTGTGAAGTTTGGTGGAGGAGGGATACTGGTATGGGGCAATTTTACAGGTTTTGGGCTAGGCCCCTTATCTCCAGTAATGGGCAATCTTGATGCTTCAGCATACCGAGACATTTTGGACAATGCTATGCTTACAACTTTGTGGCAACAGTTTGGGTGAGGCCCTTTTCTATTCCAACATGACTGTGCCCCAGTGCACAAAGCAAGGACTATAATGACACGGTTTCATGAGTTCGATGTGGAAGAACTTGACTGGCCCGCACACAGCCCTGACCTCAACCCTATTGAGCACCTTTGGGATGAACTGGAATGGAGATTGCGAGCCAGGCCTACTCGTTCCAACGTCAGTGCCTGACCTCATAAATGCTCTACAGAATGAATGGGCACAAATTCCCACAGAAACACTCCAAAATCTTGTGGAAAGCCTTCCAAGAGGAGTGGAAGCTGTTATAGCTGTAAAAGGGGGCCAACGCCATATTAAAGTATATGTATTTGAATACAATGTCATTACAGTCCCTGACCCAATCCTGACAAAGAAAAAAACTGTGAATAAGAGGATCAATTGCCAAATTAAATAAAAGAGGGGATAAATGGGCAACCCTGCTGCATTCCCTGAAATAACTGTAGGGAAGGCGTATTCAAGCTATTAATCGAAAGAAATGCAGTGGGAGTATAATATAGTGTTTGGAACAGACTCTCAAATTCTGAGCTGAAGCGCTGCAAATGAAAGACACATAACAAGTGTGACCATGAGACTTTATCAAAATCCTTGTCAGCATCACAACTCACAAGCAACGTGTTTTTCCTTTGCAAGATGTGATTTAGTCAAAACTGCTACCAGTTGCTATACTTTATGCAATAGGGGTAATTCAGACCTGATCACTGGGCAGCGATTTTTGCAGCCCTGCGATCGGATATTCGCCACCTACAGGGGAGTGTATTTTAGCTGTGCAAGTGCGCGATCGCTTGTGTAGCAGAGCTGCAAAAACTGATTTAGTGCAGTCTCTGCGCAACTCAGGACTTACTCAGCCGCTGTGATCACATCAGCCTGTTCGGGACTGGATTTGACGTCGGACACCCTCCCTGCAAACAAACCCGTAAACGGTCAGTTGACAACCACAAATGCCCTCTTCCTGTTAATCTCCTTGCGATCGCCGGTGCGAATGGATTCTTCGCACAAACCCAACGCTGAGCGGCGATCCGCTTTGTAGCCGTGCGACACGCCTGCGCATTGCGGTGCATACATATGCGCAGTTTGGGTCTGATCGCCGCTGTGCTAAAACGCACAGCAGCGAACAGGTCTGAATCGGGTCCTAAATGGCTACCCTTCATAAAGTCCGTCTGCGAAGGATATATCAAATTGGGAAGCACTAACTGCAAACGTTGGCCAATAATACTAGCGGAAAGTTTGAAATCTTCGTTTAGCAGGAACATAGGCCTATAAGATTCAGTCAGAGCTGGGTCCCTACCAGATTTCAATAAAACTATAATACGGGCTTGAATAAAATCTTGCGGCGCTCTCCTGTTAAAATACAATTGTAAAGGGAAAGTAAATGAGGGGCCAATATTTTATAATATTCGACACTGATGCGGTGTGGACACGAGGACTTACCATTAGATAAAGAACCTGCAGCACTGTGATGGGAGTCGTTAAGGATTCACTTACCTCCTCCAAAAGAGTTGATAATTTAGCTGCCCTAAGGAATTGCATAGTAAAGGCAGGTTTAGATGAAGCCCAAAATAAAGGATCATCAAGGTGTGATACATTGTCGTCAATATAATTGAGAAACTGCTGTTCCAAATATTGCTTAAAATTTGGGGAGGAGAACAAATATGAGTGCAATGTCCAATTGAAGGAGGAAACTTTAGGGTTAGCCAATTGCAAGGAAAACCACGTTGGAGCGTGATTTGAAATAACTATGTTTTCAAGGCGGGATTCATGTATTCTGGGAAGCAGGGAATTTGAGACTAACGTAGCAGATGAATGGTGGGAGTGGAAATAAAAGGTGTAATCTTGGGTGACTGGATTCCAGTGTCTCCACGGATCCACCGAGGATTACTACATCCCCTGATCCAAAAGGACTTCACCCAAGGGTTCTTATGGAGCTAAACTGAGAACTAGCAAGGCCTTTATATTTGATTTTCTCTGATTCAATTATATCAGGCATGGTACCAAAGGACTGGCTTATAGCTGAGGTAGTGCCAGTATTTGAAAGGGAAATTAAAACTCATCCTGGTAATTATAGACCGGTAAGCTTGACATCTATAGTGGGGAAAATATTGGAAGGTATAATAAGGGATAGCATACAGGAGTACTTGGAGACCTGCAAGGTTATTAATAGGAGCCAGCATGGTTTTGTGAGGGACAGGTCATGTCAAACTAACTTAATCAGCTTCTATGAGAAAGTGAGTGATAATCTCGACAAGGGAAAGCAGTGGACGTGGTCTATTTAGATTTTGCTAAAGCCTTCGACAGAGAGCCACACAAGACTGATTTTCAAACTAAGAGAGCTAAGTCTAGGAAACACTATTTGTACTTGGGTAAGTAATTGGCTGGATAACAGGGAACAGAGAGTGGTGGTTAATGGGATGTTTTCCAGCTGCGCCACTGTATCCAGTGGAATACCACAAGAGTCAGTACTCAGGCCACTACTGTTCAATATATTAATGAATGACCTAGGAATAGGTCTGGAAAGCACAGTGTCAATTTTTGCAGATGATACTAAACTGTGTAGGGTAATTAATTCAGATCTGGATGTTGAGTCTCTTCAGAATGACTTATTTAAACTGGAAATTTGGGCTGCTACATGGAGAACGAAGTTTAATATAGAAAAATGTAAAGTTATGAACTTTGGGACTAAAAATAAACATGCAACCTACAAATTGAATGGGGAAAATGTAGGGAAACGGTAATAGAAAAAGATTTGGGGGTGTTCACTGATAGTAGATTTAGCAGCAGTACCCAATGTCAAAGTGCAGCAACAAAGGCAAATAAGGTATAAGCATGCATAAAACGGTGAATTAAGACAAGGGATAAGAGTGTAATCATCCCTCTGTATAAGTCATTGGTGCAGCCACACCTGGAATATTGTGTACAGTTCTGGGCATCACACTATAAAAAATATATTTTGGAACTCGAAAGGGTTCAGAAAAGAGCTACCAAACTGATAAAGGGGTTAGAGTCGCTGGATTATGAGGCGAGGCTTACTAGGTTAGATATATTTACACTGGAAAAGAGGCGTCTAAAAGGAGAAATGATTAATATGTACAAATATATAAAAGGACAATACATGGAGCTATCAGGCGATTTGTTATTTGGGAGATCTCTACACAGGACACGTGGACACCCTCTGATGTTAGATCAGAGGAAATTTCATACTAAGCTAAAGAAGGGGTTCTTCACAGTAACGGCAGTAAGGATTTGGAATTCTCTGCCAGAGAAGGTAGTAATGGCGGACTCAGTCATTATGCTTAAAAATGGATTTGATCAGTTCCTAACTGAAAGAAATATCCAAGGGTATAGCATTTAAAATGATTGTATTTTAGTAACAGCATGAATTATAGCTGTCATTTAGACTATACCTGGGTCATTATAGTTAAACTTAAGTTACACATAGAATAGTATAGGAAATATAATACAGGTTGAACTCGATGGACAACTTGTCTTTTTTGCACCTCATTAACTATGTTACTATGTAAGGGAAGGGAATCCATCAGCAAATGCAATGTGGGTGATGTGCTGCCCCACCACTCACATGCCAGTCCAGATCTGTCCAGACTAGGAAAAAGGGTCGTTGTAAAATTGCCTGGGAGTATTTTGCCTTCTGCCCAATCCTGAAGCCTGGTATAAACATCTGGATATAACGCCTCCTGCTGTTTTCTCCTCTGGCGGTGTCACCAATTGAAAGGCGCCGGGGTCTCCCACTTTCCACACTGCTCCAGCAGTACCACAGCTGATACTAATCAAAGTCTGCTGGCTCCTGCTCTCTTCATTTAGCCACACCTCCCAGCAGTAATGGCAGCTCTCAGCGGTAACGGCACCCTGCTGCATCCTCACAGCCCTGGCCCCTGCAGCAGCTGCTCTGTATCCTCCTTCTCCTGGCTGTTTCCCCTTTAAGCTTTGCTTCCTATGCTTTCAGAGAAAGGTAAGTGCGCTGTTACTTTTATTTATTGTACTTTGTGGTTTGAATTGTGGACTGCTCTGCAACTGCCACTGGAGAGGAGATATTTAGCTCTATCTCCAGAGAACATAAATATCACATTTTCCAGCTTTTATGAGATAATTATGTTTTATTAAATATCCCCCTTAATTTTTTGGAGGCGAGAAAAGCCAGGATGCATTAGCCATGGGTGGCTGTTTCCCCATAAAGATTCACTGGCTGCACCTCCGGAGAAAGGTAAGTGCGCTGTTATTTTTTTTTTATTGTACTTTATTGTTTGCAGGATTAGGGTTTTCATGGATCTCAAAAGGTGTGAACCTCACGTGATAGTTGGTGTATCTGGGCGCAGTAGGTGGTTTTTGTCCCAATTTAGTAGGCCTAAATGTCGGGAGGTGTCTGTGCCTAAATCTGACAATGTCATGTAATCTCACATGCAGATTGTAATTTACAGGAGATGAATGAATGAAATGCAATAAGAAGAAAGTTCTGGGATGGACCTTCTGGGAATTTAAGCATCTTGAAAGTACCATTAAGCTTGAAAAAAAATCCAGATTTTAGTATACCGTGGTCAGCCAGTGGATTCAGCTTTACTAGCAGAGGATTGTCAGTTAGGTTACATTTTTTATAAGCATGCTTAGTGTTAAGTGTAGGGAGTGTAATTTATATTTAGTGTCGTAAGTATTTTTATATTTTGTAGGAGCGTGAAGCAATGACGCATTAGCCATGCGTGGCTGTTTCCCCATAAAGATTCCCTGGCCATGCATCTGGAGAAAGGTAAGTGCGCTGTTATTTTTATTTATTATACTTTATTGTTTGCAGAATTATGTTTTTCATAGATCTCAAAAGGGGCGGTGCTCATGTGATAGTGGGTGTGTCTGGTTGCAGAAGGCGGTGTTTTGTCCCAATTTAGTAGGCCTAAATCTCACAATGTGATGTAATCTCATACTCAGATTGTGATGTAAGGGGGGTACACATGGTAGAGATCTGTGCCGAGCGATCTAGCACAGACCGTTCAGCACACATCTCTCCCCCCACTCAGCCCACAGCGCGATGTGTGCTGAGTGAGGGAGGGGGGACAGGGGGGGGGGGGATGCTCGTTTCACACAGCAGTGAAGTGGGCGACCTGACTAGTTTGTGCTTGCATGCAGGCACACTCTAGAACCAGCGTTAGCGAGGCGCGGGGCCGCACATCGCTATCCCTATGGGGCATACACACTGAGAGAACCGTGCTTCATTTCTAAGCAACCTAGTAAGACTGCTTAGAAGTTAAGCACGGATCTCTCCGTGCGTACCCCCCCTGTAGTCTCACACTGAGCCAGGGAAGATAATGAGGACAAGATAATCAGTTTAATGAGCAGGATTAGTAACATCGCAGAGGAAATTATTAGAGAGTGGGATGAATGCTGCTGCACACAAGGAATCTGTTGTCTGTTGTAAAGGTGAATGTATGTGACGTCATTATGAATGCAGCATAGCATATGTGTCATGGCTCATGGCACCCCTGCAACTTACCTCTCCGCTGCTTCTTTCAGCTGCTAAGGTCTCCAGTGCTTCACTGACTTCCAGCTGCTTCCATTCCAGTTAACTACGCCAGCACAGCTGTCCCAGCCTGGAATACCAGCATAGCTGGTTCCAGCCCGGAGTCCGAGTCTAGCCGATACCAGCACGGCATTACAACGTAGCTGACCCCAGCACACTATTCCAGCATGGCCGATCCCATAGCGGCATTCTGCATAAGCAGTTCCAGCCCAGTGTCCAAGACTAGCCGAGTCCGGCACACCAGCATAGCCGGATCCAACCTGACATACCATTGAAAAGCCCATCCAAGTCCAACATATCTACTCCAGCACCAAGCATTCCCTTTCCAGCCAGGTCTACTGCTCTACTTGTTCCATTCGGGTCTTCCACTGTGACGCTCCCATACCAACTTAATGTTTAGTACACACCTCATGCCTAGGAGCAAAATACCCATTGACTACAGCTGCAGAGCTTCTTAATGCCCAGAGGGAAGGGCAGTCCTTCCAGCCCCAAAGGTTTCCCCCACAGGGGGTTTTCCTCTCCTGAGTGCTGAAGGATGATTCCTCGTGAGTCACGAGGCTTCCACCACATAGGTCCTCTTATAGGACAAGCTTAAATTACCAAAAGAACCAAGTTATAAATAAAAGCTCTGTTCCCTTTTCCTCCTACATCCGTCTCCTTGTCTTTATTTGACCTGAAGTTCATGGGGTGGTGTAATCTGGGCTGAAAAGAGAGGGGAGGGGATCAGCCATCAGACAGCTTATGTATCCTGGGGTGGTCTTCAGGTTGCCGACTGTCGGGATCCCGGTGCACAGTATACCGGCGCCGGGATCCCGACAGCTGACATAAAAACAGTTTTTCTCCCTCGTGGGGGTCCACGACCCCCTGGAGGGAGAATAAATAGCATGGCGCGCTTAGCACGCCACCGTGCCCGCAGCATGGCGAGCGCAGCAAGCCCGCAAGGGGCTCATTTGCGCTCGCCACGCTGTCGGTATGCAGGCGGTCGGCCTTCCGGCGCCGGTATGCTGATCGCCGGGAGCCCGGCCGCCGGCATACCATACCACACCGGTATCCTGGGAGTAATCACAAAGGACGTGATGCAGATGAATGTGTCACTGAATAGAAGAGGGATCATGAGGGATCAGTGGAACCAAGATGAAACCATCTGACAACATGTCCCCTAAATCTGAGATCTCTGGGTAGTGTGCCCTTATACACATCACATACAGGGCCTGATTCAGATCCGCACACAAGGCGAGAGTTCACATAATTTGGGAGATTCTTTGCAAAAAAATAAGAATTTACTCACCGGTAATTCTATTTCTCGTAGTCCGTAGTGGATGCTGGGTACTCCGTAAGGACCATGGGGAATAGACGGGCTCCGCAGGAGACTGGGCACTCTTTAAAGAAAGATTAGGTACTATATCTGGTGTGCTCTGGCTCCTCCCTCTATGCCCCTCCTCCAGACCTCAGTTAGAGAAACTGTGCCCGGAAGAGCTGACATTACTAGGAAAGGATTTGGAATCCAGGGTAAGACTCATACCAGCCACACCAATCACACCGTACAACTTGTGATAAACTTACCCAGTTAACAGTATGAACAACAACTGAGCCTCATTCAACAGATGGCTCATAACAATAACCCTTTAGTTAAGCAATAACTATATACAAGTATTGCAGAAGTCCGCACTTGGGACGGGCTCCCAGCATCCACTACGGACTACGAGAAATAGAATTACCGGTGAGTAAATTCTTATTTTCTCTGACGTCCTAGTGGATGCTGGGAACTCCGTAAGGACCATGTGGATTATACCAAAGCGCCCAAACGGGCGGGAGAGTGCGGATGACTCTGCAGCACCGAATGAGCAAACTCAAGGTCCTCCTCAGCCAGGGTATCAAACTTGTAGAATTTTGCAAACGTGTTTGATCCCGACCAGGTAGCAGCTCGGCAAAGCTGTAAAGCCGAGACCCCTCGGGCAGCCGCCCAAGAAGAGCCCACCTTCCTCGTGGAATGGGCTTTTACTGATTTAAGATGCGGCAGTCCAGCCGCAGAATGTGCAAGTTGAATCGTGCTACAGATCCAGCGAGCAATAGTCTGCTTAGAAGCAGGAGCACCCAGCTTGTTGGGTGCATGCAGGATAAACAGCGAGTCAGTTTTTCTGACTCTAGCCGTCCTGGAAACATAGATTTTCAGGGCCCGGACTACGTCCAGCAACTTGGAAGCCTCCAAGTCCCGAGTAGCCGCAGGCACCACAATAGGTTGGTTCAAATGAAACGCTGATACCACCTTAGGGAGAAATTGGGGACGAGTCCTCAATTCTGCCCTGTCCATATGGAAGATCAGATAGGGGCTTTTACATGACAAAGCCGCCAATTCTGACACACGCCTAGCCGAAGCCAAGGCCAAAAGAATGACCACTTTCCACGTGAGATACTTCAACTCCACGGTCTGAAGTGGCTCAAACCAATGTGATTTTAGGAAATCCAACACAACGTTGAGATCCCAAGGTGCCACTGGAGGCACAAAAGGGGGCTGAATATGCAGCACTCCCTTAACAAACGTCTGAACTTCAGGCAGTGAAGCCAGTTCTTTTTGAAAGAAAATAGACAGGGCCGAAATCTGGACTTTTATGGATCCCAATTTTAGGCCCATAGTAACTCCTGACTGTAGGAAGTGCAGAAATCGACCCAGCTGAAATTCCTCCGTTGGGGCCTTCATGGCCTCACACCAAGCAACATATTTTCGCCATATGCGGTGATAATGTTTTGCTGTCACATCCTTCCTAGCCTTTATCAGCGTAGGAATGACTTCAACCGGAAAGCCCTTTTCCATCAGGATCCGGCGTTCAACCGCCATGCCGTCAAACGCAGCCGCGGTAAGTCTTGGAACAGACAGGGCCCCTGCTGCAGCAGGTCCTGTCGGAGCGGCAGAGGCCAAGGGTCCTCTGAGATCATTTCTTGTAGTTCCGGGTACCAAGTTCTTCTTGGCCAATCCGGAACGATGAGTATAGTTCTTACTCCTCTCTTTCTTATTATCCTTAGTACCTTTGGTGTGAGAGGAAGAGGAGGGAACACATAAACCGATTGGTACACCCACGGTGTCACTAGGGCGTCCACAGCTATCGCCTGAGGGTCCCTTGACCTGGCGCAATATCTTTTTAGCTTTTTGTTGAGGCGGGACGCCATCATGTCCACCTGTGGCCTTTCCCAACGATTTACAATCAGCTGGAAGACTTCTGGATGAAGTCCCCACTCTCCCGGGTGGAGGTCGTGCCTGCTGAGGAAGTCTGCTTCCCAGTTGTCCACTCCCGGAATGAACACTGCTGACAGTGCTATCACGTGATTCTCCGCCCATTGGAGAATCCTTGTGGCTTCTGCCATTGCCATCCTGCTTATTGTGCCGCCCTGTCGGTTTACATGGGCGACCGCCGTGATGTTGTCTGACTGAATCAGCACCGGCTGGTTTTGAAGCAGGGGTTTTGCTTGACTTAGGGCATTGTAAATGGCCCTTAGTTCCAGAATATTATGTGTAGGGAAGTCTCCTGACTCGACCATTGTCCTTGGAAGTTTCTTCCCTGAGTGACTGCCCCTCAACCTCGGAGGCTTGCATCCGTGGTCACCAGGACCCAGTCCTGAATGCCGAATCTGCGGCCCTCGAGAAGATGAGCACTCTGCAGCCACCACAGCAGAGACACCCTGGCCCTCGGGGACAGGGTGATCAACCGATGCATCTGAAGATGCGATCCGGACCACTTGTCTAACAGATCCCACTGAAAGATCCTTGCATGGAACCTGCCGAAGGGAATTGCTTCGTAAGAAGCTACCATCTTTCCCAGGGCTCGCGTGCAGTGATGCACCGACACCTGTTTTGGTTTCAGGAGGTCTCTGACCAGAGATGACAACTCCTTGGCCTTCTCCTCCGGAAGAAACACCTTCTTCTGTTCTGTGTCCAGAATCATACCCAAGAACAACAGACGCGTCGTAGGAACCAGCTGCGACTTTGGGATATTCAGAATCCAGCCGTGCTGTTGTAGCACTTCCTGAGATAGTGCTACTCCGACCAACAACTGCTCCATGGACCTCGCCTTTATAAGGAGATCGTCCAAGTATGGGATAATTATAACTCCCTTTTTTTCGAAGGAGTATTATCATTTCGGCCATTACCTTGGTAAATACCCTCGGTGCCGTGGACAGACCAAACGGCAACGTCTGGAATTGGTAATGGCAGTCCTGTACCACAAATCGGAGGTACTCCTGGTGAGGTGGGTAAATGGAGACATGTAGGTAAGCATCCTTGATGTCCAGTGATACCATATAATCCCCCTCTTCCAGGCTTGCAATAACCGCCCTGAGCGATTCCATTTTGAACTTGAACTTCCTTATATAAGTGTTCAAGGATTTCAAATTTAGAATGGGTCTCACCGAACCGTCTGGTTTCGGTACCACAAACATTGTGGAATAGTAACCCCTTTGATTATCACCTGCTGGAGGTACAGCTTGTGAATTGCCGCCAGTACTACCTCCCTTTCCTTGGGAGTAGTTGGCAAGGCTGATTTGAGGTAACGGCGAGGGGGAGACGTCTCGAACTCCAGCTTGTATCCCTGAGATACCACTCGTAGAACCCAGAGATCCACCTGTGAGCGAACCCACTGGTCGCTGAAGTTCCGGAGACGGGCCCCCACCGCACCTGGCTCCACCTGTGGAGCCCCAGCGTCATGCGGTGGACTTAGTGGAAGCAGGGGAGGATTTTTGTTCCTGGGAACAGGCTGTCTGGTGCAGCTTTTTCCCTCTACCCCTGCCTCTGGGCAGAAAGGACGCGCCTCTGACACGCTTGCCTTTCTGAGGCCGAAAGGACTGTACTTGATAATACGGTGCTTTCTTAGGCTGTGAGGGAACCTGAGGTAAAAAAGTGGACTTCCCAGCTGTTGCTGTGGATACGAGGTCCGAGAGACCGTCCCCAAACAATTCCTCACCCTTATAAGGCAAAACCTCCATGTGCCTTTTAGAATCAGCATCACCTGTCCACTGCCGAGTCCATAATACTCTCCTGGCAGAAATGGACATTGCATTAATTCTAGATGCCAGCTGGCAAATGTCCCTCTGTGCATCCCTCATATATAAGACTACGTCTTTAATATGCTCTATGGTTAGCAAAATAGTGTCCCTGTCAAGGGAATCAATGTTATCTGACAGGGAATCAGACCATGCTGCTGCAGCACTACACATCCATTCTGAAGCAATAGCAGGTCTCAGTATAGTACCTGAGTGTGTATACACAGACTTCAGGATAGCCTCCTGCTTTCTATCTGCAGGCTCCTTTAAGGCGTATCCTGAGACGGCAATGCCACCTTTTTTGATAAGCGTGTGAGCGCCTTGTCCACCCTAGGGGATGTCTCCCAGCGTAACCTATCCGTTGGCGGGAAAGGGTACGCCATTAGTAACCGCTTAGAAATCACTAGTTTCTTATCTGGGGAACCCCACGCTTCTTCACACAATTCATTTAACTCATCAGATGGGGGAAAAGTCACTGGCTGCTTTTTCTCCCCAAACATAATACCCTTTTTTGTGGTAACCGGGTTAATGTCAGAAATGTGCAACACATTTTTCATTGCCATAATCATGCATCGGATGGCCCTTGTGGATTGTACATTTGTCTCATCCTCGTCGACACTGGAGTCAGACTCCGTGTCGACATCTGTGTCTGCCATCTGAGGTAGCGGGCGTTTTTGAGCCCCTGATGGCCTCTGAGATGCCTGGGCAGGCGCGGGCTGAGATGCCGGCTGTCCCAAAGCTGCGTCATCGAACCTTTTATGCAAGGAGTTGACACTGTCGGTTAATACCTTCCACATATCCATCCACTCTGGTGTCGGCCCCGCAGGGGGCGACATCACACTTATCGGCACCTGCTCCGCCTCCACGTAAGCGTCCTCCTCAAACATGTCGACACAGCCGTACCGACACACCACACACACACACACACACACACACACACACACACACACACACACACACACACACACACGGAATGCTCTGACTGAGGACAGGACCCCACAAAGTCCTTTGGGGAGACAGAGAGAGAGTATGCCAGCACACACCAGAGCGCTATATAACAGAGGGATTTACACTAGTACAAAGTGAATTTTCCCCCCAATAGCTGCTTATTATCACAATTGCGCCTAAATTTATGTGCCCCCCCCTCTCTTTTTTACCCTTTCCATAGTGTATACTGCAGGGGAGAGCCTGGGGAGCGTCCTTCCAGCGGAGCTGTGAAGAGAAAATGGAGCTGGCTGTGCTGAGGAAGATAGCCCCGCCCCTTCAGCGGCGGGCTTCTCCCGCTTTTTTAATAATATTTATGGCGGGGGATTAGGCACATATACAGTTTAGAACTGTATTATGTGCATTTTGCCAAGTAAGGTATACAAATTGCAGCCCAGGGCGCCCCCCCCCCCAGCGCCCTGCACCCATCAGTGACCGGAGCGTGTGGTGTGCTGTGGGAGCAATGGCGCACAGCTGCAGTGCTGTGCGCTACCTTATTGAAGACCGGAGTCTTCAGCCGCCGATTTTCTCTGGAATCTTCCGTCTTCTGGCTCTGCAAGGGAGACGGCGGCGCGGCTCCGGGAACGGACGATCGAGGTCGGGCCCTGTGTTCGATCCCTCTGGAGCTAATGGTGTCCAGTAGCCTTAGAAGCACAAACTAGCTGCAAGCAGGTAGGTTTGCTTCTCTCCCCTAAGTCCCACGTAGCAGTGAGTCTGTTGCCAGCAGATCTCACTGAAAATAAAAAACCTAACAAATACTTTCTTTTTTAGTGAGCTCAGGAGAGCCCACTAAGTGCATCCAGCTCTGGCCGGGCACAGATTCTAACTGAGGTCTGGAGGAGGGGCATAGAGGGAGGAGCCAGTGCACACCAGATATAGTACCTAATCTTTCTTTAAAGAGTGCCTAGTCTCCTGCGGAGCCCGTCTATTCCCCATGGACCTTACGGAGTACCCAGCATCCACTAGGACGTCCGAGAAAAATCTGAACGCGATGGAGCACTGACAGGGGACTGTCTGGAACCTCCGGCGGTGTTACTGTGTATGGGGGGCACAGGAAATGGGCGTCTCAGAGCTCGCACTGTCTGGCACATGCTAATGCACAAGGGGAGGGCTGAAACCAGCATTGGCATATTATTGCACCTGCAAATCCAGCAGCGGGCGCTACTGCAGACACAGTATCGCCCTACTCTGAATCAGGGCAACAGTGTGCTTTGTGCTGTGTAAATGTGCGCAGAGGTGTCCGTCTAGGACATTCATAGGTAGAAGATCACATACCTTTGGTACCTGCCTCAAACAACTGGTCCTATGTTTGGGGGATTGCTGGTGCACATGCAGATGTACAGGTGTCACTTTCCTGCCTACTATTACGTTACCATCACCCTAATCATAGGCATATTTATAATAGGTGCAGTGTGTTCGGTCTATGGGTGCCTCACCCACACACCCTGCACCCAGAGCAGCATACCCCACTGGTCACCAGTGGGTGCGGAAAGCAGGTCCCTCCCTATAATTAGTGTGCCAAGGTGCCATCTTTCCAGTGTTCACTTGGTAAGTCACTGTGCTATCTTGTTCTGTGCATGCTCCATCGATGGCGGTGACCATAGAATGTTTATTCATTCCCATATTCTCTCCTACAACGAGCATCACATGTTACAGTAATAATGAATGTGCAGGGACTGTCAGTGTTGGTATTATACAGGGTATTTGTGCACCTAGTAAGACACGTACTCGTATGACGTGTCTGGGTGATACAAAAGCCATCATACTGAGAGTACAGGACAACTTCCAAGTACCGACACCTTCGGAGATCCTGGAAGGGAAGATCCTTTAGCAGGGAAGAGACTCTGCGACCACCCACTAACCAGAGAGTGCTCCTGTAATTGCTGTGTAATGGACACAATGTATAGTTCCACTTAAACATAATGGCCACAGGGGGGGGGGTGTAAAGGAGTGTGCAACCCCCCCCCCCACCACCACCTGCATTTAGCACCTCTGAGGTACAGAGTCACTGGCGGTGTCTACTGCTGCTGCTGCTCTCTGGCTGGGGCTGCCTGCTGCTGGCTGGGGGTAAGCACTGATAGGGACAGATTGCTATGGAAAACCAGCCTGGAAAATATCTAGAAGAAGCAGAACTAATGGAGGCGAGGTCTGTTGAGGGGGTGGGGTTTGTGGAGGGGGAGGGGTTAAAGCAAACATATTGGTTCTCACAGGAAAAAATACAAAACATTTGTGTCCTGAAGTCAGTATCTGCGTTACTGGCCCCGGGGTTACTCAGATGTCTGGAGATGATTGTTCCCTCCATGTATCCGATGCTGTGTCTTCGGACGGGTGCGATACATGTTACCGGTGGTCTCATGACCAACACCCTGACAATTAGAATGCCGTCAGGTGACGGGGTAATTACTTTACCTGTCCCCTACGCTAACTGGAGTGGTGGCTAGGGCTAAAGGTCCGTACCCACGGAGCAATTTTGTCTATAGGTCCATACACACAGAGCGATATAGCTGAGAGATTTTGACTATATAGTCAAAATCGCTCAGAAAGTTAGTGCATATCGCTCCGTGTGTACACAGCCAGCGATAGCGATGCGCGTCACCGCCAGGTCGCTATCGCTGCTAAAAATAGACTGTGCAGGCAAGTCAATTTCGACTAGGTCGCTGGAAAAGGGAAAACATTCCCCTGTTTAAATGAGTTAGCCAAAATCGTTCATAGACAAAATCGCTGGTAAAGTCAGTCAAAATCTCTTGTAAATTTAGTCAAAATCTCCTACTGCCAGTTCAAGGGAAATCGCTCAGTCAAAATCTCTCCGTGTGTATGGACCTTATGAGAGATTTTGACTGAGCGATTTCCCTTGAACTGGCAGTAGGAGATTTTGACTAAATTTACAAGAGATTTTGACTAACTTTACCAGCGATTTTGTCTATGAGCGATTTTGGCTAACTCATTTAAACAGGGGAATGTTTTCCCTTTTCCAGCGACCTAGTCGAAATTGACTTGCCTGCACAGTCTATTTTTAGCAGCGATAGCGACCTGGCGGGGACGCGCATCGCTATCGCTGGCTGTGTACACACGGAGCGATATGCACTAACTTTCTGAGTGATTTTGACTATATAGTCAAAATCGCTCAGCCATATCGCTCCGTGTGTATGCACCTTAAGACTCTGTGGATGGCAGCTAGGGCTAAAGGTGCACACACACGGAGAGATTTTAACTATGAGAGATTTTGACGGAAAGTTTTCCCTTGATTTTGACTAACTTTTACAGAGATTTTGACTAACTTTATGAGCGGTTTTGGCTATGGGCGATTTGGCTAACTCATTTAAGCAAGGGGATGCTTTTTCTTTTCCAGCGACCTAGCCAAAATGACTTGCCTGCACAGTCTATTTTTAGCAGCGATAGCGACCTGGCGGGGATGCGCATCGCTATCTGTGTACACACAGAGCGATATGCACTAACTTTCTGAGCGATTTTGACTATATAGTCAAAACCTCTCAGCTATATTGCTCCATGTGTATGGACCTTAAGAGTTGGGGGTTGGCGCTACGGCTAACCCCTCCCCCTCCCCCCAGTGCCTAACTTAACCTCCCCCCTGAACTCTAACCCTAGTAGTGATGTGATACTTACCTTTGAGATTTCGGCAATCGGAATTCCGGCGCCGGGATTTAGGGGGACATTTACTAAGCAGTGATAAGAGTGGAGAAGTGAGCCAGTGGAGAAGTTGCGCATGGCAACCAATCAGCAGCTCTGTATCATTTTATAGTACGCAAATTATAGATATTACTTCAGTGCTGATTGGTTGCCATGGGCAACTTCTCCACTGGCTCACTTTTCTGCTCTTATCACTGCTTAGTAAATGTACCCCTTAGAGTGGTGTTGGGATTCCAGCATCAGTCACCTGACCACCGCCATCCTAACTGCTGGGATGCTAACCGCATCCCCTTCAGATGCAGGCAGCGGATCACAGAAGCCGGCAGTGGGCGTCTTTTTACACAGGATGCCTAATTTGGCTTCTGCATATTGTCGTACAGCCGCAGCAGCTGTGCCCACCTCTGAAGCAACCCCTAAATCCAGAGGAAAAAAAGACAGAATAAGCTACATGTTTGCAAATGAAGAAGCTATTCCATGTGTCCCAGCGTGTACAATATCTGGGTAGGAAAAAATACTAATTCTACAAACACTGCTATAGCATTAATAGAGCAAGAAATAAAGCTAGTAACACACTGGCGGATGGGTGCCACCAATCCTGTAAACACTCCAAGTTGACAGAGTCCATATCGGATATGTGCGCACCCGTATACACTGTTTCTCGTTCATCCACTAGGGGACACTGGAACTCTCAGACAGCTGGGGTGTGAAGCTTGCAGACCGGAGGTAGCACAATCTAAATAAAAAATGTATGCACAGCTGGCTCCTCCCCCTTCACGCCCCCCAATCCCTCAGTTTGAAAAATTGTGCTGGAGGTGCAGCACAGAAAATGAGCACCTGCTCCTCTAAAGAATTCATTTATATCTAATATCTGTCTGGGGCCGAGCCAACCTGTCTGAAAGGAGGCGGAGGCTCCAAGGTGTAGCAGAGACAAAGATCCCGTTTGAGGGCTCTGGATCTCTCTCAGGAGATTGAAAGGCAGCAGGAGCAGAGTGAGTACTATCACTGAGGGGGAATACAGCGGTTTGGGTAGCAGGCAGAAGAGCGACCGTCCCTTCCTGCATCTGAGTTTCATTCCCCCGGAAATAGTGTAAGCCACGTTAGTTACAAAGCGCACAAGGTACAATGCTGAGAAGCTGGGGTCGCCGCTGAGAGAGCGGAGACTAGGCGGCTTGGCGGCGCAGGACACTGCGGGGGCTGTCGGAGGGTTTGGCCGCTGCAGGACCAGAAGCTTCGGAGCGATGGTGAAATCAAGGGGAGAAGTGCAGGCAAAGCCGCTGATCAGGTTCCCGGGTGTGGGAGGCAGTGAACGGAGCGGGAGGAGTCTCGGCGCCGGCAGACTTCTCTGAGGGAATGATGTGACCATAAAATTTTAGTTGTGGCCATTTTGTTTTTAGTGTTAGGCGCACAACTTGAGCAGGCTTTCCTCTCTGAGGGGAGGATATAGGCAAAGTCCAGTCACGGAAGTGATAGCAGTAGAAGAGGAGGAGGGTCTCAAGTAAATGAGGGCTGAGTCTGGCGCTGTTAGAGTAAGAAGCCCTGCTGCTGAGATCTCTCTGAATATAATTGACTTAAAACTATATGTTTTTATCTTCCAAGGGACACTGCTAACAGGTCCTGCGGAGGTGGTGCAACAGAATTACCAACCCAGTCAACTCAAGCTGTATTACCAGTTGGTGGTGTAAGGGTTGCAAACGTCAGGCTGGTTTATGTTAATTTTTTTGTTTTGTTTTAATGAATATAATTCCAGCTGTGTGACTCCAATTTCTTTTTGCTCCCTATATCCCTACGGTCTTTCTCTTCCTATTCTAATAGGGTGAAAGCACTGCTGAGTGGTGTGTGTGTAGGTGTTTAACATGTCAAAAGCACCAACCAAGACCACAAATACTTGCTATAGTCAGTGGAGGCGATCCCCTTTGTAGGGGAGACTTTTTTTCGGTCCGGAATTAGACAAGTGGATTTCACAAGCAACAGCAGGGAAATCTACTTTTCTGCCTACCACGTATCCTAGAACCACGCCACCAGTCACAAGAAATTATTCTGGTCCGGAGTACATCTGAAGGTGTTTCTCCCAGAAGACAAGATTCAAGACATCAAAGAAATGATACGTCAGGTTCTGCAGAACCAAACAGTCTCTCTACATCTTTGTTTAAAGCTTCTTGGAAAGATGGTAGCATCCTTCAAAGCGATCCAATATGGCAGGCTTTATTCCAGACCTTTTCAGCTGAATCTGATTGCTCAGGGGGCAGGCATGCATTGGCTTCTCCACCGAAGGATTCGCTTGTCGCACCAGGCCAGGACCTCGTTAATTTGGTGGTTGGGCCACAAGAATCTAGTTGCGGGAAAGAGGTTTGGCATCTGGGATTGGAAGATTCTGACAACAGATGCCAGTCTCAGAGGATATGCTGGAAAACCATCAGTTTCAGGTAAGATGGTCACCACAGGAGAGGAGTCTTCCAATAAATATTCTGGAACTAAGAGTCTTTTACAATGCTCTTCTTCTGGTGGAAGACCTAGTGAGGGCTCAACATGTGAGAGTACAGTCGGACAACGTGATTGCAACGACCTACATAAACCGGCAGGAAGGAACAAAAAGCCGCATGGCATTAAAGGAGGCCACAAAGATCCTGTCTTGGACATAAAAGCGCAACTTAATCCTGTCAGCAGTCTTCATTCCAGGAGTGGAAAATTGGGAAGCAGACTATCTCAGTCGCCAAGATATGCATCCAGGGGAGTGGTGTCTGCACCCACAATTTTTTGAGGCAGTAGTACAATGGTGGGGCCTACCGCAAATAAACCTAATGGCCTCTCAAAACAGCCATCAGTTACCAAGGTAGGTGGCCAGGACTCGGGATCCAGCAGCAGAGGTGGTGGACGCACTGGCGATTCCCTGGTCATATGATCTTGTGCACATCTTTCCGCCATTTCCCCTTTTACCAAGAGTCTTAAAGAAGGTGAAAAAGGAAGGTGCATGGGTGATTTTGAGAGCACCAGACTGGCCTCGCAGAAGTTTGTACTCGGACCTGAGGGCACTCCTGGCGTAAGATCCTTGGAGGCTGCCTCAGAGGGAAGACCTTTTGTCACAAGTCCCATGGGATCTAAATATAGTGCTCTAATTTTTAAATCGTCAGTTTCTGAGCCTTTGGAGAAGGCAGATCTTAATATATATCCTGGAAAGTTACCCTGATCCTAGCTTTAGCATCAGCAAGAAGGGTCTCAGAGTCAGGGGATCTTTCGTGTAATTTCCCTTTCTAGTTTTTCATGAGAACAGAGCGGAACTCCGTACAAAGGCGGAGTTCCTCCCTGAGGTGGTTTTGGTTTTCCACATTAACCAGCCCATTGTGGTCCCCTCCTTCCAAGGATTTGTGGAGAGGGACTTGCCTTTGGATGTGGTCAGAGCCTTAAGGATTTACGTACAGGCTACGTCCTATATTAGAAAGTCTGACCCTTTCTTTGTTCTGTATGATGGGCCCAAGAAGGGTTTGCCGGCTTCAAAGCAGACCCTAGCCAGATGGATACGATTTATCATCAAACAGGCTTATATCCCTAGTGGTAAGAGAGTTCCATTTCGGGTAGATGCTCATACCACCAGATCAGTGGGTGCTTCACGGGCTACGGCTAGAGGATCCTCCACTACCCAACTTTGCAGAGCTGCAACGTGGTCATCAGCACACACGTTCACTCGATTCTACAAGTTTGTACGTTTGCTTCTAGGAATACCAGATTTGGACGTTTGGTTCTACAGGCTTCGGACAGCACTCCCGCCAATTGGAGTATCTTTGGGACGTCCCCAGCTGTCTTAGAGTTCCAGTGTCCCCTAGTGGATGAAAGGGAAAAGAGGATTTTGGTACTTACCGATGAATCCTTTTCTCTGAATCCACTCGGGGACACTAGACGCCCGCCTCGGTGCTGTTAGCCTGCGTTTTCTTGTTAAATTTAGTTCAAACGGTTTGGATTATTATGTTAATAGTTCTTGGTTGCTGTTTGACTTGTTGGTATGGTTGGTTCCTTTCTATAAGGCTTTAGTTTTCATATTCCCTCTTCTCTCCGTAACATTTTTCACACTGAGGGATTGGGGGCGTGAAGGGAGCCAGCTGTGCATACATTTTTTATTTAGATTGTGCTACCTCCGGTCTGCATACTTCACACCCAGCTATCTGAGAGTTCCAGTGTCCCCAAGTGGATTCAGAGAAATGGATTTATCGGTAAGTACCAAAATCCTCTTTTTATCGGCATCAAACAGCCCAACGCTCCATGCACATATTATCATCTGATGGGCCTGATAATGCCCGAAAATTGGATAGTGTGTACCTAGCTTAAGAAAAGAGCAGTAATGCTATAAAATAACGTCTCTGTAGGTTGTTAGATGTTAAAACAGGGATCAGTATGATATCCCGGCGGTCAGGAGACCTACGCCGGGATCCCGACAGCGGGAATACTGGCAGCGAGCACAGCTTGTCCCGTCGTAGGCTCGCTGCGCTTGCCACGCTTTGGGCCCGGTGGCGATCTTCGGTCGCCACAGGTTTATATTCCCTCTTGGGTGGTGGTGTGGACCACCACCCGAGTGGGAATTTCGGCCGCCGGTATTTCACCAGGTGTCGGGGTTCTGGTGTCGGTCTCCTGACAACTGGCAAATTGACTGCCTCCCGATGTTAAAAGCAGGGTCCGGATGTACACAGGTTTTGCTGCGCGGTCTGTTCTCCTGGATAAAGTATCGGGAGCAGCTCAATTAGACCCTAAAGCAGCAGTTCGGAGTCTCCCGGACATTCCAGGCGAGCAGGCGTGTCTGCCTTAAAGCCTTACAAATGAATTGCCATATTTAATTGGGGTATTAACATCTTGTGAATTAATTGCTGTATGGAAAGACACACTTCGCAGTCAATCTATATTATTTGTTTGGGAGGGTTGGTAAAATGTGAAAAATAAAAGTACAGAAACTAGCAATGCAAATCTGTAATGAAAGCAATCCCCCCTCTACGGTGTAAAGCATAGGAGGAAGACGCGCAGTAAATCATACTGGAAAAATGTGTCCTATTCTGAGAGCTCTAGTTCCACTTCAGTCCAACTGGGGAACAACGATGGTCTACAACAAGATGGCCGCAAGGAGGACACAAAATGGATAGCAATAACCCTCCCAGTGCTCGATACTCAATCCAGCATGTTCAGAAGCGAACAGCCTGGCGGCTAGCAGCCGGTGACGTCACTGCACGCATGGCCCAGTGATTTCCCGGACTTCAACTCCCGTGATGCCTATCGGCAGAGACTCATTCAAGTTCCTCTTGTACCACGATAACTAGGGACGAACCCGCAGCGCGGTGGTGAGTAAAGCGCCCGATACCCGGATGCTGCATTACTGCCACTGTAGTCCCTTTTTCATGCATAGACCCGCAGATATAAATGACTCCTGTGCGTGCTGCTGTTATGTTATTGTGTCCTGCGTGTATACCTGGGGGATTGTTGCTGCTGCGGTCGTTTGAGAAGAAGTCTGCGTGTGCACTGTGACTATACATACATGCATACTGCCCCCATAAGCATATATAGTGCCCCCATAGTCTAGCATACATATATGCATACTGCTCCCATATCCATATCCATACATACATACATACATACATACATACATACAGGGCAGCCATCAGGGGGGGACTGGCCCTTAATGAGAGGGGGGCCTGGCTCCTACCACCAATACCTGGAGAGCTGCACCAGGCTGTGAGACAACAGCAGGCAGATGCACTTGGAGGACTTCTTAAAAAAAGCTTTCCCTGCGCATCAGCTCTCTGAACCAATCCTGTAGGTCCACCTATATGTAATATCACAATGTATGACATCACATAGGGGTGTGATTCTTCTCACCCTTCCTACAGCCTGACCCAAAACCCTCCCCAGTGGTGGCTAACCCTAGCCCTCCCCTGGGGTTCCTAACCCCCGCCCCCTACTCCCAGGACTTACCAGTGTAATATTGTGAAGCCATCTCGATTAGAATTCTGGCGTTTGGCATACTGACGCCAGTATTGCTATCTATATCGGGATGCTGGCATCGTAACTGCAACCCATATATACATACTACCCCAAAAACTTCACATATATGCTGCCCCCATAGCCTCACATGCATACGTACATACATACTGCCCCCATAGCCTTACATACATACATACTTACATACATACATACATACATAAATACATTTATATATGCATACTGCCCCCATAGCTTCACATATACATGCACAGACCTCATAGCTCCACATACACACGCGCTGACCCTATAGCCCCATACATACATACTGCCCCCATAGCCTCACATGCATACATACATATATGCATACTGCCCCATAGCCTCACATATACATGCACTGACCTCATAGCTCCACATACACACGTGCTGACCCCATAGCCTCACATACATACATACATACATACTGCCCCCAAAGTCTCACATACATACATACATACATACATACATACTGCCCCTAAAGCCCACACATACATACATACTTACATACTGCCCCCAGAGTCTCACATACATACATACATACATACATACATACTGCCCCCAAAGCCTCACATACATACATGCGTACATACTGCCCCCAGAGTCTCACATACATACATACATACATACATACTGCACCCAAAGCCTCACATACATACATACATACTGCCCCCAGAGTCTCGCATACATACATACATACATACATACTGCCCCCAAAGCCTCACATACATACATGCGTATATACTTCCCCCAGAGTCTCACATGCATACATACTGCCCCCAAAGCCTCACATACATACATACTGCCTCCAGAGTCTCACATACATACATACATACATACATACATACTGCCCCCAAAGCCTCACATACAAACTGCCCACAATGCGTCACATACATACACATACATACTTTTGCAGTGATCATTGGCTGTGAATAGTTACAGCACGGCATGCCATACAGCATGCCGCATTGCAGCGAGATGAACATGGCTACATCTGTATCTCTACCCCTGATGCACAGGTCACACCCCCAGATAGGAAATAGAACTAGCTCCTGTGGGTGCTCTACCCCCGATACCATACCTCCCAACATTCCTAAGAGGCAGGTCAGAGCTCCTTTGCGTGGCAAAGTTGTTCATGCCCAAAAAGGGGTGTGGCTTCTATAAAAAGGGCGTGGCTTCACATGACACCACTACCGCAGTGAGTGACAGGATACTCTTAACTGCCCCACCTCCACCGTGGGACACTGCAGCCTGCGAGAGGGACTGTCCTGCGAAAATCGGGCCAGTTGGGAGGTATGTGATGCACAGATCACACCCCCAGATAGGAGATAGGCATAGCATCCGATGGTTAGTCTTCCTGCACAGCAGGAGACCTGCAACGCCTCCAGTGGATGTCTCAATATTCCCAGCTGCGGCATTTGCGTATTTTTCATTGGCAGCTGTGAAGGCATTAGTGCATGTCTCTGGCTTAGGCCCTCTGTCCCTTGGGAAAATATGAGCACCCCTGGGTGGCGGGTGTTGGGGTAATTATTATAAATTCTAAATAGTATTTCTCTATCGTCCTAGTGGATGCTGGGGTTCCTGAAAGGACCATGGGGAATAGCGGCTCCGCAGGAGACAGGGCACAAAAAGTAAAGCTTTTCCAGATCAGGTGGTGTGCACTGGCTCCTCCCCCTATGACCCTCCTCCAGACTCCAGTTAGATTTTTGTGCCCGGCCGAGAAGGGTGCAATCTAGGTGGCTCTCCTAAAGAGCTGCTTAGAAAAAGTTTAGCTAGGTTTTTTATTTTACAGTGAGTCCTGCTGGCAACAGGATCACTGCAGCGAGGGACTGAGGGGAGAAGGAGTCAACTCACCTGCGTGCAGGATGGATTGGCTTCTTGGCTACTGGACATCAAGCTCCAGAGGGACGATCACAGGTACAGCCTGGATGGTCACCGGAGCCGCGCCGCCGGCCCCCTTGCAGATGCTGAAGTCAGAAGAGGTCCAGAATCGGCGGCTGAAGACTCCTGCAGTCTTCTAAAGGTAGCGCACAGCACTGCAGCTGTGCGCCATTTTCCTCTCAGCACACTTCACACGGCAGTCACTGAGGGTGCAGGGCGCTGGGAGGGGGGCGCCCTGGGAGGCAAATGTAACCTATATAAAGGCTAAAAATACCTCACATATAGTTGCAGCACTACTGCAGCACATAAGTTGCAGCACTACTGGTCCCTGCAAACACTGGAAGCCATAAACTGTTTGATAAGCTGGCCCTTCTAGATATGTAAATGTAATAGGAAAGGGGAAAAAAAACTCATAATTCAAACTCTGGGCCAAGTCTAGGCTCATTTATATTATTCCAAACTGTCCTGATCAATCAAGATACATCTGTATTATTGTGGCTGAGACAAACTCTCCGCTTTGTCTGGTACTTACTAACATTTTCACTGTTCACAATAGGTTGGCGGAAATGTAGCAGCCCTTGTACACTGTCTGACTGACTAGTATGTCATGGACCATGGCCAGGATGAAAGGAAGGAGAGAGTCTTGGCACACGCCCTCAGGCTCCTGTGTCTTCTGACCGGGCAGGTGAGTGACGCGGGAAATGTCACATGACTGCCCTTATTAACGAAAGTTATTTGTAAGGATCTGGCCAATATCTCTGCGCACATGTGACATGTTGGGATACTGCTCGCCGGGGGTCTCGGGCTAACCAGGAAAAACACCTGTTGAGCTTGGAGTGGACTTCTGTGCAAAATGGAAAATGGCCACACAAAAAAAATAATCCCTGCCTGTGCAAGCCTGGCTGCACCGGCAAGTGGTCTGGCACCATTTTGTTTCTCAGAGCGGCTGCATGTGACATCATGCAGCCGCCCCGAAAAACGGTCCAGACACGCCTGCTTTATCTAGATCACGCCCACAACAGGCCACGGGAATGTAAGGGAAATGTTATCTCACTTATTTGAACATGTTGCCTTTTCAATATATAGGATTGTGTCCTGCTGAAGAGGTTTGGAGACTCTGTCAAACACCTCCGTAAGTCCGGAGGAGGGAGCAGGACCCAGAGCCCCATCACGGATTCCCCACCTCACTCACTGACACATGAGAGAGACAAAGAGCAGAAGATCCTGGAACTCACCAACAAGATCATTCAGCTGCTGACTGGAGAGGTGACTGCTGGGAATGGGGCATTATACAGTAACACCAGAGGAGGTGTCTGGGTGATGACTGGAGAGGTGACTGCTGGGAATGGGGCATTATACAGTAACACCAGGGGAGGTGTCTGGGTGATGACTGGAGAGGTGACTGCTGGGAATGGGGCATTATACAGGAACACCAGGGGAGGTGTCTGGGTGATGACTGGAGAGGTGACTGCTGGGAATGGGGCATTATACAGTAACACCAGGGGAGGTGTCTGGGCGATGACTGGAGAGGTGACTGCTGGGAATGGGGCGTTATACAGTAACACCAGGGGAGGTGTCTGGGTGATGACTGGAGAGGTGACTGCTGGGAATGGGGCGTTATACAGTAACACCAGGGGAGGTGTCTGGGTGATGACTGGAGAGGTGACTGCTGGGAATGGGTCATTATACAGTAACACCAGGGGAGGTGTCTGGGTGATGACTGGAGAGGTGACTGCTGGGAATGGGGCATTATACAGTAACACCAGGGAAGGTGTCTGGGTGATGACTGTGTCATTGTGTGTGTCAGGTTCCTATAAGGTGTCAGGATGTCACTGTCTATCTCTCCATGGAGGAGTGGGAGTATTTAGAGGGACACAGGGATCTGTACAAGGACGTCTTGATGGAGAATCACAGTCTCCACAATTCAGCGGGTAAGTGGAGCTTTTTTTTCTGTATTCTTTACAAAATACATATGCAATAAATCTTGTAATTACATACAATAACGTATGCCTTTTTGATTATATTTTGTTCTGTTTTATTTATGATTTAGTAGTGCTAACCCCAAAAGTAAAAATAAAACACCTGTTGTAAATCTCTTTCTGTGTAAACTGACTTGTATCCAGAAATAAAATTTGACAGCAGATAAGAACCACTTGCCCCATCTAGTCTGCCCAGGTACACGTGCACGCTAGGGTTAAACTTTTATGTTCGGAGCCAGTTCACCTACCAGTACATTTTTTGGAGTGTGGGAGGAAACGGAGGTGCCCAGGGCAAACCCACCCAAGTAGTGGCAGAATATACAAACTCCACAAAGTTAGGGCCGTGGTGGGAATGGAACCCATGACCTCAGTGCTGTGAGGCAGTAATGCTAACCATTACACCATCCGTACCATGAAACGGCTCTTGCAATTTGGACACTGCCACAGTGATCGTTGTTGTTTGACTTTGTGTGATGGATATTCACAAATATATGTCAGAGAACAGTAAGAAAACAGATCTCCCATTCAGTGAGAGACCAGATTGGACAGTTGAACCATAAGTGAAAGCCAACTATATATAGATGTTTGGTATGTAATGTCAACAGTCAGCATGTTGACATGGACTTTATGGTGACATGTCAGCATGGTCATAATTTCCACCTTGTGGTGACATTGGATATGTCAACATAGCGTTTTTCTAATGTTAGAGGCCTAATCCTAATCCCAACCGCAGCCTGACGGTGACATGTACTGTCGATATTCTGAAGGTTTATTTCCACTTAGGTATAAAGGATTCTAGCTGCAGAACGTGTAATAATTTAGCTGTAACATGTTGCTTACTAGGATCCGCCCTTTGTGAAAATGACAAATGATGTTAGAGGTTTGCATCTAATTATCTGTTCCCGCCAGGTGACTTTGATATCCATAGCTTCATTAATACAGCCTCAGTGCATGGGGCTGACCCACCGATGGAGAAATACGGGAATCATGTGACAGAGATCATCTTAAATCTCACAGTGGAGATGATTGAGCTGCTGTCTAGAGAGGTGAGGGATTCTGGGAATGTTACTGTGACTTGGCTTAGACCGTTATGAGTAAATCTGGATATCCATGGTCGATGTGGTTTGTATCTGCTTTCTTCGGACATTTACTTTGTAGATAACAAGAATAGGCTTCGTTATAAACTGTTATAAAATATATAAGCTGCTGGTTGGTGTAACCTTTTTCTACTGGAAGATCAGAGCATCCTGGAAGGGGTGGGTAATAGACTGTGTTTAATCATGAGTGTGTAAAATAACTGGCATAAGTAATACAACTTTTGTAATGTTATAGAAATATTTACTAATAAGGACACCTGGTGACAATGTGACACCCGGCAGCCATCCTTGTGTGTCTGGAGGACTGAGCAGGACCCAGAGCCCCATCACGGAGCCTCCACCTCACTCACTGATACATGAGAGAGACAATGAGCAGAAGATTCTGGAACTCACCAACAAGATCATTCAGCTGCTGACTGGAGAGGTGACTGCTGGGAATGGGACATTGGGGGTCATTCCGAGTTGTTCGCTCGTTGCCGATTTCTCTGACGTCCTAGTGGATGCTGGGAACTCCGTAAGGACCATGGGGAATAGCGGGCTCCGAAGGAGACTGGGCACTCTAAGAAAGAATTAGGACTACCTGGTGTGCACTGGCTCCTCCCTCTATGCCCCTCCTCCAGACCTCAGTTAGAATCTGTGCCCGGCTCGAGCTGGATGCACACTAGGGGCTCTCCTGAGCTTCTAGAAAAGAAAGTATATTTAGGTTTTTTATTTTCAGTGAGATCTGCTGGCAACAGACTCACTGCTACGAGGGACTTAGGGGAGAGAAGCGAACCTACCTGCTTGCAGCTAGCTTGGGCTTCTAGGCTACTGGACACCATTAGCTCCAGAGGGATCGAACACAGGCCCAGCCTCGGTCGTCCGGTCCCGGAGCCGCGCCGCCGTCCCCCTTGCAGAGCCAGAAGCAAGAAGAACGTCCAGGAAATCGGCGGCTGAAGACTCCGGTCTTCATTAAGGTAGCGCACAGCACTGCAGCTGTGCACCATTGCTCCCCATGCACACCTCACACTCCGGTCACTGATGGGTGCAGGGCGCTGGGGGGGGGCGCCCTGGGCTGCAATAAGATTACCTTACATTGGCAAAAAAAAATACACATAATATAGTCATTAAGACTATATATGTGTGTAAAATCCCCTGCCATATATCCATAAAAAAAGCGGGAGAAGTCCGCCGTGAAGGGGGCGGGGCTATCTCCCTCAGCACACTGGCGCCATTTCCTCTCACAGCTCCGCTGGAAGGACGCTCCCCAGGCTCTCCCCTGCAGTTTCCAGGCTCAATAGGGTAAAAAAGAGAGGGGGGGCACTAAATTTAGGCGCAAATACTATATATATATATATATATATATATATATATATATAGCTGCTATAGGGTAAAATCACTCATTATAGTGTACATCCCTGTGATTTATAGCGCTGTGGTGTGTGCTGGCATACTCTCTCTCTGTCTCCCCAAAGGACTTTGTGGGGTCCTGTCCTCAGTCAGAGCATTCCCTGTGTGTGTGCGGAGTGTCGGTACGGCTGTGTCGACATGTTTGATGAAGAGGCTTATGTGGAGGCGGAGCAGGTGCCGATAAATGTGATGTCACCCCCTGCGGGGTCGACACCTGTGTGGATGGATATGTGGAAGGAATTACGTGACAGTGTCAACTCCTTACATAAGAGGTTTGATGACAGAGCAGATGTGGGACAGCCGGCTTCTCAGTCCGTGCCTGCCCAGGCATCTCAAAAGCCATCAGGGGCTCAAAAACGCCCGTTACCTCAGATGGCAGACACAGATGTCGACACGGATACTGACTCCAGTGTCGACGACGACGATGAGACTAGTGTACATTCCAATAGGGCCATCCGTTACATGATTACGGCAATGAAAAATGTGTTGCACATTTCTGACATTAACCCTGGTACCACAAAAAAGAGTATTATGTTTGGGGAGAAAAAGCAACCTGTGGTTTTTCCCCCTTCTGAAGAGTTAAATGAAGTGTGTGATGAAGCGTGGGTTTCCCCCGATAAGAAACTGGTAATTTCCAAAAAGTTACTAAGGGCGTACCCTTTCACGCCAGAGGATAGGATACGTTGGGAGACATCCCCTAGGGTGGATAAAGCGCTCACACGCTTGTCAAAGAAGGTTGCACTACCGTCTCCGGATACGGCCGCCCTAAAGGAGCCTGCGGATAGAAAGCAGGAGGCTATCCTGAAGTCTGTATATACACACTCAGGTATTATACTGAGACCGGCTATTGCTTCAGCATGGATGTGCAGTGCTGCAGCTGCATGGTCAGATTCCCTGTCTGATAACATTGATACCCTTGACAGGGACACTATATTGCTAACTGTAGAGCATATTAAAGACGTAGTCTTATACATGAGAGATGCACAGAGGGATATTTGCCAACTGGCATCTAGAATAAATGCAATGTCCATTTCTGCCAGGAGAGTATTATGGACTCGGCAGTGGACAGGTGATGCGGATTCTAAAAGGCACATGGAGGTTTTGCCTTACAAGGGTGAGGAATTGTTTGGGGATGGTCTCTCAGACCTCGTTTCCACAGCGACGGTTGGGAAGTCGACATTTTTACCCCATGTTCCCTCACAGCCAAAGAAAGCACCGTATTATCAGGTACAGTCCGTTCGGCCCCAGAAAGGCAAGCGGGTTAAAGGCGCGTCCTTTCTGCCAAGAGGCAGAGGTAGGGGGAAAAAGCTGCACCAAACAGCAAGTTCCCAGGAACAAAAGTCCTCTCCCGCTTCCTCTAAGTCCACCGCATGACGCTGGGGCTCCACAGGTGGAGCCAGGTGCGGCGGGGGCCCGTCTCCGGAACTTCAGCGACCAGTGGGTTCGCTCACGGGTGGATCCCTGGATTCTACAAGCTGGACATCAAGGATGCTTAGCTGCATGTCCCCATTTACCCTCCTCACCAGGAGTACCTCAGATTTGTGGTACAGGACTGTCATTACCAATTCCAGACGTTGCCGTTTGGTCTGTCCACGGCACCGAGGGTATTTACCAAGGTAATGGCCGAAATGATACTCCTTCGAAAAAAGGGAGTTATAATTATCCCGTACTTGGACGATCTCCTTATAAAGGCGAGGTCCAGGGAACAGTTGTTGATCGGAGTAGCACTAGCTCGGGAAGTGCTACAACAGCACGGCTGGATCCTGAATATTCCAAAGTCGCAGCTGGTTCCTACAACGCGTCTACTGTTCCTGGGGATGGTTCTGGACACAGAACAGAAAAAGGTGTTTCTCCCGGAGGAGAAGGCCAAGGAATTGTCCTAAAACCAAAACAGGTGTCGGTGCACCCCTGCACGCGAGTCCTGGGAAAGATGGTAGCTTCTTACGAAGCAATTCCATTCGGAAGGTTCCATGCAAGGATCTTTCAGTGGGATCTGTTGGACAAGTGGTCCGGATCGCATCTTCAGATGCATCGGCTGATAACCCTGTCTCCAAGGACCAGGGTGTCGCTGTTGTGGTGGCTGCAGAGTGCTCATCTTCTAGAGGGCCGCAGATTCGGCATACAGGACTGGGTCCTGGTGACCACGGATGCCAGCCTTCGAGGTTGGGGGGCAGTCACACAGGAAAGAAACTTCCAAGGACTATGGACGAGTCAGGAGACTTCCCTACACATAAATATTCTGGAACTAAGGGCCATTTACAATGCCCTAAGTCAGGCAAGACCCCTGCTTCAACACCAGCCGGTGCTGATCCAGTCAGACAACATCACGGCGGTCGCCCATGTAAATCGTCAGGGCGGCACAAGAAGCAGGATGGCGATGGCAGAAGCCACAAGGATTCTCCGATGGGCGGAAAATCATGTGTTAGCACTGTCAGCAGTGTTCATTCCGGGAGTGGACAACTGGGAAGCAGACTTCCTCAGCAGGCACGACCTCCACCCGGGAGAGTGGGGACTTCATCCAGAAGTCTTCCAAATGATTGTACACCGTTGAGAAAGGCCACAGGTGGACATGATGGCGTCCCGCCTCAACAAAAAGCTAAAAAGATATTGCGCCAGGTCAAGGGACCCTCAGGCGATAGCTGTGGACGCTCTAGTGACACCGTGGGTGTACCAGTCGGTTTATGTGTTCCCTCCTCTGCCTCTCATACCCAAGGTACTGAGAATAATAAGAAGGAGAGGAGTAAGAACTATACTTGTGGTTCCGCATTGGCCAAGAAGAGCTTGGTACCCAGAACTTCAAGAAATGATCTCAGAGGACCCATGGCCTCTGCCGCTCAGACAGGACCTGCTGCAGCAGGGGCCCTGTCTGTTCCAAGACTTACCGCGGCTGCGTTTGACGGCATGGCGGTTGAACACCGGATCCTAAAAGAAAAGGGCATTCCGGAGGAAGTCATTCCTACGCTGATTAAAGCTAGGAAAGATGTGACCGTAAGACATTATCACCGCATATGGCGAAAATATGTTGCTTGGTGTGAGGCCAGGAAGGCCCCAACGGAGGAATTTCAGCTCGGTCGATTTCTGCACTTCCTACAGTCAGGAGTGACTATGGGCCTAAAATTGGGTTCCATTAAGGTCCAGATCTCGGCTCTGTCGATTTTCTTCCAAAAAGAACTGGCTTCACTGCCTGAAGTTCAGACTTTTGTTAAAGGAGTGCTGCATATTCAGCCCCCTTTTGTGCCTCCAGTGGCACCGTGGGATCTCAACGTGGTGTTGGATTTCCTAAAGTCGCATTGGTTTGAGCCACTTAAAACCGTGGAGCTAAAATACCTCACGTGGAAAGTGGTCATGCTGTTGGCCTTGGCGTCGGCCAGGCGTGTATCAGAATTGGCGGCTTTGTCTTGTAAAAGCCCTTATCTGATTTTTCATATGGATAGGGCGGAATTGAGGACTCGTTCCCAATTCCTTCCTAAGGTGGTTTCAGCTTTTCATGTGAACCAACCTATTGTGGTGCCTGCGGCTACTTGGGACTTGGAGGATTCCAAGTTACTGGACGTAGTCAGGGCCCTGAAAATATATGTTTCCAGGACGGCTGGAGTCAGGAAAACTGACTCGCTATTTATCCTGTATGCACCCAACAAGCTGGGTGCTCCTGCTTCTAAGCAGACTATTGCTCGCTGGATCTGTAGCACGATTCAACTTGCACATTCTGCGGCTGGACTGCCGCATCCTAAATCTGTAAAAGCCCATTCCACAAGGAAAGTGGGCTCTTCTTGGGCGGCTGCCCGAGGGGTCTCGGCTTTACAACTTTGCCGAGCTGCTACTTGGTCGGGTTCAAACACATTTGCAAAATTCTACAAGTTTGATACCCTGGCTGAGGAGGACCTTGAGTTTGCTCATTCGGTGCTGCAGAGTCATCCGCACTCTCCCGCCCGTTTGGGAGCTTTGGTATAATCCCCATGGTCCTTACGGAGTTCCCAGCATCCACTAGGACGTCAGAGAAAATAAGAATTTACTCACCGGTAATTCTATTTCTCGTAGTCCGTAGTGGATGCTGGGCGCCCATCCCAAGTGCGGATTGTCTGCAATACTTGTATATAGTTATTGCCTAACTAAAGGGTTATTGTTATGAGCCATCTGTTCGTGAGGCTCAGTTGTTGTTCATACTGTTAACTGGATATAGGTTCACGAGTTGTACGGTGTGATTGGTGTGGCTGGTATGAGTCTTACCCGGGATTCCAAATCCCTTCCTTATTGTGTCAGCTCTTCCGGGCACAGTTTCCTTAACTGAGGTCTGGAGGAGGGGCATAGAGGGAAGAGCCAGTGCACACCAGGTAGTCCTAATTCTTTCTTAAGAGTGCCCAGTCTCCTTCGGAGCCCGCTATTCCCCATGGTCCTTACGGAGTTCCCAGCATCCACTACGGACTACGAGAAATAGAATTACCGGTGAGTAAATTCTTATTTTTCGCAACGGAGCGATTAAGGCGAAAATGCGCATGGTACGCAGTGCGCATGCGCTAAGTATTTTAGCACAAAACTTAGTAGATTTACTCACGTCCGAACTAAGAAATTCCATCGTTGAAGTGATCGTAGTGTGATTGACAGGAAGTGGGTGTTTCTGGGCGGAAACTGGCCGTTTTCTGGGAGTGTGCGGAAAAACGCAGGCGTGCCAGGATAAAACGCGGGAGTATCTGGAGAAACGGGGTAGTGGCTGGCCGAACGCAGGGTGTGTTTGTGACGTCAAACCAGGAACGAAACGGGCTGAGCTGATCGCAGTGTAGGAGTAGGTCTCGAGCTACTCAGAAACTGCTAAGAATTTTCTATTCGCAATTCTGCTAATCTTTCGTTCGCAATTCTGCTAAGCTAAGATACACTCCCAGAGGGCGGCGGCCTAGCGTGTGCAATGCTGCTAAAATCTGCTAGCGAGCGAACAACTCGGAATGACCCCCATTATACATTAACACCAGGGGAGGTGTCTGGGTGATGACTGTGTCATTGTGTGTGTCAGGTTCCTATAAGGTGTCAGGATGTCACTGTCTATCTCTCCATGGAGGAGTGGGAGTATATAGAGAAACACGAGGATCTATACAAGGACGTCATAAGAAGCCACCAACTCCTAGTGACACGTGGTAAGTGAATTAGGTACTAACAATCACATTTTCTCACAGAAATTCCACATCACTACTCTGAAACATGACCTTATAGTGGGTGATTGTGTGAATACTGACATCTTCCGATTTCAAACCGACCGCACATGCGTCTAAAGTGTAAAACATGGTGTGCGCATGTGCTAAACAATGTGCTCTACACTAGCTGGTGGGTGTGTTACACATCCTGTGCGAATGGAGAATAATGTGAAGTAGGCGTTTTTGGGCAGTGAGTGTCAAGATACACGGAGTGGCTGTTTCTGACAGGAGTGCAGTATATGGGGAAGGGGAGTCTGTCTCTGATAGGAGTGCAGTGGACATGTACCGGGAAGAGGAGCTGGTCTCTGATAGGAGTGCAGTGGGCATGTACGCAGAAGAGGAGCTGGTCTCTGATAGGAGTGCAGTGGGCGTGTTTGGGCAAGGGGAGCCGGTCTCTGATTGGAGTGCAGTGGGCGTGTACAGGGAAGGAAAGCCGGTCTCTGATAGGAGTGCAGTGGGCGTGTACAGGGAAGGAAAGCCGGTCTCTGATAGGAGTGCAGTGGGCGTGTTTGGGCAAGGGGAGCCGGTCTCTGATAGGAGTGCAGTGGGCGTGTACAGGGAAGGAAAGCCGGTCTCTGATAGGAGTGCGGCGGGCGTGTTTGGGGAAGAGGAGCTGGTCTCTGATAGGAGTGCAGTGGGCATGTACGCGGAAGGGGAGCCGGTCTCTGATAGAAGTGCAGTGGGCGTGTACAGGGAAGGAAAGATAGGAGTGCAGTGGGTGTGTACAGGGAAGGAAGGCCGGTCTCTGATATGAGTGCAGTGGGCGTTTTTGGGGAAGGGGAGCCGGTCTCTGATAGGAGTGCAGTGGGTGTTTTTGGGGAAGGGGAGACGGTCTCTGATAGGAGTGCAGTGGGCGTGTACAGGGAAGGAAAGCCGGTCTCTGATAGGAGTGTAGTGGGCATGTACAGGGAAGGAAAGCCGGTCTCTGATAGGAGTGCAGTGGGCGTTTTTGGGGAAGGGGAGCAGGTGTCTGATAGAAGTGCAGTGGGCGTGTACAGGGAAGGAAATCTGGTCTCTGATAGGAGTGCAGTGGGCGTTTTTGGGGAAGGGGAGCCGGCCTCTGATAGGAGTGCAGTGGGCGTGTACAGGGAAGGAAAGCTGGTCTCTGATAGGAGTGCAGTGGGCGTGTATGGGGAAGGAGAGTCGGTCTCTGATAGGAGTGCAGTGGGTGTGTATGGGAGAGGGAGCCTGTCTCCGATAGGAGTGTGGGGGGCATGTACAGGGAAGGTTTCTTGCACTAAAAATGTATGCATAAGTTTATAGATATTCTTCTCTAGAGAAAAATACCTTCACTGTAGTAAAATATTCACATGGTTAAACTCATTCTGACCACGAGGGCCACCATATCCAAATGTTGTATCCATTTACAACACACAAAGGGGTAAATTTACTAACATTCGTAATTTTCGGAAAAAGGTCAAAGTTCAATCACGAATGACATCGAAAGTGTAAAACTGCAACTTTTTGAATTTATTACGACTAATTTACTAAGCTGTCGTATTCGGGTTTTTCTTTTCTTCCGATGTCGATGTCATTCGTGTTTTTTTTTTTATTTTTACAGCAGTGATTAGCAAAACACTGCCGTTTTTTTTTACAATGAATCTCGGCCGGATCTGTGTGATCCGTGCTGGGGTTCATTTTTTTTTGTAAAAAAATTAAACAATGTAAAATCATAAAAAAAAATGCGTGGGGTCCCCCCTCCTATGCATAACCAGCCTCGGGCTCTTTGAGCCGGTCCAGGTTGCAGAAATATGGGGGAAAAAATGACAGGGGTTCCCCCATATTTAAGCAACCAGCATCGGGCTCTGCGCCTGGTCCTGGTTCCAAAAATACGGGGGACAAAAAGAGTAGGGGTCCCCCGTATTTTTAAAACCAGCACCGGGCTCCACTAGCTGGACAGATAATGCCACAGCCGGGGGTCACTTTTATATAGTGCCCTGCGGCCGTGGCATCAACAATCCAACTAGTCACCCCTGGCCGGGGTACCCTGGGGGAGTGGGGACCCCTTCAATCAAGGGGTCCCCCCCCCCAGCCACCCAAGGGCCAGGGGTGAAGCCCGAGGCTGTCCCCCCCCCCCCCCATCCAATGGGCTGCGGATGGGGGGGCTGATAGCCTTTGTTGTAAAAGAAAATATATTGTTTTTAGTAGCAGTACTACAAGTCCCAGCAAGCCTCCCCCGCATGCTGGTACTTGGAGAACCACAAGTACCAGCATGCGGCGGAAAAACGGGCCCGCTGGTACCTGTAGTACTACTACTAAAAAAATACCCAAATAAACACAAGACACACACACCGTGAAAGTATAATTTTATTACATACATACATACACACATACATACATACATACTTACCTTATGTTCCCACGCAGGTCGGTCCTCTTCTCCAGTAGAATCCAAGGGGTACCTGTTGAAGAAATTATACTCACGAGATCCAGGGGTCCAGGGTCCTCGGGAAATCCAGGTGTAATCCACGTACTTGAAAAAAATAGCAAAACGGACACCCGAGCCACGCACTAAAAGGGGACCCATGTTTGCACATGGATCCCCTTTTCCCGACTGCCAGAAACCCACTCTGACTGATGTCTAAGTGGGTTTCTTCAGCCAATCAGGGAGTGCCACGTTGTAGCACTCTCCTGATCGGCTGTGTGCTCCTGTCCTAACTGACAGGCAGCACACGGCAGTGTTACAATGTAGCGCCTATGCGCTACATTGTAACCAATGCTGGGAACTTTCTGCCCTGCGGTTGACCTAAAGTGACGTCACCGCTGAGCAGAAAGTTCCCAGCATTGGTTATTTTTTTCAAGTACGTGGATTACACCTGGATTCCCCGAGGACCCTGGACCCCTGGATCTCGTGAGTATAATTTCTTCAACAGGTACCCCTTGGATTCTACTGGAGAAGAGGTCCGACCTGCGTGGGAACATAAGGTAAGTATGTATGTATGTGTGTGTGTATGTATGTAATAAAATTATACTTTCACGGTGTGTGTGTCTTGTGTTTATTTGGGTATTTTTTTAGTAGTAGTACTACAGGTACCAGCGGGCCCGTTTTTCCGCCGCATGCTGGTACTTGTGGTTCTCCAAGTACCAGCATGCGGGGGAGGCTTGCTGGGACTTGTAGTACTGCTACTAAAAACAATATCTTTTCTTTTACAACAAAGGCTATCAGCCCCCCCATCCGCAGCCCATTGGATGGGGGGGGACAGCCTCGGGCTTCACCCCTGGCCCTTGGGTGGCTGGGGGGGGGACCCCTTGATTGAAGGGGTCCCCACTCCCCCAGGGTACCCCGGCCAGGGGTGACTAGTTGGATTGTTGATGCCACGGCCGCAGGGCACTATATAAAAGTGACCCCCGGCTGTGGCATTATCTGTCCAGCTAGTGGAGCCCGGTGCTGGTTTTAAAAATACGGGGGACCCCTACTCTTTTTGTCCCCCGTATTTTTGGAACCAGGACCAGGCGCAGAGCCCGATGCTGGTTGCTTAAATATGGGGGAACCCCTGTCAATTTTTTCCCCATATTTCTGCAACCAGGATCGGCTCAAAGAGCCCGAGGCTGGTTATGCTTAGGAGGGGGGACCCCACGCAATTTTTTTTGAAAAAATAAGCACTTTCCCACCCCTTCCCACTGATATACATGCACGGATCTCATGGATCCGTGCATGCCTATCCAATCACGAATAAAAAAAAAAGGTCTCTTTTTTTTTAGCACTTTTTTACGAGTTGTAATTTTTCACGGCAGTGTTTGTTTGTTTTTTGCTTTGCACTTCTTAGTAAATGACTGAGATTCATACTTAAACAGCCGCGTTTTGACCGATGGTGTATTCATTCGTGATTTTTTTCCTAGGACTTCAAAATATTACGAATGCCCTCATCACTGCCGTGATTATTGCTTAGTAAATTACCGAGATGACACTTTGATGAAAAAACGGCATCTCGGTCAAAATCGGGAGCTTAGTAAATTTACCCCAAAGAGTCAAGTATACGGTGTGATAAGAGGCAAGAAAGAGGCTGCTAGAGATCTCTGTTCCAACAAGAGGTATTCTTTATCCTCCACCAAAGGACGTAATGCACACAAACAAAAGGGAAGGATTTCACCAGCGCTCCAGATAATATTATTATTATTATCCTTTATTTATATGGCGCCACAAGGGATCCGCAGCACCCATTACACAGTACATAATCAAATGAGCAAACAAGAAAACCGCACTTACAGTACAAGACAATATAGGATAGGTATAGAAAACCCGGGGATAGGTGCCATCAAAGGGAGTAGGGAGTATGAGATAGTGTAAGTAAGAAAAGGAAAGGTACATGAGGAAAGAAGTCCCTGCTCTTGCAAGCTTACAATATAAAAGGTGAGGGGCTAACAGACCGGGGTGACACAGAAGGGGTAGACAGTGAGCATAGACAAGAGGGTTAGGAGGAGAGTTGGCTGGGTTTGGTGAAGAAGTGGGTCTTGAGAGCCCGTTTGAAGTTTTGTAGAGAGGTGGAGAGTCGGATGGTTAGAGGTAGAACATTCCAGAGATAGGGAGCAGCACGTGCAAAATCTTGGAGGTAGAAGTGGGAGGAGGTAATTAGTTGGCAGGAGAGACGGCGTGCATTAGCAGAGCGAAGAGGACGGGTGGGAATGTAAAGAGAGATAAGGTCAGAGATGTAAGAGGGAGAAGAGTGGGTGAGGGCTTAGTAGGTGAATGTGAGAAGCTTGAAGTGGATTCTGAATGGGAAGGGTAGCCAGTGAAGGTCCTGCAAGAGAGGGGATGTGGATGTAGTACGTTTGGTGAGGAAGATGAGACGGGCAGCAGCATTGAGGATAGACTGAAGTGGAGAGAGGCATTTTTGAGGGAGGCCAGATAGGAGGAGCTTGCAGTAGTCCAATCTGGAGATGACCAGTGAGTGGATGAGGGTCTTAGTAGCGTCCTGGGTGAGAATGGGTCTGATCCTGGAGATGTTTTTGAGATGGAAATGGCAGGTTTTTGAGAGGTACTGAATGGGTGGTTTGAAGGAGAGGGAGGAGTCAAGGATTACTCCAAGACAGCGCACTTAGATGCTAGAGGAGATAGTTGTGCCATCAATGGATAATGAAATTGTGGGAGATGAGGTTATGCGGGAGGGAGGGAAGATGATCAGCTCAGTCTTAGACATGTTAAGTTTAAGAAAGCGCTGGGACATCCAGGAGGAGATAACAGAGAGACAGTTGGCGATACGAGTGAGGAGGTCAGGGGAGGAAAGGTAGATTTGAGCATCGTCAGCATAGAAATTATATTTTAAGTCAAAAGAGCTAATGAGTTCACCTAATGAGGATGCGTAGAGAGAGAAAAGGAGATGCCCAAGAACAGAACCTTGGGGGACACCTACTGGTAGAGGAAGTGGTGGTGGTGGTGGTGGGGGATTAAAATATTGCTGCATTTCTATGGCAAAATGTGTAGTCTCCTCCATACTTCCTATGGTTGGCGGACAACACTACTCTCCTGCAAATCGGATACACCTTTTCCTCCACTCAATGGTAAATGGCCAAGATTGGGGAGAAAAAAAAAGAGATGCAGTGTGGTAGCATTTAATTATACAGCATAAACATCCATAAAACATTTTAAAGGTTTAAAATAGATGGCATTCACAAACAGTGGCAATCCCCTAATGGCTGAAAATGTGGCAATTACCAACGATTGTATAAGAACTGGCAACGGACAATGGGGGTAATTCCGAGTTGATCGCAGCATCACATTTTTTAGCAGTTGGGTAAAACCATGTGCACTCCAGGGGAGGCAGATATAACATTTGCAGAGAGAGTTAGATTTGGGTGGGTTATTTTGTTTCTGTGCAGGGTAAATACTGGCTGCTTTATTTTTACACTGCAATTTAGATTGCAGATTGAACACACCACACCCAAATCTAACTCTCTCTGCACATGTTATATCTGCCCCCATGCAGTGCACATGGTTTTACCCAACTGCTAACAAATTCGATGCTGCGATCAACTTGGAATTACCCCCAATACCCCATGCATTAAGCTTTAGAAACTGCAAGGAAAAGTCTGCAATAAAAGGCACCCTCTGGGGTTTAATTCTGCATTTTATACAGCGCACGTTAACCCAGGGTTTACCACATGGGGAAAAGGTAGTTTTATTGAATAGCTCCGGCCGTGACAACCGAAACAATTCCCCACATGGCAAATTCAGCAGCTAATTGGATTATCCCCCCGCCCCTCCCTCCATGAGTTATGGGAGGTCATTCTGAGTTGATCGTTCGCTAGCTACTTTTTGCAGCCGTGCAGACGCATAGTGGCCGCCCACAGGGAAGTGTATTTTCGCTTTGCAAGTGTGCAAACGCGTGTGCAGCCGAGCGGGACGAAAACATTTGTCTGCAGTTTCTAAATAGCTCTGGACTTACTCAGTCCTTGCGATCACTTCAGTCTTTTTGGTCCTGGAATTGACGTCAGACACCCGCCCTGCAAATGCCTGGACACGCCTGCGTTTTTCCAAACACTCTCAGAAATGGGTCAGTTGCCACCCACAAACGCCCTCTTCCTGTCAATCTCCTTGCGATCGGCTGTGTGAATGGATTCTTCGTTAAATCCATCACCCAGCTACGATCCGCTTTGTACCCGTACGACGCACGTATGCATTGCGGTGCATACACATGTGCAGTAGTGACCTGATCGCTGCGCTGCGAAAAACGGCAGCAAGCGATCAACTCAAAATGACCCCCATAGTACAATGTAAATGGTGTCTTCGTGACAAAGAGCTTGTTACATAGTTCCACGTGAGTCTGTTTTATGAAGACTTTTAGCACTGTGAATATGTCGGAACAACTGCAGGCGGTTCACAGCCCTACGCCCTGTGCAGCAATTGTCTGTTTTCACATAGAAGTGGCCACAGCTCTGGATATGGGCGTAGAGCTCCATTTTATTTCTGAGCATTTGCAGCCGCCACGCCTGCCTCTTTAAATCGGACTTGGCCTTATTTAACATACCAAAGGGCAGAGGTATCACAGCGTGGAGAGAGATAAAGTACAAACCAATCAGCTCCTGTCATTTTTCAAGCACATCCTGTAAAGTGACAAATAGGAGCTGAATTGGTTGGTACTTTCTCTCTCTCCACTCACACACACCCCACCCTGGGTCATTTACGTATGGTGGATGGAAATTATTTTTGTCTGAAGTCTGTGTGTTGGCCTAGATCAGAGGTTCTCAAACTCGGTCCTCAGGACCCCACACAGTGCATGTTTTGCAGGTAACCCAGCAGGTGCACAGGTGTATTCATTTCTCACTGACACATTGTAAAAGGTCCACAGGTGGAGCTAATTATGTCACTTGTGATTCTGTGAGGAGACCTGCAAAACATGCACTGTGTGGGGTAATGAGGACCGAGTTTGAGAACCTATGGAATAGATTACTTATTTTCTGTTATAGTGGATTAACCATTAATACATATAAAGATGTACACAGTTTATTATCATTAAACAGAGGTCACTTTTAAGCCTCTATATAAAGTAAGTCTGTCTCTTCTAAATAATGACTGTCTTTCTCCGACAGATGGAGCTCCCTCTGCTAACACCTGCGACACATTTCCTACCTTGATCGATGGTGGAAATCCAGATCATTGTGATAATGATACTAAACCACAAGGGGTTTTAAGTAAACCTCGGAATATAAGGAAAAAGCAAAAGAGCTTTGTGAAGGAAGAATCTGTGCCTTGTGAGCAGGGAACTCGCGCGTCCTCACATCCAGCCGACAGATGTAAACAGGAACAGAGCACAGCCATTCGTACAGAAGGAAAAACGGATGTGAGGGATAGTTTTACCAAAGCACATAGTGTGCAACGCAAAGAGGAGGAGGAGCAAGAGCGTAACATAAAATGTGCCAATGAGGAGGAAGAGCGTAACCTAAAATGTGCCAGTGAGGAGGAAGAGAGTAACATAAACTGTGCCAGTGAGTCATTAGCTGCAGATCCTTGTGTATCGCAAGGTACAGGTAAGGTATATAAATGCTCAATGTGTCAGAAGTGTTTCTCCAGTAACGCGGAATATCTTAGACATCGGAAAACTCACAAGGTGCTGAAGTTGACCTGCTCCGATTGTGGAAACCCGTTCAGTTCCATAGTAGGGTTTGAAGCTTCCACATCCAAAACTGGCAGAGCAGCCTGTGGGAAATGCCTGTCGCTACAGTCCCGCCTCACCAAAGATGTTGACGCCAAGAAGAATCGATTCTCCTGCACAGAGTGTGGAAAGCATTTCGCTTCGAAGTCCTCCTGCGACAGACATGCGAAGCGTCACTCAAAGATGAAGGTCTACACATGTGATGAGTGCGGCAAAGGCTTTAGTAATGCCGCCAACCACCTGATTCACATGAGAGTGCACACTGGCGAGAAGCCCTACAAGTGCACCGAATGTGGCAAGTGTTTTGCACAGAACACAAATCTCATCGCACATTACAGGATACACACAGGAGAAAAGCCCTTTGCTTGCTCGGAGTGTGAAAAGAGCTTTAGGTATAACTCCCACCTAATCGCACATAAGAGATATCACACAGGGCAGCTGTTGTCGTGTTCCGAGTGCGGGAAGTGTTTTACGTATAACTCGCATCTTGTTATACATCGGAGAATTCATGCAGGACTGAAACCATTTGCCTGCTCCGAGTGTGACAAACGCTTCCACAGGAAATGTCAGCTGACCCAGCATATGATGAGACATACAGACGAGCCGCCGTTTCAGTGTAAGGAGTGTAATAAGTGCTTAAGGAACTTCTCCGATTTTACCAGACATCAGAAGATTCACACGGGTGAGAAGGCTTTCCAGTGTTCTGAGTGTGGAAAATCTTTCACCCGCGCCACAGGGCTGGCTGAACATCAGATGATACATACCGGCGAGAAACCGTATTCATGCCCAGAGTGCGGAAAATGTTTTATCAATTGTACTCTTCTAGGCAAGCACAGAAGGACCCATAGCTGTAAGAAGTCCTAAGGTTTTTAGTAGACATTTGTCACTTTGCAACAGAATCTCTCAAAACTCTCCTGTAAAGTTTTTATGTGTGTTATGAAAATACAAATAAAAATGTTTCAAAGAGTGTTGTCACAATGACTATTGCTCAGATGTGATATTAGTACCATCTTAAAGCCACAGAGATGATCCATATCCTGGAAACACAGGTGATGGTGGTGGGGATTTATCAAATCATCGAGATAAATTAAACACTAACCAATCAGCTCCTAACTTAATTTACAGGCTGTGTTTGAAAAATGACAGTAGCTAATTGGTTAGAACTTTATATCTCCCCGTGGTTTGATGGAGGTACTAGATAAGGTCGAGGAGAGAGGTAATGATTGTCTCAGATGGCAACACTCAGAATCCAGTATCAGGATCTCTCTCACGAGCACACTCCGCCACATCCAGACGAATTTCCTAGTCTGAGAGGACAGATCGCAAGGACAAACCTGTAGTCAGTGGCTGAGGCGTAACTGGACATTTTGGTGCCCTGTGCCAGAAAGAAAATTGGTATTCTCCCCCCCCCACCACCCCCTAATTAAAATAGGGACAGTGTGTACTGTAAAATAGGGACAGTGTGTAGGCGTGTTTCAAAAATATAGGGGCATGGTCACAAAATAATACCAATTCATATCACTCGAGCAATTAACCTCTTGCGCTATAAAATAAGATATGGCTGATATTCAAATAACCAAACTGTGTATTCAATAAATTTCATACGTTTTAATACATATAAAAGATCTAGACCGGTCTATAATATATAACAATGTATGATCATAAATAAATTAAATAATACAAAATGCATGTATGTATACTAATAAAAATTCTCAAGGAGGTGGATCCAAGCTATTCTGTGCACAGTCATATACCAACAAACAAACTCCGTGTCTCCGTCCGTATATTTAAATTAATTATAACGTATAGCAGCTTTCAATAGAACCCATATATATATTGTTGCTCCTTAATGTAATTTCTCTTACGTCCTAGAGGATGCTGGGGACTCCCCAAGGACCATGGGGTATAGGCAGGCTCTGCAGGAGACATGGGTACTATAAAGAACTTTAGATGGGTGTGCATTGGCTCCTCCCTCTATGCCCCTCCTCCAGACCTCAGTTAGATCCTGTGCCCAGAGGAGACTGGGTGCATTACAGGGGATCTCTCCTGAGTTTCTCTGAAAAATAATTTTGTTAGGTTTTTTATTTTCAGGGAGCACTGCTGGCAACAGGCTCCCTGCATGGTGGGACTGAGGAGAGAGAAGCAGACCTACTTAAGTGATAGGCATTGCTTCTTAGGCTACTGGATACCATTAGCTCCAGAGGGTCGGAACGCAGGTCTCACCCTCGCCGTTCGTCCCGGAGCTGCGCCGCCGTCCTCACAGAGCCGGAAGATATAAGCCGGGTGAGTATAAGAAGAAAGAAGACTTCAAAGGTGGCAGAAGACTTCAGATCTTCTCTGAGGTAACGCGCAGCGGTAACGCTGCGCGCCTTTGCTCCCACACACAACACACACTGCAGGCACTGATGGGTGCAGGGCGCAGGGGGGGCGCCATGGGTAGCAATAATAAACCTCTAGGACTGGCTATCATATATATATATATATATATATATATATATATATATATATAGGCTGCGGAGGCAATATATTATACAATCCCCCGCCAGTATTGAAAATTTGAGCGGGACCGAAGCCCGGCGCTGAGGGGGCGGAGCTTGATCCTCCAGCACTAACCAGCGGCATTTTCTCCACAGCACACTGCAGAGAAGCTGGCTCCCCGGACTCTCCCCTGCTGAACACGGTGACAGAGGGCAAAAAAGAGGGGGGGGCACTTGTAATTGGCGCAGTGAGTGTGTGTGTGTGTGTGTGTGTGTATATATATATATATATATACATATACACATACACAAGCAGCTTTTGGCAGCACTCCCAGGTACAAGTAGCTCAGTCCCGGTGCCCTCCTAGACCCGCAAAGCCACGGGTCAATACAACAGTCCACTGTAGGCGGCACACTGGTCACAAAAGATAATAGACAGCAGGTTGCAGCAACAACGTTTTGAAGTTTATTCTTCGTCCTCAGGTTACAAATAACAGAAAAAACGCATACCTTTTTATTCCCCACACATGTGCAGTGAGGTCCGGCGTGGTTCTGGCGTTCTGACGCCCATCAATGATGTCATCCAGCCTCCCCGCCTACCAGAAGCATCACACTAAGACAGTATCAAAATACCATCTACAAATAATTCGTGAAAATTACTCAAAATACATTTTAAAAAACATTTCAAGACTCACAGTTAAAAAACAACACAAGACAGACACAGATGCGGTATATATGCTGATAATGTCAATTATTACCTTTAAACATAAAGCTATACACTATTACCGATGAGCCGCTATGGCCGCTAGACCACGTGCACGTGCTACGCACTTTGCACGCTATTTGCGTACAGAGTACTGTACTTGGTACGCACGTGGCGTACACACGCTGCGCTGAGTGTACGGAATACACACAGCGAGCGCACACACAGTTGATAACCTTTAAACCTTAAACACAGTAAGAATATGCTTACACTCTAAACCTTAATAGTCAGATACTACAATGATGTAACGCTTAAAACCCTTAACAATGTGTATGCTGTTTGAGCGATTGAGACGCTAAGAAAAGCCCTTTGCAATAAACAGTGAAAACACAAGACCTGGTTTGGATTTAAAAACCACAGCAGCTAACACCGCCGTGGATGGTTTAGAGAAAAAGGGAAACACAATACAAGTTATACACTACAAACTAACATAGAAATCTAAACAGAATAACAGAAAATAATGTGAACAATGGCGAACAATTGCAAACAAGAGCGAACAAATGAGAACATAAATGGCGAACAAAATGGCTATAGAGAATACTACATACGTGGGGATGATTCGCAGGCGCGACCTGGATCCAGTCCTCAGCATTCAGGGAGAAAGCCTTCAGAGAGAGTGAGGCTGGCCAGGCAATGGTGGTCTTTATAATATAGCACAACATACATTCACAATACAATGGTACCTTGTAATCTCATTGTTCATTGGACACAGGAATGTGTCCCCACATTATAGCAAAGGTCATAGGTGGATTTGAACAGGTGGGCTGTGTCTTTCCCCAACTGCTCTGGTGGGAGGTATCCTCAGGATTCCCGCCGCATGTGTAATTTACAGCAAATGCAGTTAATGTTCATAAACTACATTTGTACATAACTATACGCAGGAGCGAGCGATCCTTTCCTAACTAGCATCGGAATGTTACCCTTAAAATACCCTACAGCTGGATACTAGACACCACCTTTCAACCTTTGTCTGACCCTTCCTATCATGTAAAGAGGAATCTCTCTGTCCAGGAACAGTTTAAACTAAACATACTCGCTGACATTGTCTAGGGGAATATTAACTACAAAACACACTATATGGGTTAAATATGCTACGATCGAGTCGCACGCTAGACGCTTACAAACTCTACCGTAAATGCGCATACCACGCGTGTGATCGCCGGAGCGATCTTTACGCAAATTGCGGATATGTGCACGCACGGCAGAGTGTGTGCACGCGCAGCGGGCATGTGCATGAGGGGTTAGTACAAGGCAAGTGCATCATGATATTTTTCGACTTTGACAGTCCACCCTTTGGCAGTCAAAAATAACTGCCACTTATCTAAACAATTTAAGCAGAAAAATATATAATACAGTGAAATACCTATATATGATTGGGTGTAGGGAGGAGAGGAGAAGGTGGGAAATGTATGACCTAGTGGGATAGTAAAAGCATGTATGTATGAAATTCATGTCTGAGGGGTCATGTATCATCGTGCCGTACATGTTCTAAAATAAGCTTCGAGGTATTGCGAAGTATACATTGAATCCTTCTTATCCCGTATTAAGGGTCTGTAAGTGGGCTAACAAACTCTACCGAGCTCTTTTCGGCTTTTAGTTCCAACAAATGGGGTGCACATTAGTTGATGATACATGAAGGGGGAAAATATGTGAGTGCTAATATATGTACCTATATTACCTGTCGACTATGTGTGTCACTACATGAAGATCGTAGAGATGAAGATAAGAAACATGCGTTATAAATGCATTCTTATGATAACGTATGTGATTGACCTTGGATGTCTGTTGAAGTCTTGTTGATGTCTTGTCCGGATTGCTGTATCTTTGCTGTAAGTGGCAAGCAAAGTTTTTCAAGTGTCCATAGAAAGTTAAAGTCTCTAAAAGTTAATCAAATGTCTGTGAGAAAGTTCATCAATGGTCTGTATAAAGGGTCATCAAAATCTTCTTCCGAGTGGATGTCTTTTTACCTTGGAGAAAAACAAAGGAGAAACGGGTGAAAGAAACGGACCGTGGAATCACATTTTATCACAGCATTGTCTCGATTGATGGGTCATAAATTAAACCAGTTGTTGTAACAATGCCCTCCTTAAACTCATCAATTTGGTACTGCGCTTGCAATTCATTAAAATCCGAACACATCTAAATATCAAACCAATCATTATGACAACTCCTAGGATACACAAGAGAAATTTCCCTACATTAACGATAACATTTTGAGCCCATTCTCCTAAACCTGAGAACCAATTGCGTGGGTTCAACCATGATACCCAGCCGGTCAGTTCATTACTCACAGAAGTAAGGGTAAGGTTGTGCCTTCTTCGGAACTCCCACTTCAATTGCAAGATATTGTCCATCTTTTGATCTATGACCTCGGTTGGGTCATCAGTGCTGTTTGTGATATATGTACAGCACTTCACACCATACTGAGTTGCTAGGGTGACACAATACCCGCCTGTCACCGCTGTGATGTAATTGAGAACCATCCTGTGCTGGATCAGTTCCGTTTTGTAAGCTTGCAATTCTCTCCCAGTATACCTGAAGGTGTCATCATACATCTCGGTGATATTGTCTATCAGGTTCGCTAGCGCAGTTATATACCTAAAATTTATAACTCCTCTGGCGGTACGGGTGATATCTAGCGCGAGTAGGAGTTGAATCCCGGTGGATTCGTGGATCAAATCAGAGGCTGCATGCTCCGTCCTATCTATAAGGTGTCTCTTAACAATGTGTTCGTAATGAGTGTGAGTGTAAGGAGCTTGAGCATTGCGGTGAACGTCTTTCATTTTATCATGGGTAATGGTCATCACTTCTGGCAACACTCTTCCAATGTAACACAATCCCTCTGAGTTTGGGGCAAGCCACTTATACGCCTTCCTCCCACATATGAAATATGCATCATCGGGGAGGACATATGGGACAGAACATGACATCACCATATTACAAACCTTCCAGGTGAAAAATCCTATCCCTAACTCTCTCATTTGTTTAGTACACGTATCAGGCTGTATGATATGCGCACAGTATCCTGGTGATACTTCTCCAACTCGCATGGTCCTACTTCCTAGAGTGTACCTATACTGAAAATCTCTCCCACCGTTGGCTATTTGGCGTATAAGCTCTGAGTCTATGGGCATTCTATTGGCTCTGTGTGAGAATGTCATGGTTTGGTTGTTCCATGTCACTTCCCAATTTCCCGGCTTTCGGGGATTGGAAATGTTAAAACATATTAAGGACCTATCCACATGATATTGGTGGAGCTTCAAACTAGGAGGCCTAGAAATATTACATTTCTTGTCCACCTGTCTCCCACCCCTTAATTCAAGTACCTCATCTATCGTTGAAGCGTATGGCACTAGTCCTGACTTTCTATAACCTTGAGGTACTTGTGAGCACACCCAGCATTCTATTTGGTTTAAAACCTTACCCACTAATGAGTGATAGTCACTCAATGGATGACGGTCCATGTTGATATTAAGGCTGGACTGACATCTCTGGATGCACCCGTCCTCAACTATGTTTTCACAATTCCTACAGATACAATTCTCTTCAGCTAACAATCCTTCACAATGTCTCCTAGTGTCGTCATGACTACCAGATCGTTTTCTGATACTCGCCTTTGCTCGGTGATTGTGTTGCTCTTGGAATTCTACGAATCCATCCTTGTCATCAGAACCCATTCCAGATCCTTTCTCGACCTCTCTGGTACTCTCACCGAAACAGACTGCTCTGGTCAACAACAGGTTCAACAGGAAAACACGGAATGCAGTCTCTTGGGGCAAGTCCATCTTGCAGGAGAAGAAAGAAAGAGTTGTAATGGGGGAAAAGAAAATAATTAGGATGGAAAGAAAACTGGTGCGACAACCGCCTCTGATCCTGTAGTTCTCTGTGCTCAGGTGCCGTGATAACAGTCCTGCCTCTCAACCTTCCCGGAACAGACACTCCAGTGATATGGTTTCCTCCACACTGTCACGATCCGGGTATCTGGACGCCATTTCTTACCCATCAGATGCCTCCTAAGGCTGGCTCAGCGCTCCAGGACCGGATCCCATCTGTTATCCTGATGTGTACATTCCTGTATCCTCTCCTGTCACTCTGGGACGCTGTCACAGTAAACGGCATATTACACCTGGCATGGCGTCTCCCGCGGCCTCCGCCGCCGTCCCTGAACTTCTGCATGCAGAGTGTCTGAGTGGCGATTACGTCAGCCGCGGCCTCCGCTGTGTCCGCGTGGTTGGATGTGCATCTGTCAGCCTGGCGCCTCCTGTCTCCGGTGGCCGGCGCCGCCATTACTGTTTTCATTACCACATGGATTACAAACCAAACTTCCCTCCAAGTGTCTGCATGGGCGCAGCCATCTTGGATTCTGTCAGCTGATCATTTCCACCAATCTGTTCTCAGTATTGATAATCTGCATAATTGCCTAGCCAATCCCTTCCTTGCTGCAGGTATAAATACACTGTGCCTGAGCAAGGAAGGCGTCAGTGCTTTGGTTGTCAAACCTAGTTCCTGTTTGTCTCTCTCCTGTGATTGTCTTCCAGGTTCCAGCTCCTGTCTCAAGACTTCCACCATAGAGACCTGCACCAGCATTCCACCTGCGGTGTAGCCTGACTCTCCAATCCATTGTGGATTCATCTGTTTCCAGCTACAACATTACCTGCTTCCAGCTCAGCTTCCAGCAGAGTACAGCTTCCCTTAAAGGGCCGGTGTCCTTTCTACACTTTACCACTCTCCACCGGTATTATTATTTCTCCGCTCTCAAGTTCTACATTTCAGTTCATATTTCATCGCTCCCAAGTTCATTTATTATTTAACTGGTTCCAGCCAGTATCCACTCCGTGCTAACAACAGTCTGGTTCCAGCCAGTATCCACAGCAGCTGTTTTATCTTCAGCAACCCAGCTTTTCCTGGAACACCAGCTGGCACAATCCTGGGTTATCTCCATTGCTACAGTCGGGCCTGGTAAGGACTTTCCATCTAGAAGATCATAAGAACTATCTCACACTACCAGTGCCCTGTGGCTCCTGCCATCCTGTAGTACCCAGGAACTGTATTTATTCTTTGCTGACTTTTACGTTTTCTTTTACTGCTGCTGTGTTGCGGAGTTGTCATAATAAACATCATTGACTTTTATCCAAGTTGTCGTGGTCACGCCTTCGGGCAGTTATTATTCATGTTACTTACATGTCCAGGGGTCTGATACAACCTCCCAGGTTCCGGTACATCTCAGCCCCTACAACTGAGGCTGCCTCCCGTCAGCTCAGGCCCTCAGTTGTGACAGTAAGCACTGACCTAATGAATCCAGCCGGAGACCAGGATCAAGCGGCCAGGCCGATGCAAGAACTGGCAGCCCGACTAGAACATCAGGAGGCTGCACAGGGCCACATCATCCGCTGTCTCCAGGATCTCTCTACTCGGCTGGATGGGATTCAGACAACTCTCCGTGGATCAGGCGCGTCTGGTGCGTCAACCACAGTGACTCCAGCTACAACCCCACCCACCTTACCCATTTCTGCTCCACGTCTTCATCTTCCAATGCCAGCAAAATTTGACGGATCTCCAAGATTCTGCAGGGGATTTCTCAACCAGTGTGAGATTCAGTTTGAGCTACAACCTGGCAATTTTCCCAGTGACCGTACAAAAATTGCCTACATTATTTCTCTTCTCAGTGGCTCAGCCCTTGATTGGGCATCACCGTTATGGGAGAGGTCCGACACCCTGCTATCTTCCTACACTGCCTTCGTGTCAACATTCAGGCGCATCTTCGACGAGCCAGGCCGGGTAACCTCAGCTTCATCCGAGATTCTCCGTTTACGCCAGGGGTCACGTACTGTAGGACAATATCTGATACAGTTCCAGATCCTGGCATCCGAACTGGCATGGAACGACGAGGCCCTATATGCTGCATTCTGGCATGGCTTATCTGAGCGTATTAAAGATGAGTTAGCTACCAGAGACTTACCTTCTAAGTTAGATGAGCTAATCTCACTCTGCACGAAAGTTGATTTACGTTTCAGAGAGAGAGCAACTGAGCGTGGAAGATCATCTGCTCCAAAATCTTCTGCTCCTCCTCCTCGTCAACTGTCACCATCTAAAGATGAGCCCATGCAACTTGGCCGTTCCCGTTTAACTCCTGCTGAGCGCCGAAGACGTCTCTCCGAGTTTCTCTGTCTCTATTGTGCAGCTCCGTCTCACACCATTAATGCCTGTCCCAAACGTCCGGGAAACTCCAAATCCTAGCTCGCCAAGGAGAGGGCCGGCTAGGAGTAATGATCTCCTCTCCATCTCCTCAAGATTGTAATCTCCCAGTCTCGCTTCAAGTTGCTCAACGTTATCGGAACGTCATTGCCCTCCTTGATTCCGGAGCAGCTGGGAACTTTATTACCGAAGCCTATGTTAAACGGTGGTCCCTACCCACCGAGAGACTTCCTTCGTCCATTTCTTTAACTGCCGTGGATGGCAGCAAAATTTTTGATGCAGTTATTTCTTTAAGGACTCTACCAGTTCGTCTGAGAGTGGGAGTTCTTCATTCCGAACTTATTTCTTTTTTAGTGATTCCAAGAGCCACACATCCTGTGGTCCTGGGCCTTCCATGGCTCCGTCTTCACAATCCTACAATTGATTGGACGACTACGCAAATCCTGGCATGGGGTTCCTCCTGTGCTGAGACATGTTTGTTTAAAGTATTGCCTGTCTGTTCTTCCTCCCCCAGGTCGTCTGATGTTCCACCTCCTCCATATCAAGATTTCACGGATGTGTTCAGTAAAGCTTCTGCTGATATCCTTCCTCCTCATAGAGAATGGGACTGTCCGATTGATCTCGTTCCAGGGAAGGTTCCACCTCGAGGCCGAACTTATCCGTTGTCTCTGCCTGAGACGCATTCTATGGAGGAATATATTAAAGAGAACCTAGCAAAGGAGTTCATTCGACCTTCTTCTTCTCCAGCCGGCGCAGGCTTCTTTTTTGTAAAAAAGAAAGATGGTGGTCTGCGGCCGTGCATCGACTACAGAGGTTTGAACGACATTACCATCAAGAACCGTTATCCTTTACCCCTGATTACTGAGCTCTTTGACAGAGTTAGCGGAGCTACCATCTTTACAAAGCTGGACTTGCGAGGTGCATACAATCTCATCCGGATCCGTGAGGGTGACGAGTGGAAGACCGCCTTTAACACCCGTGACGGACATTATGAGTACCTCGTCATGCCCTTCGGATTGAGCAATGCTCCAGCTGTCTTCCAGCATTTTGTCAATGAGATCTTCAGAGACATTCTATACCGTCATGTCGTGGTCTATCTAGACGATATCCTCATTTTTGCCAACGATTTAGAGGAACATCGTTTTTGGGTTAAAGAGGTTCTGTCCCGTCTCCGTGTCAATCATCTCTATTGCAAATTAGAAAAATGCGTCTTTGAAGTCAAGTCCATTCCGTTTCTAGGGTACATTGTGTCCGGTTCCGGACTAGAGATGGATCCTGAGAAACTACAAGCAATCCAAAATTGGCCGGTACCCTTAACCCTCAAAGGGGTCCAGAGGTTCTTAGGGTTCGCCAACTATTACCGAAAGTTTATACGAGACTTTTCCACCATTGTGGCGCCTATTACTGCTTTCACTAAGAAGGGTGCTAACCCGTCCAAGTGGTCTGAAGAAGCCATGCAAGCATTTCATCTTTTAAAACAAAGGTTCATCTCTGCGCCTGTTCTGAAACAGCCTGACATCGACTCTCCTTTCATCTTAGAGGTGGATGCCTCCTCCGTTGGAGTAGGAGCGGTGTTATCTCAGAGGGCTAAAGATGGCCATTTACACCCTTGCAGTTTCTTCTCCCGGAAGTTCTCCCCAGCTGAGCGCAACTATGCCATTGGCGACCAGGAGTTGCTAGCCATCAAGCTCGCTCTAGAAGAGTGGAGGTATCTGTTGGAGGGAGCTTCTCATTCAATCACCATACTTACAGACCACAAGAACCTTTTATACCTGAAGGGCGCACAATGTCTCAACCCTCGTCAGGCCAGATGGGCACTTTTCTTTTCCAGGTTCGACTTTAAACTCCAGTTCTGTCCGGGCTCTCAGAATCGCAAGGCCGATGCCCTTTCCCGCTCATGGGAGCAAGAAAATGAGTCAGAGTCTTCAGACAAGCATCCTATTATAAATCCGTTGGCATTCTCCACGGTAGGGATGGACTCTACGCCCCCATCAGGGAAAAGTTTTGTGAAGCCGATGCTAAGGAAGAAGCTCATGCATTGGGCCCATGCTTCCCGTTTTGCCGGACATACAGGTATCCAAAAAACCCTGGAGTTTATCTCTAGGTCCTATTGGTGGCCAACTCTGAAAAAGGACGTCTTGGAGTTTATTGCATCTTGCCCAAAGTGTGCCCAACATAAAGTATCCCGCCAGTCGCCTGCGGGGCAACTGGTTCCACTATCCGTTCCCCGTCGACCATGGACCCACTTGTCGATGGATTTCATTACAGACTTACCCATGTGCAACAAGTTCAATACCATCTGGGTGGTAGTTGACCGGTTCACCAAGATGGCACACTTCATTCCTCTCACCGGTCTTCCGTCAGCTTCCAAGTTGGCTCAAGTATTCATACAAGAGATCTTCCGACTCCACGGTCTTCCTGAAGAAATTATCTCAGATCGAGGAGTTCAATTCACAGCCAAATTCTGGCGAAGTTTATGTCAAGTCCTCCAAGTCAAGCTAAAGTTTTCCACGGCTTACCATCCTCAGACCAATGGTCAAACCGAGAGGGTGAATCAGGACTTGGAGGCCTTCCTCCGCATCTATGTGTCCTCCTCTCAAGATGACTGGGTTCAATTACTTCCCTGGGCCGAGTTCTGTCATAACAACCAGTATCATTCTTCATCTGCTTCAACACCATTCTTCACTAACTTTGGATTCCACCCTAAAGTCCCTGAGTTCCAACCGCTTCCAGCAACTTCTGTTCCCGCAGTGGATATCACCTTGCATCAGTTTGCCAATATCTGGAAGAGCGTACGATCAGCTCTGCTCAAGGCATCGTTCAGGTACAAGAAGTTTGCGGATAAGAAGCGTCGAGCAGTTCCTGCTCTCAAAGTGGGTGATCGGGTATGGTTATCCACGAAGAATTTGAGGTTAAGAGTTCCCAGTATGAAGTTTGCACCTCGCTATATCGGTCCTTTCAAGATTGAACAAGTCATCAATCCTGTTGCTTACAGACTCCAGTTGCCTCCCTTCTTAAAAATACCCAGGACATTCCATGTTTCCCTGTTGAAACCGCTGATCTTGAATCGGTTTCATTCCTCACTTCCTCCAACTCCGAAAGTCCAAACTCAACGAGGCGTTGAGTATGAAGTGGCCAAGATCCTGGACTCACGTCACCGTTACGGTCAACTACAATATCTTATTGACTGGAAGGGTTATGGTCCTGAGGAACGTTCATGGACCAATGCTTCTGATGTCCATGCTCCTGCCTTGGTCCGGAGATTCCATTCCAAGTTTCCTCAAAAGCCAAAGAAGTGTCCTGGGGCCACTCCTAAAGGGGGGGGTGCTGTCACGATCCGGGTATCTGGACGCCATTTCTTACCCATCAGATGCCTCCTAAGGCTGGCTCAGCGCTCCAGGACCGGATCCCATCTGTTATCCTGATGTGTACATTCCTGTATCCTCTCCTGTCACTCTGGGACGCTGTCACAGTAAACGCCATATTACACCTGGCATGGCGTCTCCCGCGGCCTCCGCCGCCGTCCCTGAACTTCTGCATGCAGAGTGTCTGAGTGGCGATTACGTCAGCCGCGGCCTCCGCTGTGTCCGCGTGGTTGGATGTGCATCTGTCAGCCTGGCGCCTCCTGTCTCCGGTGGCCGGCGCCGCCATTACTGTTTTCATTACCACATGGATTACAAACCAAACTTCCCTCCAAGTGTCTGCATGGGCGCAGCCATCTTGGATTCTGTCAGCTGATCATTTCCACCAATCTGTTCTCAGTATTGATAATCTGCATAATTGCCTAGCCAATCCCTTCCTTGCTGCAGGTATAAATACACTGTGCCTGAGCAAGGAAGGCGTCAGTGCTTTGGTTGTCAAACCTAGTTCCTGTTTGTCTCTCTCCTGTGATTGTCTTCCAGGTTCCAGCTCCTGTCTCAAGACTTCCACCATAGAGACCTGCACCAGCATTCCACCTGCGGTGTAGCCTGACTCTCCAATCCATTGTGGATTCATCTGTTTCCAGCTACAACATTACCTGCTTCCAGCTCAGCTTCCAGCAGAGTACAGCTTCCCTTAAAGGGCCGGTGTCCTTTCTACACTTTACCACTCTCCACCGGTATTATTATTTCTCCGCTCTCAAGTTCTACATTTCAGTTCATATTTCATCGCTCATAAGTTCATTTATTATTTAACTGGTTCCAGCCAGTATCCACTCCGTGCTAACAACAGTCTGGTTCTAGCCAGTATCCACAGCAGCTGTTTTATCTTCAGCAACCCAGCTTTTCCTGGAACACCAGCTGGCACAATCCTGGGTTATCTCCATTGCTACAGTCGGGCCTGGTAAGGACTTTCCATCTAGAAGATCATAAGAACTATCTCACACTACCAGTGCCCTGTGGCTCCTGCCATCCTGTAGTACCCAGGAACTGTATTTATTCTTTGCTGACTTTTACGTTTTCTTTTACTGCTGCTGTGTTGCGGAGTTGTCATAATAAACATCATTGACTTTTATCCAAGTTGTCGTGGTCACGCCTTCGGGCAGTTATTATTCATGTTACTTACATGTCCAGGGGTCTGATACAACCTCCCAGGTTCCGGTACATCTCAGCCCCTACAACTGAGGCTGCCTCCCGTCAGCTCAGGCCCTCAGTTGTGACACACACTCTGCTCTTTGTCACGGGCTTTCTCTGGGTCAGCGACCTTCTTACAGTGGGACGAGTGGACCCAAGTCTCTCTCTCCGCAACCTTCAATGCTGTCGTGCTGGTCAGTAAGACTTGGTACGGTCCTTCCCAATGGTCAATCAGACAACCTGAGCGTAGAAAGTTTTGAATCATTACATAATCCCCAGGTTCAATGTCATGACAATTACTGTCTGGCAGATCAGGAATCACTAGCTTTAGATTGCTGTTTTGATTCCTCAACTGCTTGCTCATCTTAACCAAATACTTTACAGTTACTTCATTGTTACATTTCAAATCATCCTGGGGGTCAATCATTACATGGGGTTGTCGACCAAAAAGAATCTCAAAGGGTGACAGGTTAAGAGGGGACCTGGGAGTGGTTCTGATGCTGTACAGTACAAGTGGCAAAGCTTCTGGCCACAACAATCCAGTTTCAGCCATTACTTTGCTCAACTTGTTCTTAATAGTGCTGTTTACTCTTTCCACTTTCGCACTCGCCTGTGAGCGGTACGGAGTATGCAGCTTACTATTAATTCCCATTAATTTGCACATTACCTGAAAGACTTCACCTGTAAAATGGGTACCCCTATCACTTTCAATTATCTTAGGGATACCATATCTGCACACAAATTCCTGCACAATTTTCTTTGCAGTAAACACAGCAGTATTTGTGGCAGCGGGGAACGCTTCAACCCAATTTGAAAACACATCAATACATACTTTAAATTTCTACAAGGTGGCAATTGTATGAAATCAATTTGTATTACCTGAAAAGGGCCGTCCGTTGGCGGGATATGGGATGGTTCTGTTGGTATCGCCTTTCCAATATTCTTCCTCAAGCAGGTAAGGCATGTCATTGCTCTCTTTCCCGCATGGGAAGAAAATCCTGGTGCGCACCAGTAGGCTCTTACCAACTTGCACACACCTTCTTTGCCTAGATGAGTCAGACCATGTGCCACCTCAGCTAAACTTGGAAGGTATGCTCTGGGTGCCACTGGCTTACCCTGTCCATCTGTCCAGAGTCCTGAGGACTCCTGGCCATATCCTTTTGACCTCCAGACTGCCTTTTCCTGTGGGGAACACAAATTTTGCATTTCACTCAATTTCTGTGTGTTGACGGTATTGAATACCATCAGTTGTGTGATGTCTGTCTGTATTGGGGTGCTGGCTGCTGATTTAGCAGCTTCGTCTGCCCGGCTGTTACCAAGTGACACTGGGTCTTGGCTGTATGTGTGGGCTTTACACTTGATAACAGCCACTCTGTCAGGTTCCTGTATCGCTGTTAGAAGTCTTTTGATGTGGGTTGCATGCGCCACGGGTGTGCCAGCTGCCGTCATGAAATTTCTGAGGCGCCATAGGGCCCCGAAATCATGCACTACTCCAAAGGCATACCTAGAATCCGTGTAAATATTGGATGACTTACCCTTAGCCAATTCACACGCTCTGGTTAGGGCGACCAGCTCAGCAACTTGTGCTGTGAGGTGGGCCCAGGGGTTCCGCTTCTATGGTACCTTTGTCATCTACGACTGCGTATCCAGTACACAAGTCTCCCGAGTCCGTCTGTCTGTGGCAACTACCGTCAGTGTAAAAAGTAAAATCTACACCTTCCAGTGGGTTGTCACTGATGTCGGGCCTTACAGTGAAATTTTGGGTCAAATATTCCATACAATCATGTGTGTCAGTGTCTGTACAAAATCCTCCTTCACCATCACTCTCATCCCCCACCCTTTGTGCCTGTCCAGGCACACCTGGGAGATACGTTGCAGGATTTAGTGCGCTGCATCTCCTTATGGTGATGTTTACAGGGGCCATTAGTGCTAATTCCCACCTTGTAAACCGTGCAGATGAGACGTGTCTGGTTTGCGCAGAATTCAGTAAGGCTGACACTGCATGAGGTGTATGGATGGTCAGGTTGTGTCCTAGCACTACATCTTCGCTTTTAGTCACTAGCAATGCTATCGCTGCAACACTTCGCAAGCATGTGGGGAGAGATCGTGCTACGGTGTCTAGCTGAGTGCTGTAGTAGGCTACTGGCCTGCTGGCATCACCATGTTTCTGGGTTAAAACACCTGCCGCACACCCAGCACTTTCCGTACCGTACAGTTCAAAGGGTTTCCCATAATCTGGCATACATAATGCTGGTGCCTGCGATAGGCACTGTTTGAGTCTCTCAAATGCCAGTTCGGACTCATCTGTGTGCGAAATCCGATCTGGTTTGTTTGATGAGACCATCTCTTGTAAAGGTAAGGCCAGTATGGAAAACCCTGGGATCCAGTTGCGGCAGTACCCACACATTCCTAGGAAATCTGTTGCTGGGTTTGTGGCAGAGTCATGTCGCAAATCGCCTGTATTCTATCAGCGGTGAGGTGTCTCAGTCCTTGTGTGAAGCAATGTCCCAAATATTTTACCTTGGTCTGGCATAACTGCAACTTATCCTTTGAAACCTTGTGTCCCGTATTAGAAAGATGAAACAAAAGCTGTTTCGTGTCTCTCAAGGACGATTCGAGTGAATCAGAACACAGCAGTAAGTCATCTACATACTGTATTAATACTGATCCGCTCTCAGGTTGAAAGAATTGTAAACAATCATGCAAAGCCTGTGAGAAAATACTTGGGCTGTCAATGAAACCTTGTGGTAAACGAGTCCAGGTGTACTGTACTCCTCTGTATGTAAATGCAAACAAATATTGGCTATCAGGGTGCAGAGGAACCGAAAAGAAAGCGGAGCAGAGGTCAATCACAGTGAAAAATTTCGCAGTGGGAGGGATTTGCATAAGGATGACAGCTGGATTTGGCACTACGGGGAATTGGCTCTCAACTATTTTGTTGATCCCCCTTAGATCCTGCACTAGCCTGTAACCCCTCCCCCCACTCTTTTTCACAGGGAAGATGGGACTATTGGCAGTGCTGGACGTCCTAACCAGAATGCCCTGTTGTAGCAAGTGCTCTATTACTGGGTAAACTCCTAACTCCACCTCTGGCTTCAGAGGATACTGTGGGATTTTTGGAGCTATCCTACCATCTTTTACTTGAACTACTACAGGAGCTACATTTGCCACCAATCCAGTGTCTTGTCCATCCTTGGTCCAAAGTGACTCCGGTATCTGGGAGATAATTTCCTCTACCTTGGATGGACACCTGTCTGTAACAGCAGAGTGTGACATTAACGTTTGAGGGGAGTCTTACATATCTTGCACTTCCTGAGCGTGATTCTCGGGTATATCTAAGAACACACCTCCAGGAGTACAATATATGACACACCCCATCTTACACAGTAAATCTCTCCCAAGTAGATTAGTCGGAGCCGATGCAGCTAGCAAAAAGGAGTGCTTGGTCTGCAAAGGCCCTATAGTAATCTCTGCTGGTTTACTTAAAGGGTAGTGTTGTACTACTCCTGTTACTCCCATGGCTGGAATTGTTTTACTAGTGGTTTTCATACCCACTGTTGAATTTAACACTGACTTGGCCGCCCCCGTATCTACAAGGAAAGGTAGTGATCTGCCAGCTACATCAATTGTGACCTCGGGTTCACTTCCAAGGCTCGCAATTAATTTCACTGGCTGCAGACTACAGGTGTGGCCTGACCCCTATTGTAAGTTGTGGCCCTCCCGCAGTGCGTTGGCAGCTACAATATGTGAGGGGGGTGACAGAGAATTTTCAGAGACCTGCCAGTCTCTCTTTGGTGGGTACCTCTTTGTTTCCCCTGCATGTGGCTCATAACTCCTCCTCTGCGGTCCCTGATCCCATTTGCGTGCGTCATACTGTGTGTCATGTTCCGGTCTAGGGGGTCGATATACCTTATGTGGGTTTCTATAGGTGCAGTTTCGTGCAAAATGTCCTTCCTTCTGACAGTTATAACATTTTACCACATACGACTTATCGTCAGGGGTCTGGGGCTTAGGCTGAGGTGGTCTTGTTGTAAGGGCCTGTATACTTACTGCCATCAGCTTATCGCCCTGTGACTCCCTGTGTCTAATGATGTTCTGATCATGCCCGACAGTGGTCTCTCTCAAAGCAGCCACCGACATACCTCTCCAGTTAGGTTGAGTGGTCTGTACCCTTGTTCTCAACACTTCCTTTAAACCGTCCATTAATACGGACACCACTACCTCCCTATGATGCACACTTTCCTCAATGTCTACAACTCCAGTATATCTAGCCATTTCCTCTAATGCACGATGGAAATAGTCAGAAGCAGTTTCACCTTCTTTTTGTCTAATGGAGAAAATTTTGTTCCACTTGACAACAGTTGGGAAATATACTCCTAACTGCAGATTGATCTGTTTAACATTTTCCTGATTGTATGCATCAGTGAGAGGTTTCTCTTCATCTAACTTACAATCAGAAATGAATTTCAAAGGGTCAATAGTAGAGGGCAAACATGCCCGCAGTACTGTCCGCCAATCTTTGTTAGTGGGTTCGGCGGTGTTACCTGGTTCTTTAATGAACCTTTGGCATGCGGCTAGATCTTTCCTGGGATCAGGAAATTCAGACATAATTGTCCTTAATTCTGTCCGGGACCAGGGGCAATGCATCGCAATGTTCCTGATGGGAGTGACTCCCTGAGCATCAGTCTTTCCATTTGGGACTGCGATCACCCTGACAGGATTAAGTTCAATGACATCACTCTGTGTTTCTTCTACAATGTGAGGTGTAATTGTTTCCGCATAATGTACAGTTCCGTACTTACCCGTGGACACGCCCTCACCTATCCCTCCACTAGGGGCCTTCGCTACACCTCTTACTGGTTGGGCCGTGCCCACTGTAGTCTCTTGTATGGTGGCTGCTAAAGAAAGTGCCGATATCGTTGTGGGCTCATCTTCCTGGTCGCAGTCCTGAGGGAAGTTTAAGATGGGATACAACTTGCACGGGTTAGCATTAGCATCAATACACTTATCTACTTTACTCTTATCATTAATACATTTATTAAGTGCACTTTTATCATATACCAGTATGCCATTCTCTGTAGCCATTTTCCCTCCTGTTATGTATGGTGGTGGTGGTGGTGCTGTTGCTATCAGTTTCCTGCTAGGGTTGGAACCAGCTGCTTGAGCTAATCCCCTTTGTATCTCACCTTCCTGTTGCCATAACTGTAAATAATCATAATGTCTAATCCGTTGCTTGCCGGACTTTATTAGACATATCCTTCTCCTTAAATTTTGCAAAACCTCAGGATTAAAACTGACTACCCTAGGGAACTGTTCTTCATCGTTCACAGTCATACGTTCCCACTCATTGCACAAGACCTCTGCTTGTGATCCATATTTCTCACACATTATGTACCTCGCCGACCCTTTGGGCCGACAAATATCAACGTGAACCCTTGTTGATCGTCCCCTACTTGAGCAACTGGCCCCTATTCTTTGCAGGTATTGCCTTCCCAGCGAACCCTTACAAAAACCAACGTACTCAGTGGTAAGGCGACGGTGAAAGTTCTCCGAGCGCTTTCACCCACTCACGCCCCTATTGGCCTATACACCAAGCCCTGTGCCCAGTGCCGGTAGTACCCAACCTCGGGATCTTTTGTAACCTCTATTTACTGAGAGCGTGTGGGAGTATGCTACCCCTCCCAGTAAATATCAGTTGTTGGAGATTTCCTGAGTGAACAGCGAAACTCCCTTAAAATAAAAAAACCTACACAAATCACGTTTACCTGTACAATTAGCGTCTATGATCCCGCAGCAAATTTAGTGGGTATCAAGGTGAACTAACTAATGTACACAGTAGCGTGCGGTCCAGTCGCACTGCGTATAAGTAACTATTACTTATCCGCCGAACGACTAACGGAATCGATTGTTTAGGCTGCGAAACCTCAGCCGGAGCGTATTTTCAAAACGGGCCTATATGGGTACTACGCAAACCCCCGGGGCTGCGCTCACTACCTCTGACCTTTCTCAAGTCAGGGTTTTCAGAACTTCGCTAGTTACCTTAAACGGATTTCTGACTTCACCGACCTTTTGGGTCTGTTGATTGCTACCTTGCTCCTTTATACCTTATACAATGTTAACGTGAGAAGGCCACTCCCACGCCACCAAGTGTCCACTCACCTGATGTGGTCTCCGACGGGATCCTGAATTATGGGTTCACAAAACCTTTATTTTCACACTCACTCCTGCTCACTCATATACACTTTGATTTTTCTGTACAGAAAATTACTTTCATTCAGGTAAAACAGGCTAATCCCAGAGGTGATGCAATAAGAGAAGGATCTTTTAAACTAAAATTTTGGAAACTGAACAAATTTGTGCTATTATCGCGTGGCTTCCGTATCTACTGGACTAAAACAATGCTATCGTGTGATTTGTATTTAGTGGGCGTATCCGTACGCACGTTGCGTAATATGCGCCACGTGTGTAGGCCTTTGCGTTGCGTACGCAGTCTCGCACGCGGTCAGAGACACGTGTACACAGGCCGGATACGTCCACAGTAACAGAAATAACACGCTTCTATAAAATGTAAACGATATTTAACTATAATCGCTTACCAAGCACCGCACAGTATCTCCTGTATAAACCTTTATAACTGGGTCAGGCTGCGTGTGTGCTTTACAATTACTCCCTTAAGTATTACCCTTTACTTTTAACTAAATAGCAACAAATTTCTCAGCACGTGATCAATGCTAATGGCAAACAAGAGGGTAGATATGCGAAAATACACAAATGAAAATACAGGTGTGTTACGTGTGCAGTTTGCACCAAACAGAAATTTAACAGATTTAAAAGACAATAGCTTAACGTTCTTAGCTTTCAGATCCGGATCCCACCAGCATCCCTACAAACCAAGCGGAGCAGACGCTTATCTAATCAGCACTACTGTATCCCTGACCACCAAACGGCTAACAGGGGATACTACCTTCCCGCCCTTTGCTGATAGATAAAAGTCTGCCTTGTCCTGCTAGGCTGCGGATATGAGGAGGACCGGACGAGCCCTCAATTGATAATGTCAATTATTACCTTTAAACATAAAGCTATACACTATTACCGATGAGCCGCTATGGCCGCTAGACCACGTGTACGTGCTACGCACTTTGCACGCTATTTGCGTACAGAGTACCGTACGTGGTACGCACGTGGCGTACACATGCTGCGCTGAGTGTACGGAATACACACAGTGAGCGCACACACAGTTGATAACCTTTAAACCTTAAACACAGTAAGAATATGCTTACACTCTAAACCTTAATAGTCAGATACTACAATGATGTAACGCTTAAAACCCTTAACAATGTGTATGCTGTTTGAGCGATTGAGACGCTAAGAAAAGCCCTTTGCAATAAACAGTGAAAACACAAGACCTGGTTTGGATTTAAAAACCACAGCAGCTAACACCGCCGTGGATGGTTTAGAGAAAAAGGGAAACACAATACAAGTTATACACTACAAACTAACATAGAAATCTAAACAGAATAACAGAAAATAATGTGAACAATGGCGAACAATTGCAAACAAGAGCGAACAAATGAGAACATAAATGGCGAACAAAATGGATAACAAAATGGCAAACAAAATGGCTACAGAGAATACTACATACGTGGGGATGATTCGCAGGCGCGACCTGGATCCAGTCCTCAGCATTCAGGGAGAAAGCCTTCAGAGAGAGTGAGGCTGTCCAGGCAATGGTGGTCTTTATATAGCACAACATACATTCACAATACAATGATACCTTGTAATCTCATTGTTCATTGGACACAGGAATGTGTCTCCACATTATAGCAAAGGTCATAGGTGGATTTGAACAGGTGGGCTGTGTCTTTCCCCAACATGGCACTAGTGACCAACCGGTCGCTCGTCATTTTATGCAGGCTAGGCATAGCATAGCCTGCTTAAAATACATGATTATTGATCATGAACCGGCTAGTCTGAGAGGGGGGAATAGGTCTTTACGCTTGCTGCAAAAAGAATCCAAATGGATTTATGAGTTGCAAACCCTGGCACCTAAAGGGCTCAATGAATCTTTGGGTCTGCACAGTTTTTTGTAGCCTATTCAATGAGTGTTCTGTGAGTACAGCATATAATGAGTTAATGGTAAAGTCTGAGTGCTTAGTAGCACCTGTGGAGGTTGCTGTGCAGTTCAGATGGTAACTGCACATGCTGTTTGTTTGCATATAGCATCTGTGTCTGTCTTATGTGTTGTTTTTTAACTGCATACCTCCCAACATGACCCTCTCCAAGAGGGACAGAATGCTCTGCTCCTGGACTTCCCTCTTAATTTATGATTGCCGTCACCTGTGCTAAAACACCTTCCTTATTCATTAACCTGTTCAGCACAGGTGTCGGCATTCATAAATTAAGAGAAAAAGTCCAGAAGCAGAGCATTGTGTCCCTCCTGGAGAGGGTCATGTTGGGAGGTATGTAACTGTGAGCAGGGCCGGCTCCAGGCCTACTAGCACCCTGAGCGAGAAAATATAAAAGTGCCCCCCCCGCTCCCGTAAAAGTGGGTGTGGCCTCTGGAAAAGTGGGCGTGGCCTCGTACCTTCATATCATCAAACTATAAATATATTTTCACACAATTAGCAGCCTTACACATAGCCACAGTAGTGTTCCTTACACACAATGTCTCCAGTATAGTGCCAGATACACATAATGTGCAGTACCAGATAGACATGACATGCCCCGCAGCAGTGCCAGCTACACATGACATGCCCCGCAGCAGTGCCAGCTACACATGACATGCCCCGCAGCAGTGCCAGCTACACATGACATGCCCCCCAGCAGTGCCAGCTACACATGATAGTGTTCACTTTTTAGGGCATGGTGCTGATCACAGGGAGGGCACATTTTTAAGTTAGGAGGGCAAAATGATGTACATACTGCTTGTTGTTTCCATACCTATATGCCAAAGCATGGACAGTGCCCCCCAGCAGTGCCAGCTACACGTGACATGCCCCCCAGCAGTGCCAGCTACACGTGACATGCCTCCCAGCAGTGCCAGCTACATAAATGGCCACACAGTGCCAGATATGCACCCACAGTTCAGATACATAAATGCCCCCAGTGCCAGATGCATAAATGCCCCCAGTGCCAGATGCATAAGTGCCCACACAGTGCCAGATACATTATTGCCCCCCCCAGTGTCAGATACATTAATGCCCCCAGTGCCAGATATGCCTCCACAGTGATAGATACATTAATGCCCCCAGTGCCAGATATTCCCCCACAGTGCCAGATACATTAATGTCCCCAGTGCCAGATATGCCCCCACAGTGATAGATACATTAATGCCCCCAGTGCCAGATATGCCCCCACAGTGAGAGATACCTTAATGCCCCCAGTGCCAGATATGCCCCCATAGTGCCAGATACATTAAATGCCCCCAGTGCCAGATATGCCCCCACAGTGCCAGATAAATAAATGCCCCCCGCAGTGCCAGATAAATAAATGCCCCCCACAGTGCCAGATAAATAAGTGCCCCCACAGTGCCAGATAAATAAGTGCCCCCACAGTGCAGATATACCCCCACAGTGCCAGATACATAAATGCCCCCCACAGTGCAGCTGACCCGACAGTGCCAGATATGCCCCCACAGTGACAGATCCGTAAATGCCCCCACAGTGACAGATCCATAAATGCCCCCACAGTGCAGATGACCCCACAGTGCCAGATACATAAATGCCCCCACAGCGCAGATATGCCCCCACAGTGCCAGATATGCCCCCACAGTGCCAGATACATAAATGCCCCCCACAGTGCAGCTGACCCGACAGTGCCAGATATGGCCCCACAGTGACAGATCCGTAAATGCCCCCACAGTGACAGATCCATAAATGCCCCCACAGTGCAGATGACCCCACAGTGCCAGATATGCCCCCACAGTGCCAGATACATTAATGCCCCCAGTGCCAGATATGCCTCCACAGTGCCAGATACATTAAATGCCCCCAGTGCCAGATATGCCTCCACAGTGCCAGATACATTAATGCCCCCAGTGCCAGATATTCCCCCACAGTGCCAGATACATTAAATGCCCCCAGTGCCAGATATGCCCCCACAGTGCCAGGTAAATAAATGCCCCCCGCAGTGCCAGATAAATAAATGCCCCCCACAGTGCCAGATAAATAAATGCCCCCCACAATACCTGCGGCGCGGGAGGGAGGCACTGCTGCCGGGACCGGAGGACTCTTCCAATGGTGGTGTGATCTGCGGGGAGGGGGAGTGTGGCTGTCTGCAGGCGGTGGTCGGTGTGCTGTATGCGCGCGGCGCACATATCGCGCACAACAGTTAAAGGCCGGGGACTTGGGGAGAGCTGCACAGCAGGGTCGGCTCCAGGTACGAATATGGCGGCGCGAGCGCGCGGTGCCCATTAAGGGTGGCGCCCTGCGCGGCCGCTCTATTCGAACATGCCTGGAGCCGGCCCTGTAAATGTTTTTTAAAATGTATTTTGAGTAATTTTCACGAATTATTTGTAGATGGTATTTTGATACTGTCTTAGTGTGATGCTTCTGGTAGGCGGGGAGGCTGGATGACGTCATTGATGGGCGTCAGAACGCAAGAACCACGCCGGAGCTCACTGCACATGTGGGGGGAATAAAAAGGTATGTGTTTTTTCTGTTATTTGTAACCTGAGGACGAAGAATAAACTTCGAAACGTTATTGCTGCAACCTGCTGTCTATTATCTTTTGTGACCAGTGTGCCGCCTACAGTGGACTGTTATATATATATATATATATATATATATATATATATATAGTTATATAAAAGCGCTGTTTATCTGGGAATTTTGTTTCGAGTGTCTGTTGGCGCTGGGTGTGTGCTGGCATACTCTCTCTCTGTCTCTCCAAAGGGCCTTATTGGTGAACTGTCTCCATATAAATATATCCCTGTGTGTGTGGGGGTGTCGGTACGCGTGTGTCGGCATGTCTGAAGCGTAAGGCTCGTCTAAGGAGGAGGTGGAGCAGATGATTGTGGTGTCTCCGTCGGCAACGCCGACACCTGATTGGTTGGACATGTGGAATGTTTTAAATGCAAATGTGACTATTACATAAGAGACTGGACAAAGCAGAGTCCAGGGATAATACAGGGAGTCAATGGCTTTGACGGTGTCACAGGGCCCTTCAGGGTCTCAAAAACGTCCCCTATCCCAAATAGCAGACACTGATACCGACACGGATTCTGACTCCAGTGTCGACTACGATGAGGCGAGGTTACACCCAAGGGAGGCCAAAAGTATTCATTATATGATTATTGCAATAAAAGATGTTTTGCATATCACAGATGACCCCTCTGTCCCTGACACGAGGGTACACATGTTTAAGGAAAATAAACCTGAGGTAACCTTTCCCCCATCTCATGAGCTGAACACGTTATTTGAAAAAGCTTGGGAAACTCCAGACAAGAAACTGCAGATTCCCAAAAGAATTCTTATGGCGTATCCTTTCCCGGCGCAGGACAGGTTACGGTGGGAATTCTCACCCAGGGTGGACAAGGCGTTAACGCGCTTGTCCAAGAAGGTGGCGCTACCGTCTCCAGACACGGCAGCCTTCAAGGATCCTGCTGATCGCAGACAGGAAACTACCTTAAAATCAATGTATACACATACGGGTGCTTTGCTCAGACCGGCAATAGCAAAGATACCTTGTCAGCTGATATTGATACCCTTGATAGGGATACCATTTTATTGACCTTAGGTCACATTAAAGACGCAGTCTTATATATGAGAGACACTCAGAGAGACGTTGGTCTGCTAGGTTCAAGAGCCAACGCCATGGCGATTTTTGCGAGGCGATCCCTGTGGACCTGCCAATGGACGGGTGATGCCGACTCAAAGAAGCATATGGTAGTTTTACCTTACAAAGGTGAGGATTTATTTGGGGAAGGTCTCGCGGACCTGGTTTCCACAGCTACCGTGGGTAAATCTACCTTTTTACCTTATGTTTCCCCACAGCAAAAGAAAACGCCGCAATATCAGATGCAGTCCTTTCGGTCGCATAAGTCCAGAAGAGGTCGGGGCTCTTCCTTCTTCGCCAGAGGTAAGGGTAGAGGGAAAAGAATGCCTGCTACGGCTAGTTCCCAGGAGCAGAAGTCCTCCCCGGCTTCTACTAAATCCACCGCATGACGTTGGGGCTCCACTGAGGGAGTCCGCGCCGGTGGGGGCACGTCTTCGACTCTTCAGCCACGTCTGGGTTCAGTCAGATGTGGATCCTTGGGCATTGGAAATTGTATCCCAAGGTTACAAGCTGGAATTCGAAGACGTGCCTCCTCGCCGGTTTTTTCAAATCGGCTTTACCAGCTTCTTCCCAGAAAGGGAGATAATTTTAGCTGCAATTCAAAAACTGTGTCAACAACAAGTGGTTGTCGAGGTTCCCCTAGTTCAACAGGGGAAGGGGTACTATTCAACCCTATTTGTGGTCCCAAAACCGGATGGCTCGGTCAGACCCATTCTAAATTTAAAATCCCTAAACCTGTACTTGAAAAAGTTCAAATTCAAGATGGAATCGCTCCGGGCGGTTATCTCCAGCCTGGAAGGGGGGGATTTTATGGTGTCACTGGACATAAAGGACGCGTACCTTCATGTCCCCATATATCCCCCTCATCAGGCGTACCTGAGATTCGCTGTACAGGACTGTCATTACCAGTTTTAGACGTTGCCGTTTGGGCTTTCCACGTCCCCGAGGATTTTCACCAAGGTAATGGCGGATATGATGGTGCTCCTGCGGCGGCAGGGAGTCACAATTATCCTGTACAATCTCCGGATAAAAGCAAGATCGAGAGATCTGTTGCTGAAAAGCGTGTCGCTCTCCCTGAGAGTGCTGCAGCAACATGGCTGGATTCTGAATCTACCAAAGTCACAGTTGGTTCCAACAACTCGGCTATCTTTCTTAGGCATGATTCTGGACACGGAACAAAATAAGGTCTTTCTCCCAATGGAAAAAGCCCAGGAACTCCAGAACATGGTCAGAGACCTGTTAAAACCGAAAAGAGTGTCAGTCCATCAATGCACTCGAGTACTGGGAAAAATGGTGGCGACCTACGAGGCCATCCCCTTCGGCAGGTTTCACGCGAGGACGTTTCAGTGGAACCTTTTGGACAAGTGGTCCGGGTCCCATCTTCAAATTCATCATAAAATAACCCTGTCCCCCAGGGCCAGGGTGTCTCTCCTGTGGTGGCTGCGGAGTGCTCACCTTCTAGAGGGTCGCAGGTTCGGCATTCAGGACTGGGTTCTGGTGACCACGGACGCGAGCCTCCGAGGTTGGGGAGCAGTCACACAGGAAAAAACTTTCAGGGACTATGGTCAAGCCAGGAGGCTTGTCTACACATCAACGTACTGGAATAGAGGGCCATATACAACGGCCTACGTCAAGCGGAGAATCTTCTTCGCGACCTACCGGTTCTGATTCAATCAGACAACGTCACAGCCGTGGCTCATGTAAACCGCCAAGGCGGGACAAGGAGCAGAACGGCAATGGCGGAAGCCACCAGGATTCTTCGCTGGGCGGAAAATCACGTAAGCGCGTTGGCAGCGGTCTTCATTCCGGGAGTGGACAACTGGGAAGCAGACTTCCTCAGCAGACACGATCTCCATCCCGGAAAGTGGGGACTTCATCAGGAAGTTTTTGCAGAGATAACAAGTAATTGGGGACTTCCTCAAATAGACATGATGGCGTCACGCCTCAACATGAAGCTTCAGAGGTATTGTGCCAGGTCAATGGACCCTCAGGCAGTAGCAGTAGACGCCCTGGTGACACCGTGGGTGTTTCAGTCGGTCTATGTGTTTCCTCCTCTTCCACTCATCTCAAAGATATTGAGAATCATAAGACGAAAAAGCGTGAGGACAATACTCATTGTTCCAGATTGGCCTCGAAGGGCCTGGTATTCGGATCTTCAGGAAATTCTCACAGAAGATCCGTGGCCTCTTCCTCTCAGAGAGGACCTGTTGCAACAGGGGCCCTGCGTGTTCCAAGACTTACCACGGTTACGTTTGACGGCATGGAGGTTGAACACCGCATCCTAGCTGGGAAAGGTATACCGGAGGAAGTCATCCCTACTCTGATAACGGCTAGGAAGGAGGTGACGGCGAAACATTATCACCGTATGTGGAGAAAGTATGTATCTTGGTGTGAAGCCAAGAATGCTCCTACTGAGGAATTCCATCTGGGCCGTTTTCTCAAGTGTAGTACGGCTGACCGGCGGTCTCCTGGCGGTCGCCACAGGTTCTATTACCACTCTATGGGTGTCGTGGACACCCACGAGTGGAAATAGTCCCTGTTGGTCGGCATGCCGACCATCGGGACAGTGACCAGTCGGGTTGGTGGAGGAGGTCATGTGACTGTCGGTCAGCTGACCGGCGGTCACATGAATACCACCCATTTTCTCCACTTTCTACAAACAGAAGTGGGTATGGGCCTAAAATTAGGCTCCATTAAGGTACAGATTTCGGCCTTATCTATTTTCTTTCAGAAGGAATTGGCTTCTCTCCCAGAAGTCCAGACTTTTGTAAAGGGAGTGCTGCACATACAGCCTCCTTTTGTGCCTCCAGTGGCACCATGGGACCTTAACGTGGTGTTACAGTTCCTAAAATCTCACTGGTTTGAACCTCTTCAAACGGTTGAATTAAAATTTCTCACTTGGAAGGTGGTCATGTTGTTGGCCTTGGCATCTGCAAGGTGGGTGTCCGAATTGGCGGCCTTGTCTCACAAAAGCCCCTATCTGATTTTCCATGACTCGTCCTCAATTTTTACCTAAAGTGGTTTCATTGTTTCATATGAACCAACCTATTGTGGTGCCTGTGGCTACGGGTGACTTGCAGGATTCCAAGTCCCTTGATGTAGTCAGGACCTTAAAAATGTATGTAGCCAGGACGGCTCGGGTTAGGAAAACAGAGGCACTGTTTATCCTGTATGCAGCCAACAAGGTTGGCGCTCCTGCTTCTAAGCAGACTATTGCTCGCTGGATCTGTAACATGATTCAGCAGGCTCATTCTACGGCTGGATTGTCGTTACCAAATTCGGTAAAGGCCCATTCCACTAGGAAGGTGGGCTCTTCTTGGGCGGCTGCCCGAGGCGTCTCGGCATTACAGCTTTGCCGAGCGGCGACATGGTCGGGGTCAAACACTTTTGCTAAATTCTACAAGTTTGATACCTTGGCTGAGGAGGACCTCATGTTTGCTCAATCGGTGCTGCAGAGTCATCCGCACTCTCCCGCCCGGTCTGGAGCTTTGGTATAATCCCCATGGTCCTTACGGAGTCCCCAGCATCCTCTAGGACGTAAGAGAAAATAAGATTTTAAACCTACCGGTAAATCTTTTTCTCCTAGTCCGTAGAGGATGCTGGGCGCCCGTCCCAGTGCGGACATATTTCTGCAAGGCTTGTATATAGTTGTTGCTTACATAAGGGTTATGTTACAGTTAAGATCAGTCGTTGGCTGATGCTGTTTTGTTCATACTGTTAACTGGTTGCGTATATTCCAGGTTATACAGTGTGGATGGTGTGGGCTGGTATGAATCTTGCCCTTAGATTAACAAAAATCCTTTCCTCGTTCTGTCCGTCTCCTCTGGGCACAGTTTCTCTAACTGAGGTCTGGAGGAGGGCATAGAGGGAGGAGCCAGTGCACACCCATCTAAAGTTCTTTATAGTGCCCATATCTCCTGCGGAGCCGGTCTATACCCCATGGTCCTTACGGAGTCCCCAGCATCCTCTACGGACTAGGAGAAAAAGATTTACCGGTAGGTTTAAAATCTTATTTTAGATTACAAAGTTCCTTATATTATTGCCCATCAGCACGGAGTTTGTTTGTTCGTATATGACTGTGCACAGAATAGCTTGGATCCACCTCCTTGAGAATTTTTATTAGTATACATATATGCATTTTGTATTATTTAATTTATTTATGATCATACATTGCTATATATTATAGACCGGTCTAGATCTTTTATATGTATTAAAACGTATGAAATTTATTGAATACACAGTTTGGTTATTTGAATATCAGCCATATCTTATTTTATAGCGCACATGGTTAATTGCTAGAGTTGTTGTGGGATTAGCATATGGGTTTCCAGTGCTAATTATTCTGACTTGATTACCCCAAGTCAGTAAATCTTTTGCAGCTTGAAAAAGACTTTTTAATTATATATTTGTGATTAGTTATTCATTAGCGCCTGGTTTCAGTTTTTGTGTGTGTGGACCAATTCATATCACGCTGCACATTGGTCTCCAGTATAAAAATGATGCCACACAGTAGACTCACTTATACACATTACGCCAGGTAGAGCTCCTGTTACATAATAGGCCGGCGTTGGTGTGAGTGTGTTTGCTAGGTTATACTTCCGTTGCTCCGGAGCAGCAGCTTCCACCATCCTCCTCCCACCCAAACACTGCAGCTCTTCAGATGCTGCAGACACGCAGCATGGCATCCCACGTCACTCCGTTGCTTACCTGCATCGGCAAGTTTGTATGTACGTGCTGAGGCCAGGTCCCCGTCGGTGTGAGGCTGGGTATACATTGTCTAGTGTGTACCCAGCTTAAGAGAGCAGTGTGTGCTGGGAGAGGGTGCAAGATGAGGGGTAGTGTAGTAGATCAGTGTATGCTGGGAGAGGGTGCAGGGTGAGGGGTAGTGTATACATTGTCTAGTGTGTACCCAGCTTAAGAGAGCAGTGTGTGCTGGGAGGGGGTGCAGGGCGAGGGGTAGTGTAAGAGCAGTGTATGCTGGGAGAGGGTGCAGGGTGAGGGGTAGTGTAGGGGATCAGTGTGTGCTGGGAGGGGGTGCAGGGCGAGGGGTAGTGTAGGATATCAGTGTGTGCTGGGAGAGGGTGCAGGTCTAGGGGTAGTGTATACATTGTCTAGTGTGTACCCAGCTTAAGAGAGCAGTGTGTGCTGGGAGGGGGTGCAAGATGAGGGGTAGTGTAGGAGATCAGTGTATGCTGGGAGGGTGTGCAGGGCGAGGGGTAGTGTAGGATATCAGTGTGTGCTGGGAGAGGGTGCAGGACTAGGGGTAGTGTAAGCAGTGTATGCTGGGAGAGGGTGCAGGGTGAGGGGTAATGTAGGAGAGCAGTGTGCTGGGAGGGGGTGCAGGATGAGGATCAGTGTGTGCTGGTAGGGGGTACAGGGTGAGGGGTAGTGTAGGAGATCAGTGTATGTGGTAAGGAGGTGCAGGGTGAGGGTTAATGTAAGAGCAGTGTGTGCTGGGAGGAGGTGAGGGGTAGTGTAGGAGAGCAGTGTATGCTGGTAGGGCAGGGCGAGGGGTAGTGTAGGAGAGCAGTGTGGTAAGGAGTGCAGGGTGAGGGGTAGTGTAGGAGTCGGAGAGCAGTGTGTGTGCTAAGGAGGTGAGGGGTAGTGTAGGAGAGCAGTGTATGCTGGGAGGGTACAAGGTGAGGGGTAGTGTAAAAGAGCAGTGTATGCTGGGAGGGCAGGGCGAGGGCTAGTGTAAGAGAGCAGTGTGTATGTAGTAAGGAGTGCAGGGTGAGGGGTAGTATAGGAGAGCAGTGTGTGCTGGGAGGGAGGGCAGGGTGAGGGGCAGTGTAGGAGACCAGTGTGTGCTGGAAGGGGGTACAGGGTGAGGGGTAGTGTAAGAGAACAGTGTATGTGGTAAGGAGGTGCAGGGTGATGATTATTGTAAGAGCAGTGTGTGCTGGGAGGAGGTGCAGGGTGAGGGGTAGTGTAGGAGAGCAGTGCATGCTGGGAGGTAGTGCCGGGGAGAGGGGTACTGTAAGAGAGCAATGTGTGTGGTAGGGAGTGCAGGGTGAGGGGTAGGGTAGGAGATCAGTGTATGCTGGGAGGGAGGGCAGGGCGATGGGGGCAGTGTAGGAGATCAGTGTGTGCTGGGCGAGGGGTAGTGTATTTGGTAAGGAGGTGCAGGGTGAGGGTTAAAGTTAGAGCAGTGTCTGCTGGGAGGAGGTGCAGGGTGAGGGGGGTATCCGGACTCCAGGTCGACAACAAAAAGGTCGACACACCTTAGGTCGACGCCAATTGGTCGACACACCTTAGGTCGCCATGGACAAAAGGTCAACATGGACAAAAGGTCAACAGGAACAAGGTCGACATGGAAAAAGGTCGACATGAGTTTTTCACAATTTTTTTTCTTTTTTGGAACGTTTTCATACTTAACGATCCACGTGGACTACGATTGGAACGGTAATCTGTGCCGAGCGAAGGCACCATGCCCGAAGCATGGCGAGCCATGCGAGGGGATGCGGTGCACTAATTTGGGTTCCCGGTCACTCTACGAAGAAAACGACACCAAAAAAACATAAAAAACTCACGTCGACCTTTTCCCATGTCGACCTTGTTCCTGTCGACCTTTTGTCCATGTCGACCTAAGGTGTGTCGACCAATTGGCGGCGACCTAAGGTGTGTCGACCTTTTTGTTGTCGACCTGGAGTCCCAGACCCGGTGAGGGGTAGTGTAGGAGAGCAGTGCATGCTGGGAGGGAGTGCAGGGCGAGGGGTAGTGTAAGAGAGCAGTGTGTGGTAAGGAGTGAGGGGTCTATTATATTATTAATGTCTGACAGACAAAAAAACAGCAACAAGGTTCTCACAGAGCAGCGCAGCAAAACCGGGAGCGTAGAGCGGCAGAAAAGGAGATTTATGGTAAGACTTACCATTCTTAAATCTCTTTCTGCGAGGTACACTGGATTCCACAGGGAATAACATCCGGGTGTAGAGTTGGATCTTGATCCGAGGCACCAATAGGCTAAAGCTTTGACTGTTCCCAGGATGCACTGCACCGCCTCCTCTATATCCCCGCCTCCAGGCACTGGAGCTCAGTTTTGTTAACCAGTCCAATGCAGTAGCAGTTAAAAGAGACGATAGTAGTTAGCCACATAGAACCCAGGGACGTGCAGTCAGGGGAGGCAGTGCCTCCCCTGTCATTAATGATTAAAATAATACAAAGAGGTATATGTTTTAGACTTTGTATTATTTTAATATTTTTTACATTGTAAATAGTGTTTTAAATGTGTATAGGAGGCACCACTCTCGGTGCCTCACGCTATTCATATGAAATGGCCGGAAGCGGGGGGCGGAGCTAAGAAATGAGCAGCAAAAGCCCATTGAAAAAAGCTCCTGAAGCGGCACTTACTATAAGTGCCTCTTTGACAGGGGCGTCACAGTTAGCTGTGATTGGGCAGTGGTAGGGGGTAGCACTAAGCTGTGCAGCGTCCATAGCCTGCCGCTCCCCCCCCCCCTCCCTCCCTCCTTCCACCCGGCGCCTGAACATACCTTATGCCCTCCGGCGGCGTCACCCTCACACACCCGCCTACCGTCCGGAGGACGGACGCTGCCAGCAGCAGTATCTCCGGCTGGACACTGCTTTGCTCCCTGTTCGCGGCTGTCTCAGCTCCCCCGCTGCGCTGGTCCCGCTCGGCTATCCTGAGGAGAGGAGCCCTGAGCCCTGAGTGGAGCTGACGCTGAGCTGCAGAGCCACCCGCTACACTCTGACTGTGCTGATGGGGCCATGCACTGCTGCTGCGGCCGAGATCAGGAGATCACTACCCAGGTGCGGGCTACACAGGGAAGTGGGATTATGGGGTGTGCATGACCATGTGGAGGGACAGTGGGAGTAGGTTGTGTGGTGGGGTAGTGGATTATTGGGTGTATGTAAGGGAACAGGGGGACTAGCTTATGTGTTGGGGTAGAGGGTTGTATGTAGGAAGACTAGGGTTTGTGAGGTGGTGTAGAGTTTATGGGTTTTATGTGAGGAGACAGATGGATTATGTTGTGTGAGTGGTAGAGGGATATGAGGTGTATGTGGGGGGACGGAGTGCTGGGTATATTGGAGAAGAGGGATATTTATTGTATGTGGGGGGACAGGAGGAGTAAGGTATGTTGTGGGGTAGAGGGGTATGCAGTGTATGTTGTCAATCTCTCCGTCACCCACTGCTGTCACTCTGTCACCAACCACTGTCACCCTCTCCCTGGCATCACCCGCTCCCTGTCACAATCTCCCTGGCGTCACTCACTGCCTGTCATCCTCTGCTGTTACCCTCTCCCTGGCGTCACCTACTGCTGTCACCCTCTCCCTTGGGTTACCCTCTTCCCTGCGTCACCTTTTCCCTGTCACTGCTGTCACCCTCTCCCTGTCATCCACTGCTGTTACCCTCTCCCTGGTGTCATCCTCTCCCTGGCGTCACATACTGCTGTCACCCTCTCCTAGCTCTCACCGCTGTCACCCTCTCCCTGGCATCACCCGCTCCCTGTCACAATCTCCGTCACCCACTGCTGTCACTCTCTCTGTCACCCACCGCTGTCACTGTCACCCACCGCTGTCACCCTCTCCCTGGCATCACCCGCTCCCTGTCACAATCTCCCTGGCGTCACTCACTGCCTGTCATCCTCTGCTGTTACCCTCTCCCTGGCGTCACCTACTGCTGCCACACTTCTCCCTGTCACTGCTGTCACCGTCTCCCTGTCATCCACTGCTGTTACCCTCTCCCTGGTGTCATCCTCTCCCTGGCGTCACATACTGCTGTCACCCTCTCCTAGCCCTCACCGCTGTCACCCTCTCCCTGGCATCACCCGCCCCCTGTCACAATCTCCGTCACCCACTGCTGTCACTCTCTCTGTCACCCACCGCTGTCACTGTCACCCACCGCTGTCACCCTCTCCCTGGCATCACCCGCTCCCTGTCACAATCTCCGTCACCCACTGCTGTCACTCTCTCTGTCACCCACCACTGTCACTCTGTCACCCACCGCTGTCACCCTCTCCCTGGCATCACCCGCTCCCTCTCACAATCTCCCTGGCGTCACCCACTCCCTGTCATCCTCTGCGGTTACCCTCTCCCTGGCGTCACCTACTGCTGTCACCCTCTCCCTTGGGTTACCCTCTTCCCTGCGTCACCTTTTCCCTGTCACTGCTGTCACCCTCTCCCTGTCATCCACTGCTGTTACCCTCTCCCTGGTGTCATCCTCTCCCTGGCGTCACATATTGCTGTCACCCACTCCTAGCTCCCACCGCTGTCACACTCTCCCTGACGTCACTCTCTCCCTGTCACCCTCTCCATGGTGTCACCCTCTTTCTGTCACCCTGAGATGCAAATTAGCGGCAAGAGGGTCCAGGGGGCTGATGGCGGCGATTTTGAAGGCCTTTGGTAGTGGCGGTAGGGAGCACTGGCTTGAGGGTGGTAGCGGGCATCGGCGGGACTTAGTGGACATTATGGTTACAGTGCCTCACCAGCCACTGACCTCACCGCACGCCACTGATAGAACCACATAGTCACGACAGGAGAAGGGACCAGCGGGTAATGCCATACAAACCCAAAGAAGCTAAGTGCGTCAGGGTGGGCGCCCTGTGGAATCCAGTGTACCTCGCAGAAAGAGATTTAACAATGGTAAGTCCTATTTATTAATGGGGTTGGTTACCGGTGATGATTACCACGAGTGGGAACCAATTTATCCAGAGGCAAGGTGGTACTGCCTGCTATGGTAACACTATCCTCAGAAGCATTAACTATCATTCTGCAGCGGGGTACACTGGTATTCCACAGGGAATAACATCGGGGATGTCCTAAAGCAGTTCCTCATGGTAGGGGACGCACTGTAGCGGACACAAGAACCCGGCGTCCAAAGGAAGCATCCTGGGAGGCAGAAGTATCAAAGGCATAGAACCTAATGAACATGTTCACTGAGGACCACGTAGCCGCCTTGCACAATTGTTCGAGGGACGCGCTACGGCAGGCTGCCCAAGAAGGTCCACCAGACCGAGTAGAATGGGCCTTGATAGCAGCAGGAGCTGGGAGCCCAGCCTGCGCATAAGCTTGTGCAATCACCATTCTAAGCCATCTGGCCAAAGCTTGCTTATTCGCAGGCCAGCCATGCTTGTGAAAACCAAAAAGGACAAAGAGAGAATCAGATCTCCTAAGAGAGGCGGTTCTCTTCACATAGATACGGAGAGCCCGTACCACATCCAAAGACCGCTCTTTGGAGGACAAACCAGGAGAGAGGCCAGAACCACAATCTCTTGGTTAAGGTGGAAAGATGACACCACCTTAGGCAGATAGCCAGGGCGAGTTCCGCATGGTCACAGTGAAAAATCAGATAGGGTGACCGACAGGATAAGGCACCCAAGTCTGAAACCCGTTGAGCAGAGGCAATAGCCAGCAAAAATAAGACCTTAAGCGTAAGCCATTTAAGGTCCACAGACTCAAGAGGTTCAAATGGAGACTCTTGTAAGGCATTCAGAACAATGGACACATCCCAAGGAGCCACAGGAGGGACATAGGGAGGCCTAATCCATAAAACACCCTGAGTGAAAGTATGAACGTCAGGCAGAGACGCAATTTTCCTCTGAAACCACACCGACAAGGCTGAAATATGAACCTTGAGGGAGGACAAACGAAGGCCTAAGTCCAGGCCCTGTTGCAGAAAAGCCAAAAGTTGGCAGTACTGAACTTGTATGCATCGTAATTCTTAGCCGCACACCAGGTAAAGTAAGGATTCCAGACCCTATAATAAATCCAAGCTGGTTTACGGGCTTTCAGCATAGTTTGAATGACCGCCTCAGAAAATCCTTTGGCCCTCAGGAGTGAAGCTTCAAGAGCCACTACGTCAAAGCCAGTCAGGCCAGAACATGGTAGACACAAGGGCCCTGAACGAGGAGGTCTGGGCGTTGCGGAAGCAGTAGAGGACGCTCTATCGAGAGACCCTGCAGGTCTGAGAACCAATGCCGTCTGGGCCACGCTGGAGCGATTAGAAATAGTATTCCTCCTTCTTGCTTGAACTTCCTTATTACCCTGGGCAGGAGTGACACAGGAGGGAACACGTATGGCAGCCGAAAGTTCAACGGTGCCAGTGCGTCCATGAACGCAGCTTGAGGATCCCTTGTCCTTGCTCCAAAGACCGGAACCTTGTGATTGTGACGAGACGCCATCAGGTCTACATCTGGTAGGCCCCACTTGTCCACTAGGAGTTGAAAGACTTCTGGATGAAGGCTCCACTCTCCAGCATGTACGTCCTGACGACTGAGGAAGTCCGCTTTCCAGTTGAGGACCCCTTGAATGAACACTGCCGATTGTACCACCAAATGTAGAGTTTTTGCTTTTAACGGATACGAAGGGATAACTGTCGAGCAAAACTGGTGAGGGGGACATGTCTTGAAAGAGATGGCGTATCCGCGAGTGACGACTTCCCTCACCCAGGCATCTGAAGTGGTCTGTAACCATATCTGGGTGAACCGCAGAAGTCGGCCTCCCACCCTGGAGATCACAAACAGAGGATTTAAGTGGTATATGGTGACTGAAATACATTGTGAAAGTCGAAAAATATCCTGATACATATGCCTTGTACTAACCCCTCATGCACATGCCCCCTGCACGTGCACACGCTCTGCCGTGCGTGCACATATCCGCAATTTGTGTAAGATCGCTCCGGCGATCACGCGCGGTGTATGCGCATTTACGGTAGAGTTTGTAAGCGTCTAGCGTGCGACTCGATCATAACATATTTAACTCATATAGTGTGTTTTATAGATAATATTCCCCTTAACAATGTCAGCAAGTATGTTTAGTTTAAACGGTTCTTGGACAGAGAAATTCCTCTTTGCATGATAGGAAGGGTCAGATAAAGGTTGAACGGTGGTGTCTAGTATCCAGCTGTAGAGTATTTTAATAGTAACATTTCGGTGTTGGTTAGGAAGAGATTGCTCGCTCCTGCGTATAGTTATCTACAAAAGTAGTTTATAGACATTTACTGTATTTGCTGTTCATTATCCATGCGGCGGGAATCCTGAGGATACCTCCCACCTGAGCAGTTGGAGAAAGGCACAGCCCACCTGTTCGAACCCACCTATAACCTTTTGTTATAATGCAGAGACACATTCCTGTGTCCAATGAACCATGAGATAATAGGGACCATTGTATTGTTACTGTATGTTGTGTATATAAAGACCACCATTGCCTGTCCAGTCACTCACTCTCTCTGCAAGGTTTTCACATTGAAGGCTGAGGGCTGGATCCAGGACGCGCTTGCGAATCATTCCCACGTGTGTAAGTTCTCTGTAGCCATTTTGTTATCCTCTGTGTTTGCCATTTGTTCTCATTGTGTACTCATTCTGTTTGCTTGTGTTTGCGATCGTTCGCTATTGTTCATATTATTCCTTGTTATTCTGTTTAGATTTTGATGTTAGTTTTGTAGTGTATAAGCTGTACTGTTTTCCCCTTTTTACTCTAAATGAATCACCCACGAAGGTGTTAGAGACTGAGTGGTTTTTAAATCCAAACCAGGTCTTGTGTTTTCACTAGTTACTGTAAAGGGTTTTCTTAGCGTCTCAATCGCTCAAACAGCTCTCATATTATCAAGGTTAATAAGCGTTACATCATTGTAGTATTACATTGCTAAGGTTTTGAGTATAAGCATACCCTTACTGTGTGTTGTTAACAAGGTTTACTGCGTATCATTCTGTGAGCGTCTGCGCCGCTCGTGTCTCACTCTCACGGCGCAGCGTCCACTACGCCAATAGCGTAGCAGTACGGTACTCGGTACGCCTATAGCGTGTTCGATACTAAGCGTGAGTCTGTGAGTGTACGTGTCGCTCGTGCGTCGCGCCCATGGCCTAGCGTCTGCTACGCTAAGTGCGTACCCTTACGGTACTCTGTGCGCCAATAGCGTACTTAGTCCGTAATAGAATATAGCTTAATGTTTATAGGTAATAACTGACTTTATCAATTGGGGGCATCGTCCGGGCCTCCTCATATCCGCAACCAAGCGGAACCAGGCAGACTTTATCCATCAGCAAAGGGCGGGAAGGTAGTATCCCCTGTTAGCCGTTTGGTGGTTATGGATACGGTAAGTGCTGATTAGATAAGCGTCTGCTCCGTTTGGTTTGAAGGGATGCTGGTGGGATCCGGAACCGAAAGGTAAGAACGTTAAGCTATTGTCTTTTAAATCTGTTTAAATTTCTGTATTGGAGAAAATTGCGCACGCAACACACGCACACACCTGTATTTCCATTTGTGTATTTTCACATATCTACCTTTCTGTTTGCCATTAGCATTGATCACGTGCTGAGAAAATTTGTTGCTATTTAGTTAAAAGTAAAAGTAATACTTAAGGGAGTAATTGTAAAACACGCACGCAGCCTGACCCAGTTATAAAGGTTATACAGGAGATACTGTGTGGTGCTTGGTAAACGATTATAGTTAAATATCGTTTGCATTTATAGAAGCGTGTTATTTGTGTTACTGCGGACGTATCCGGCCTGTGTACACGTGTCTCTGACCAAGTGCGAGACAGCGTACGCAATGCAAAGGCCTACGCACGTGGCGTAAATCACGCAACGTGCGTACAGATACGCCCACTAAATACAAATCACACGATAGCATTGTTTTAGTAGTAGATACGGAAGCCATGAGATAATAGCACAAATTTGTTCAGTTTCCAAAATTTAGTTTAAAAAGATCCTCCTCTCGTTGCATTACCTCTGGGATTAGCCTGTGTTACCTGAATGAAAGAGATTTTCTGTACAGAAAAATCAAAAGTATATATGAAGTGAAAGAGCGTGTGTATGCAAGTAAAGTTTTCTTTGGTGTGAACCCCGGAAAAATCGAGATCTCGTAGAAGGATACCCGTGAAGTGAACACGTGGTGGCGTGGGAGAAGGCCATCTCACGTTAACAGTGAATAAGGTAAAAGGAGCAATTAGTGTTACAGCAGACCAGAAGGTCCGCGAAAGTCAGAAATCCATTAAAAGTACCTATACGAAGTTTCTGAAGACCCTGACTTAAGAAAGGTCAGAGGTAGTGAGCGCAGCCCTGGGGGTTGGCGCAATACCCATATAGGCCCGTTTTGAGAATACGCTCCGGCTGAAGGTTTCGCAGCCTAAACAACCGATTCCGCTGGTCGTTCTGCGGATAAGTAATAGTTACTTATACGCATTGCGACTGTACCGCATGTAATTGTGTGCATTAGTTGGTTACCTTGATACCCATTACGCAATTTGCGTACGCTTTGCGGGATCATAAACACTATTTGTACATTTTAACGTGATTTGTGTAGGTTTTTTTATTTTAAGGGAGGTTCGCTGTTCACTCAGGAATTCTTCAGCAACTGATACTTACTGGGGAGGGTAGCATACTCCCACACGCTCCAGTAAATAGAGGTTACATAGGGGCCCTGGGTTGAGTACGCCAGCGCTGAAGCAGTGTGTGGGCATATTGGTCGACGTGGGCAAGAGTGGGTGAAGGCACTCGTTGGACTTTCACCGTCGCCTTACCTCTGGGAACGTGGTTTTTGTAGGAATTCGCTGAGAAGGCAATACCTGCAAAGAATGGGGGCCAGTTGCTCAAGTAAGGGACGATCAACCAAGGTTCAGGTTGATATTATTCCGCGGCCAGCAGGGTCGGCGAGGTAAATAATGTGTGAAAAATATGGATCACACGCAGAGGTTTTATGCAATGAGTGGGAACGTATGACTGTGAACGATGGGGAGAAGTTTCCCAGGGTAGGCAGTTTTAATCCTGAGGTTTTGCAAAATTTAAGGACAAGGATATGTCTGATAAAAATCCGGCAAGCAACGGATTAGACATTATGATTATTTACAGTTATGGCAACAGGAAGGTGAGATACAACGAGGATTAGCTCAAGCAGCTGGTTCCAATCCTATCAGGAAACTGATAGCTACCGCACCACCACCACCATACATAACAGGAGAGAAAGTGGCTACAGAGAATGGCATACTGGTATATGATAAAAGTGCACTTAATAAATGTATTAATGATAAGAGTAAAGTAGATAAGTGTATTGATGCTAATGCTAACCCGTGCAAGTTGTATCCTGTCTTAAACTTCCCTCAGGACCGCGACAAGGAAGATGAGCCTACTACAATATCGGCACTCTCTCTAGCAGCCACCATAAGAGAAACTACAGTGGGCACGGCCCAACCAGTAAGAGGAGTAGCAAAGGCCCCTAGTGGAGGGACAGGTGAGGTTGTGTCCGTAGGTAAGTACGGTACTGTACATTATGCAGAAACAATTACACCACACATTGTAGAATCAACCCAGAATGATGTGATTGAACTTAATCCTGTCAGGGTAATTGCAGTCCCAAATGGAAAAACTGACGCTTCAGGGGTCACTCCCGTCAGGAACATTGCAATGCATTGTCCCTTTTCCCGGACAGAATTAAGAACAATGATGTCTGAATTCCCTGATCCTAGGAAAGATCTAGTTGCAAGCCAAAGGTTCATTAGAGAACTAGGTAACTCCGCAGAACCCAATAACAAAGATTGGCGGACATTGCTGAGGGCATGCTTGCCCCCCAATATCGACTCTGCGAAATTTATCACAGATTGTAGGTTAGATGAAGAGGTACCTCTCACTGATGAGTACAATCAGGACAATGTAAAACGTATCAACCTGCAGTTAGGAGTATATTTCCCAGCTGTTGTCAAGTGGAACAAAATCTTCTCCATAAGACAAAAAGAAGGTGAAACTGCTTCTGATTATTTCCATCGGACACTGCAGGAAATGGCTAGGTACACTGGAATAGAAGACATTAAGACAAATGTGCACCATAGGGAAGTAGCAGTTTCTGTATTAATGGATGGTTTAAAGGAAGTGTTGAGGACAAGGGTACAAACCACTCAACCTAACTAGAGAGGTATGTCGGTGGCTGCTTTGAGAGAGACCGCTATTGAACATGATCGGAACATCATGAGACACAGGGAGTCACAGGGCGATAAGCTGATGGCAGTAAGTATACAAGCTCTTACAACAAAGCCACCTCAGCCTAAGCCCCAGACCCCTGTTGGTAAGTCAAATGTGATAACATGTTATAACTGTAGCAGAGAAGGACATATTGCACGGAATTGTATGTTTAACGACCCACATAAGGTATATCAACCCCCTAGACAACGACATGACACACGTAATTGGGATCAGGGACCGCAGAGACGGAGTTATGAGCCACATGCAGGGGAAACAAGAAGGTACCCACCAAAAAGAGACTGGCAAGTCTCTGAAAATTCCCAGTTACCCCCTTCACATGTTGTAGCTGCCAGCGCGCTGCGGGGAAGTCACCACATACAATAGGGGTCAGGCCACACCTGTAGTCTGCAGCCAGTGAAATTAATTGCGAGCCTTGGAAGTGAACCCGAGGTCACAATTGATGTAGCTGGTAGATCTCTACCTTTCCTTGTAGACACGGGGGCGGCCAAGTCAGTGTTAAATTCAACAGTGGGTATGAAGACCACTGGTAAAACAATTCCAGCCATGGGAGTAACAAGAGTAGTACAACACTACCCTTTAAGCAAACCAGCAGAGATTACGATAGGGCCTTTGCAGACCAAGCACTCCTTTCTGCTAGCTGCATCGGCTCCGACTAATCTACTTGGGAGAGATTTACTGTGCAAGATGGGGTGTGTCATATATTGTACTCCTGGAGGTGTGTTCTTAGATATACCCGAGAATCACGCTCAGGAAGTACAGGATATGCTAGACTCCCCACAAAGGTTAATGTCACACACTGCTGTTACAGATAGGTGTCCGTCCAAGGTAGAGGAAATGATTTCCCACATACCGGAGTCACTTTGGACCAAGGATGGACAAGACACTGGATTAATGGCAAATGTAGCTCCTGTAGTAGTTCAAGTAAAAGATGGTAGGATAGCTCCAAAAATCCCACAGTATCCTCTGAAGCCAGAGGTGGAGTTAGGAGTTTACCCAGTAATAGAGCCCTTGCTACAACAGGACATTCTGGTTAGGACGTCCAGCACTGCCAATAGTCCCATCTTCCCTGTGAAAAAGAACGGGGGGAGGGGTTACAGGCTAGTGCAGGATCTAAGGGGGATCAACAAAATAGTTGAGAGCCAATTCCCCGTAGTGCCAAATCCAGCCGTCATCCTTATGCAAATCCCTCCCACTGCGAAATTTTTCACTGTGATTGACCTCTGCTCCGCTTTCTTTTCGGTACCTCTGCACCCTGACAGCCAATATTTGTTTGCATTCACATACAGAGGAGTACAGTACACCTGGACTCGCTTACCACAAGGTTTCATTGACAGCCCAAGTATTTTCTCACAGGCTTTGCATGATTGCCTACAATCCTTTCAACCTGAGAGCGGATCAGTATTAATACAGTATGTAGATGACTTACTGCTGTGTTCTGATTCACTCGAATCGTCCTTGAGAGACACGAAACAGCTTCTGTTTCATCTTTCTGATACGGGACACAAGGTTTCAAAGGATAAGTTGCAATTATGCCAGACCAAGGTAAAATATTTGGGACATTGCTTGATGCAAGGACTGAGACACCTCACCGCTGATAGAGTACAGGCGATTCGCGACATGACTCTGCCACAAACCCAGCAACAGATTCGCACTTTCCTAGGAATGTGTGGGTACTGCCGTAACTGGATCCCAGGGTTTTCCATACTAGCCTCACCTTTACAAGAGATGGTCTCATCAAACAAACCAGATCGGATTTCGCACACAGATGAGTCCGAACTGGCATTTGAGAGACTCAAACAGTGCCTGACGCAGGCACCAGCATTAGGTATGCCAGATTATGGGAAGCCCTTTGAACTGTACGGTACGGAAAGTGCTGGGTGTGCGGCAGGTGTCTTAACCCAGAAGCATGGTGATGCCAGCAGGCCGGTAGCCTACTACAGCGCTCAGCTAGACACGGTAGCACGATCCCTCCCCACATGCTTGCGAAGTGTTGCAGCGATAGCATTGCTAGTGAGTAAAAGCGAAGATGTAGTGTTAGGACACAACCTGACCATCCATACACCTCATGCAGTGTCAGCCTTACTGAATTCTGCCCAAACCAGACACGTCTCATCCGCACGGTTTACAAGGTGGGAATTAGCACTAATGGCCCCTGTAAACATCACCATAAGGAGATGCAGCGCACTAAATCCTGCAACGTATCTCCCAGGTGTGCCTGGACAGGCACAAAGGGTGGGGGATGAGAGTAATGGTGAAGGAGGATTTAGTACAGACACTGACACACATGATTGTATGGAATATTTGACCCAAAATTTCACTGCAAGGCCTGACATCAGTGACAACCCACTGGAAGGTGTAGATTTTACTTTCTACACCGACGGTAGTTGCCACAGACAGACGGACTCGGGAGACTTGTGTACTGGATACGCAGTCGTTGATGACAAAGGTACCATAGAAGCGGAACCCTTGGGCCCACCTCACTCAGCACAAGTTGCTGAGCTGGTCGCCCTAACCAGAGCGTGTGAATTGGCTAAAGGTAAGTCAGCCAATATCTACACGGATTCTAGGTATGCCTTTGGAGTAGTGCATGATTTCGGGGCCCTATGGCGCCTCAGAAATTTCATGACGGCAGCTGGCACACCCGTGGCGCATGCGACCCACATCAAAAGACTTTTAGCAGCGATACAGGAACCTGACAAAGTGACTGTTATCAAGTGTAAAGCCCACACATACAGCCAAGACCCGGTGTCACTTGGTAACAGCCGAGCAGACGAAGCTGCTAAATCAGCAGCCAGTACCCCCATACAGACAGACATCACACAACTGATGGTATTCAATACCGTCAGCACACAGAAATTGAGTGAAATGCAAGATTTGTGTTCTCCACAGGAAAAGGCAGTCTGGAGGTCAAAAGGATATGGCCAGGAGTCCTCAGGACTCTGGACAGATGGACAGGGTAAGCCAGTGGCACCCAGAGCATACCTTCCGAGCTTAGTGGAGGTGGCACATGGGCTGACTCATCTAGGTAAAGAAGGTATGTGCAAGTTGGTAAGAGCCTACTGGTGTGCACCAGGATTTTCTTCCCATGCGGGTAAGAGGGCAATGACATGCCTCACCTGCTTGAGGAAGAACATTGGAAAGGCGATACCAACAGAACCATCCCATATTCCGCCAACGGACGGCTCTTTTCAGGTAATACAAATTGATTTCATACAATTGCCACCCTGTAGAAATGTAAAGTATGTATTGGTTTGTATTGATGTGTTTTCAAATTGGGTTGAAGCGTTCCCCGCTGCCACAAATACCGCTACGTTTGCTGCAAAGAAAATTGTGCAGGAATTTGTGTGCAGGTATGGTATCCCTAGGATAATTGAAAGTGATAGGGGTACCCATTTTACAGGTGAAGTCTTTCAGGTAATGTGCAAATTAATGGGAATTAATAGTAAGCTGCATACGCCGTACCGCCCACAGGCGAGTGCGAAAGTGGAAAGAGTAAACAGCACTATTAAGAACAAGTTGAGCAAAGTAATGGCTGAAACTGGATTGTTGTGGCCAGAAGCTTTGCCACTTGTATTGTACAGCATCAGAACCACTCCCAGGTCCCCTCTTAATCTGTCCCCCTTTGAAATTCTTTTTGGTCGACAACCCCATGTAATGATTGACCCCCAGGATGATTTGAAATGTAACAATGAAGTCACTGTAAAGTATTTGGTTAAGATGAGCAAGCAGTTGAGGAATCAGAATAGCA